>NC_069125.1:72015545-72353045 GCF_026914265.1 Mya arenaria | reverse complement strand
TTACTTCAGCAGTCACACAGCTGAAGCAATATATGTGTTTATTCATAGACAGCCACATACCAGGACCAATCTCTATGTTTATACTTCAGCAGTCAAATTGTTGGATCACTCTATGTGTTTATAATTCAGCAGTCACATAACTGGACCAATCTCTATGTTTATACTTCAGCAATCACATTGCTGGATCACTCTATGTGTTTATACTTCAGTAGTCACATAACTGGATCACTCTATGTGTTTATACTTCAGCAGTCACATAACTGAATCACTCTATGTGTTTATACTTCAGCAGTCACATAACTGGATCACTCTATGTGTTTATACTTCATCAGTCACATTGCTGGATCACTCTATATGTGTTTATACTTCAGCAGTCACATAACTGGATCACTCTATATGTGTTTATACTTCAGTAGTCACATAACTGGACCAATCTCTATGTTTATACTTCAGTAGTCACATAACTGGATCACTCTATGTGTTTATACTTCAGCAGTCACATAACTGGACCAATCTCTATGTTTATACTTCAGCAGTCACATTGCTGGATCACTCTTTGTGTTTATACTTCAGTAGTCACATAACTGGATCACACTATGTTTTTATACTTCAGCAGTCATATAGCGGGATTACTCTATGTGTATATACTTCAGCAGTCACATTGCTGGATCACTATATGTGTTTATACTAGTAGTAACATAACTGGATCACTATATGTGTTTATACTTCAGCAGTCACATTGCTGGATCACTCTATGTGTTTATACTTCAGCAGTCACATTGCTGGATCACTATATGTGTTTATACTTAAGCATTCACATAGCTGGATCACTCTATGTGTTTATACTTCAGCAGTCACATTGCTGGATCACGTTATAGAGAATACTAGGTTAGTGCCGTGGATGGAGGAAGTTTATCTGGCAAGGCGGAGGAATTTATCGGGTGAGTCGAAGGCGAACCCGATAAAATCCGCAGCCGAGCCAGATAAACTTTCTCCTTCACGGCACTAACCTAGTATTCTATTTATCCTGTTACTTTGTTAATTAAACACTATAAAAACCTTACAAATATTATGTATCTTTAAAAGTAAGGGGAGCAACTGTATTTTTCCTTGTAAACTTCATCACACCCGGTATCCATGTTTAAATCGCCACCAAAATAGTTCTCAAAACTTTTTTCAATACGTTTATATTCCAAGTAATTGCATTTTAATACGTAAATATCAATTCAATACATAAAAAAGCTTTTAAACGTGCATAAGCATGGACCAGTTTCCAAACATTATCTGATGATGTAACAATTATTCCGCAAGTCACAGAGTACAGTACACAGGTCAAGATTCAAGATCACGAGTGTTTACAAACAATCGACAAATATTAAATGGATTTAGTTCATGTTAATAGTGTTGGATGTTCAGAACCGCACCGGCAAAGAGATCATACATTTCTGTTGTAAGTGAGATTTTGTCATTCACCACAGAAATGGAATAAACTATCGACGAGTATCGTTGAATGCTGTTTCACAGTTTCCAGCATTAGCGGGTGGGGTAAGATTTTCACATTACATGTAGATTTTCATGTCGATTGCTTTGCCAGTGTCATTATTTTGCATAATGATGGGACATTATGGGCGAGTGATTGTTGAGGTCGGCTGTTGGTGGACCATTGATAAGATACTGAAACAGTATTTGTGCTGTTCCTCTGATATTGCAGGATATAGAAAAGAAGTTCGTTTTCGCGGTCACATGACCACCTGAATGTAGATAAACATCACGTGGTCTACTATCCTAATAAACTAAAATTTACACGGCACCTTGTTATTGGATCGATATGTATGCAAGTGACAGGATAAATGTGTTTATACTTCAGCAGTCACATTGCTTAATCACTCCATGTGTTTATACTTCAGCAGTAACATTGCTGGATCACTCTATGTGTTTATACTTTAGCAGTCACATTGCTGGATCACTCCATGTTTTTATACTTCAGCAGTCACATTGCTGGATCACTCTATGTATTTATACTTCAGCAGTCACTTTGCTGGATCACTCTATG
The DNA here is from genome assembly GCF_026914265.1 of Mya arenaria. NCBI lineage: Eukaryota > Metazoa > Mollusca > Bivalvia > Myida > Myidae > Mya > Mya arenaria. Next base: position 72,350,992 of record NC_069125.1, on the reverse strand, counting down.
TGTTTATACTTCAGCAGTCACATTGCTGGATCACTCTATGTGTTTATACTTCAGCAGTCACATTGCTGGATCACTCTATGTATTTATACTTCAGCAGTCACTTTGCTGGATCACTCTATGTGTTTATACTTCAGCAGTCACATTGCTGGATCACTCCATGTTTTTATACTTCAGCAGTCACATTGCTGGATCACTCTATGTATTTATACTTCAGCAGTCACATTGCTGGATCACTCTATGTGTTTATACTTCAGCAGTCACATTGCTGGATCACTCTATGTGTTTATACTTCAGCAGTCACATTGCTGGATCACTCTATGTGTCTATACTTCAGCAGTCACATTGCTGGATCATTATATGTGTTTATACTTCAGCAGTCACATTGCTGGATCACTATATGTGTTTATACTTAAGCATTCACATTGCTGGATCACTCTATGTGTTTATACTTCAGCAGTCACATTGCTGGATCACTCTATATGTTTATACTTCAGCAGTCACATTGCTGGATCACTCTATATGTTTATACTTCAGCAGTCACATTGCTGGATCACTCTATGTGTTTATACTTCAGCAGTCACACAGCTGGATCACTCTATGTGTTTATACTTCAGCAGTCACATTGCTGGATCACTCTGTGTTTATACTTCAGCAGTCACACAGCTGTATCACTCTATGTGTTTATACTTCAGCAGTCACATAACTGGACCACTCTATGTGTTTATACTTCAGCAGTCACATTGCTTGATCACTCTATGTGTTTATCCTTCAGCAGTCATACAGCTGGAGCACTCTATGTGTTTATACTTTAGCAGTCACATTGCTGGATAACTCTATATGTTTATACTTCAGCAGTCACATTGCTGGATCACTCTATGTGTTAATACTTCAGCAGTCACATTGCTGGATCACTCTATGTGTTTAAACTTCAGCAGTCACATTGCTGGATCACTCTATTTGTTTATCCTTCAGCAGTCACATTGCTGGATCACTCTATGTAATTATACTTCAGCAGTCACATAACTGGATCACTCTATGTGTTTATACTTCAGCTGTCACACAGCTGGAGCACTCTATGTGTTTACTTCAGCAGTCACACAGCTGGATCACTCTATGTGTTTATACTTCAGCAGTCACATTGCTGGATCACTCTATGTGTTTATACTTCAGCAGTCACATTGCTGGATTACTCTATATGTTTATACTTCAGCAGTCACATAACTGGATCACTCTATATGTTTTTACTTCAGCAGTCACATAGCCGGAGCACTCTAGCTGTTTATACTTCATCAGTCACATAACTGGATCACTCTATGTGTCTATACTTCAGCAGTCACATTGCTGGATCACTATATGTGTTTATACTTCAGCAGCCACACAGCTGGAGCATTATAGGTCTTCATAATTCCGCAGTCGCAAAGCTCGAGCAATCTTCGTGTTAATACTTAAGCAGTCATATAGCTAGATCTACTTAGGTATTTCCACTTCCACAGTCGCATAGGTGGAGCAATCTACGTGTTTATTTCTAGCAGCCACATAGCTGGAGCACTCAAAGTGTTTGAACTTCAACAGTCATATAGCTAGAGCACTCTAAGTTTTATATGTCAGCAGTCACATAGCTGAAGTACTCTATGTGTTAATAGTTCAGCAGTTACATAGCTGGAGCATCCTATATGTTTATACTTCAGCAGTCATATAGCCGGAGGACTATACGAGCTAATAATTCATCTGAGTCGCTTAGCTGGGGCAGTTTTTGTGTTTATACTTCAGCAGTCGCATAGCTGGAGCAATCTACGTGTTTATACTTCAGCAGTCACACAGCCGGAGCAATCTACTTGTTTATACTTTAGCACTCACAAAGCCGAAGCACTCTATGTGTCAATACGTCAGCAGTCGCATATCTGAACCACTCTAGGTGTTTATACGCCAGCAGTCACATACCTGGATCACTTTATGTGTCAATACGTCAGCAGTCACATAGCTGGAGGACTCTAGGTGTTTATACGTCAGCAGTCACATAGCTGGACCACCCTAGGTATTTATACGTCAGCAGTCACATACCTCGAGCACTCTAGGTGTTTATACGTCAGCAGTCACATAGCTGAAGCACTCCATGTGTCAATACGTCAGCAGTCACATAGCTGAAGCACTCTAGGTGTTTATACGTCAGCAGTCACATAGCTGAAGTATTCTATGTGTTAATACGTCATCAGTCGCATAGCTGGATCACTCTATGTGATACCTGGAGCACTCCCTGTACTTTAACGTCAGCAATCACATTGCCGTAATCTAGGGGTTTATACGTCAGCAGTCACATAGCTGGAGCACTCTGGATAACTATACTACAGCAGTCACGAAGCTGTATTACTCTATGTGTTTCAATATCGTCAATCACACAGCTGAAGCACTCTAGCTGTTTATACGTCAGCAGTCACACAGCCGGAGCACTCTAGCTGTTTATACTTCAGCAGTCACACAGCCGGAGCACTCTATCTGTTTATACGTCAGCAGTCACACAGCCGAAGCACTCTATCTGTTTATACATCAGCAGTCGCACAGCCGGAGCACTCTAGCTGTATATACTTCAGCAGTCACACAGCCGGAGCACTCTAGGTATTATACATCAGCAGTCACACAGCCGGAGCACTCTAGCTGTTTATACGTCAGCAGTCGCACAGCCGGAGCATTCTATCTGTTTATACATCAGCAGTCACACAGCCGGAGCACTTTAGCTGTTTATACTTCAGCAGTCACACAGCCGGAGCACTCTAGCTGTTTATACTTCAGCAGTCACACAGCCGGAGCACTCTATCTGTTTATACGTCAGCAGTCACACAGCCGAAGCACTCTATCTGTTTATACGTCAGCAGTCACCAAGCCGGAGCCCTCTAGCTGTTTATACTTCAGCAGTCACACAGCCGGAGCACTTTAGCTGTTTATACATCAGCAGTCACACAGCCGGAGCACTTTAGCTGTTTATACGTCAGCAGTCACCAAGCCGGAGCCCTCTAGCTGTTTATACATCAGCAGTCACACAGCCGGAGCACTTTAGCTGTTTATACTTCAGCAGTCACACAGCCGGAGCACTCTAGCTGTTTATACTTCAGCAGTCACACAGCCGGAGCACTCTATCTGTTTATACGTCAGCAGTCACACAGCCGAAGCACTCTATCTGTTTATACGTCAGCAGTCACCAAGCCGGAGCCCTCTAGCTGTTTATACTTCAGCAGTCACACAGCCGGAGCCCTCTAGCTGTTTATACGTCAGCAGTCGCACAGCCGGAGCACTCTATCTGTTTATACGTCAGCAGTCACACAGCCGGAGCACTTTATCTGTTTATACGTCAGCAGTCGCACAACCGGAGCACTCTATCTGTTTATACGTCAGCAGTCGCACAGCTGGAGCACTCTATATGTTTATACGTAGCTGGAGCACTCTAGGTATTTATACATCAGCAGTCACACAGCCGGAGCACTCTAGCTGTTTATACGCCAGCAGTCACACAGCCGGAGCACTCTATCTGTTTATACGTCAGCAGTCGCACAGCCGGAGCACTCTATCTGTTTATACGTCAGCAGTCGCACAGCCGGAGCACTCTATCTGTTTATACGTCAGCAGTCGCACAGCCGGAGCACTCTATCTGTTTATACATCAGCAGTCGCACAGCCGGAGCACTCTAGCTGTTTATACGTCAGCAGTCACATAGCTGGAGCACTCTAGGTATTTATACGTCAGCAGTCACACAGCCGGAGCACTCTAACTGTTTATACGTCAGCAGTCACACAGCCGGAGCACTCTATCTGTTTATACGTCAGCAGTCACATAGCTGGAGCACTCTAGGTATTTATACGTCAGCAGTCACACAGCCGGAGCACTCTAACTGTTTATACGTCAGCAGTCACACAGCCGGAGCACTCTATCTGTTTATACGTCAGCAGTCGCATAACTGGAGGACTCTAGCTGTTTATACGTCAGCAGTCGCATGGCCTGAGCACTCTAGGTGTTTATACGTCAGCAATCACATTGCCGGATCACTCTCGGTGTTTATACGTCAGCAATTACATAGCCGGAGCACTCTAGGTATTTATACGTCAGCAATCACATAGCCGGAGCACTCTAGGTATTTATACGTCAGCAATCACATTGCCGGAGCACTCTAGCTGTTTATACGTCAGCAGTCGCATGGCCGGAGCACTCTCGGTGTTTATACGTCAGCAATCACATAGCCGGAGCACTCTTGGTGTTTATACGTCAGCAGTCACAAAGCCGGAGCACTCTCGGTGTTTATACGTCAGCAATCACATAGCCGGAGCACTCTCGGTGTTTATACGTCAGCAATCACATTGCCGGAGCACTCTCGGTGTTTATACGTCAGCAATCACATTGCCGGAGCACTCTAGGTATTTATACGTCTGCAATCACATAGCCGGAGCACTCTCGGTGTTTATACGTCAGCAATCACATAGCCTGAGCACTCTCGGCGTTAATACGTCAGCAATCACATAGCCTGAGCACTCTCGGCGTTAATACGTCAGCAATCACATAGCCGGAGCACTCTATCTGTTTTTACATCAGCAGTCGCACAGCCGGAGCACTCTAGCTGTTTATACGTCAGCAGTCACACAGCCGGAGCACTCTATCTGTTTATACGTCAGCAGTCGCACAGCTGGAGGACTCTAGCTGTTTATACGTCAGCAGTCGCATGGCCTGAGCACTCTAGGTGTTTATACGTCAGCAATCACATTGCCGGAGCACTCTCGGTGTTTATACGTCAGCAGTCGCATGGCCTGAGCACTCTAGGTGTTTATACGTCAGCAATCACATTGCCGGAGCACTCTCGGTGTTTATACGTCAGCAGTCGCATGGCCTGAGCACTCTAGGTATTTATACGTCAGCAATCACATAGCCGGAGCACTCTCGGTGTTTATACGTCAGCAATCACATAGCCTGAGCACTCTATGTATTTATACGTCAGCAATCACATAGCCGGAGCACTCTCGGTGTTTATACGTCAGCAATCAAATAGCCGGAGCACTCTCGGTGTTTATACGTCAGCAATCACATAGCCGGAGCACTCTCGGTGTTTATACGTCAGCAATCACATAGCCGGAGCACTCTCGGTGTTTATACGTCAGCAATCACATAGCCGGAGCACTCTCGGTGTTTATACGTCAGCAAACACATAGCCGGAGCACTCTCGGTGTTTATACGTCAGCAATCACATAGCTGGAGCACTCTCGGTGTTTATACGTCAGCAATCACATTGCCGGAGCACTCTATGTATTTATACGTCAGCAATCACATAGCCGGAGCACTCTCGGTGTTTATACGTCAGCAATCACATAGCCTGAGCACTCTCGGCGTTAATACGTCAGCAATCACATAGCCTGAGCACTCTTGGTGTTTATACGTCAGCAGTCACAAAGCCGGAGCACTCTTGGTGTTTATACGTCACCAGTCACAAAGCCGGAGCACTCTTGGTGTTTATACGTCAGCAATCACATAGCCGGAGCATTCTTTGTTTGTGTACGTCAGCAATCACATAGCCGGAGCATTTTCTGTGTTTTGAATGATGAAGTTCCTGTGGTGGTGGTGGTGGTGGTGGTGGTGGTGGTGGTGGTACTACTACTACTGCTGCTGCTGCTGCTGCTGCTGCTGCTGCTGCTGCTGCTGCTGCTGATGATGATGATGATGATGATGATGATGATGATGATGATGATGATGATGATGATGATGATGATGTGACCTCAGAGGTATTGCTTTTGGAAAACTGTTCGAAGTGCTGTTTTGACTGGTTGGTTTTATTGTATAAAGACAATTTTTTAAACATTTAATGAACATTATTTCAGATCAATTCAAAATGCGTGATAAAAGATTCAGTTGAAGACATGATTCAATGACTTAATACAAGCACCCCTGAAACCGACATTTTGTCACATGGAGGGTAAATCCTTCTATGCGCATGCGCACCGCAAGGCGATAGTACGATGATGAAAAAACGACAGTACGATGATGAAAACGCGATAGTACGATGATTTTAACACGACAGTACGATGATGAAAATACAACAGTACGATAATGAAAACGCGACAGTATAATGATGAAAACGCGAAATCACGAAACTACGATGTTGAAAACGCGACAATACGATGGTGAAAAACACGATAGTTTATCGCATTATCACCATCGTACTGTCGTATTATCGCGTTTTCGTCATCGTACTATCGCGTTTTCATCATCGAACTGTCGCGTTTTCACCATCGTAGTTTCGTGATTTCGCGTTTTCACCATCGTACTATCGAGTATCACGTTTCAGATCAACACATTCACAGGCGATGGCCATAACGGCATTCCGTTGGCATGTCGAGCGTCAATTACTTTAAACTTGAGGGGCAAAAAAACTTGTAAATTTAATGACGCGACACCAGTTGGTCGCTATAAATGGTTTATCGATTTGTACAGGAGCGGAGTTCAGTAATGTACCATATAACAGTACGAGAGAAACTCTTATTGACCATATGTTAATTCAAAGAGAGCATGTTGATAATGTTGTATGTTGTAAAATGTCATATGACAATTGCATTTAATAAGTATCAAGTCACCGTCCTATCATTATAAACAGGAAAGTACGAGTTACAGTAAAGAGAAAAATTGATACAGACATTTTAAATTGGAAGAACATAAAAAGGTTCTTATTAACTCAGTATACTGATCGGTGCAGTGTAATTTTAAATAAGTTGTTAGATAAGAATATTAATACAACAGATGATATTGATTATTTGTATCGTACCTTAGTATCAACGTTAAATACGATTTCTAAAAAGTGCACCCCCAAACCACAATATAAACCATATTTAAAGCCATATTGGGACCAGACTCTGGCTGTTTTATATAAAAGCATGCAAATTCGAAGATAAAGATGGACAGATGCATGCGCAGATAGTCTAAAAACTAGAAGCATAGATTGATCAAGCTGCTGAAATTGACAATAAAGAGTTTTGGGCGCTGAATTAACAAACGTCGCAAGTCAACGACTAATCAAAAAGTGTTGGAAATGACATTTGGCGACCGTATATGTAATAATTCTCAACATATAAACAATGGTTGGAAAGAACATGTTTCTGATCTGTACCAACTGACATTGATCTGAGCTTTGATGATGAACACCTATTATCTAATCTGCCAGTAGGAAATTATGTTGACTTCCATCTAACAGAAAAAAGTCATTTTACAATGTTTGAAAACTTGCAAAAAAGGAAAAGCAAGTGGCTACGACAAAATTCATTATGAACACTTTATATAGTGGACCAAAAATAATCCTGCTATTATTATGACTTTTTTTTACAACATTAAAATCAAAGCGCTTAAAACGTTGACTGGCTTTCGGCTTGCAACGTTTTGTGAGTATAGTCAAGCAATTGTAAAACATAATTATTAACATAAACATCTAAAGATAGTTTATGCTCGCTCGTAATTTCCTTCGCGAAAACTTTTAGAGTTTAATGTTGATTCTGAGTGAGATCATAAAGAATAGGTCACTTGAAATGTGGAATACGCCAAATAGTTACTTATAAGGTATGGAGTAATTCTCATATAAAACCTTATCTGGAGCTTTGGTTTCATAAACAATGCACTGCCACGGAAAAAGCATTATGGATTTTTTAGTAAAATCTACTCTACACTTCAAACTTGACTTAGGCGTATTTAATTTACTACCAGGGTATGCCAGCTAAACCAAATACATCCCAACAAAATGCATTGGACATATTAATTAGGTTTATGTTTAAGGCTTCTTTCTACAACGCCAAATGCCTCTGGATCGAATCACCCAAATACTATTTATTTCCTGTATGTTTGAGGTACATGTGCTCAACATATGTCAATCGTGGACAAAATGAACAGATTTATATCAGTTGTTTTTGAGACAAACTGAGAAATATTCACATACTTTCCGTTTCATTCGGCATTACATGACTATGACACACATCGTAGCAGGTCGATAGCCTGTCAACGCTTTACGCGATTTGATTTGAATGGTAAAAATGTATAATATTCACTAGCGGATTTAGAGGGGGGCGCATCCGGCGCGCGCCCCCTCTAAAATCGTCAAAGTTTACTTTTTATGTCAATTTAGGAGATAAAAAAATAATAAAATACGCCCATAATGCATCATTTCCAACTACAAATTGTTAATTTTTCTTGATTGCTTAACCCCCAATCCATATGCAAACAGTTTATGCCATACACTTCCGGTTCAGAGGGAGGGGTGCATGTCAAAAGGTTGCGCCCCTAAGCTACGCCCCCTCTAACGTTGATTCCTGGATCCGCCCCTGATATTCATTTAGTAATGGTTAAAAGGTTAGCATGTACTTACACAAGAGAATGGTTTTATGCGACACACAGTTTACAAACACATTCAAGTAATCAAAGCGCTGATAGCGCTGCATGAACAGGGTTTCATACGGGTTTTCACCATTATGATTCACGATCATGTGTGTATTAATAAGGTGCTGATATGTAGCACAGTGAATCTAAGAGTTCCCGTGTAAAACCACCACAGGGGCCGCCCCAGGTTTATTTAAGCATGATGGTAAATGACAAATTAATATTTTATTGACAATAAAGTTAATGTCGCTGTGTAAGCAGGCAAACCAGGATGGAAAATGTAACCAATACCAGCATAACTCAATCCTTTGGTGTTACAATAAAAAATATGAGTTAGGCTTGCCAAGGATTTATTAACCAAAGAAATAAAATAGAAATTGGTTGATCATCAAAGTTGAATTTAAAATACACACTAAAACCGTTTCCGGTGGTAATTAGATGTTGGCATTAACAAAGACTATACTAATTATTAAATTGAAAACGATCCTTTTCAGGTCCAATGTTAAAATTGTAAATAGTATTTACAATGATATATACATTATTTACATAAAAATGGATTCTCACCCGGGAGAACCATAGATAATATGCAACGGCTGGTAAATTATTGAAACAGCATAGAAACAAACTCTACGAAGCCTTCCTCCCCGTAAATGTGTGGGATTTAATAATAGAAAATGAAAATATAAAAAAGGGCGAATGCTTGTGCTATTACCAACCAAGAAAATGAATTATATCCTAATCAAACTTTACTCATAAGCAAGAGTTTGCCTATGTTTGCCTTGTTATTCACAAAACAACTTCGAAAATACAACAGATTAAAGAGAAAAAGTTTCTTAATTCAAATGATCAAAATTAAAATAATTGATTTCAAACAATTGTAAATGAAACATTTAACAAATCCGTGATATTTTCTCATATTTACACCAAACCAGCAAAAAGATATAACTCAATTCATTTCAATGAAATGCCATTTTCAAAAATAAATACACAAACATCCGTCTATACGTACACTATAAAAAGTATATAAAATAAATTAAACAAAATAAGTCCTGTAAAATATTTAATTTCAAAACTGTTTTTTTTTCCTTCTTTGTCTTTATGGTCAGCAACTCTCTTCAATTTCTATATCGTCAGCTAACTCGTCAGCACTTTAGTACGTGCCTGTCAAAATGGCGTACGTTTGTTATTCCCACGTGGGCTATCACGTGATGTTTTAAGCGGGGAAACTGTGCGATCATTGAGATCAATGAGATCATTGTGTCACGTGATGGAATGATGCGCTTTGAGTGGATAGTAATTCTTTGTTTACGCTTCGATGTTCATTCATTTTTGGGCGCAGGGATACTACTTTAATATTATCTTTATTTTAGTTCAACAAATTAAATGATTAAAATAGATATTGCGTTATGATTGCTTCTTGCTTTGTCAAATTTTCAGCAGACCTTACGTTACTAAGTGCACACTATGTTCTGATCAAACGTATTTCATTACAGAACATATTTTGTTATTTTGTCGTTCGAACGAAACTACTAGGCAGTGCCTTTGGCGAAAATTAAGTTAATAATTCACAGCAAAACAGTATGATGAATTGTGTCAAATGCATTATTCAGAACAATTATTAGAAATGATGTCCGGTTTTCGATCATTTACGCTCAGCGACCATAGACGAGTAAATATTTTCAAGACGGTACTACGATACCTACATTTTCTCAGCAGGCCACTGGCTCAATTTTTACCGCATATGTAATTACATGTTCAATGTGTGTAAACATACCCTCATTTGAAGTTTTGTTAATTTTGTTTGTTTTGGTAAAAGTAACTATTTATTTCACTGTGTTCACTATACTTATAAATATCACTTCTTTATGTTCGTGAAGTTGGCAGCCCAGCAGCCCAGCTGCGTGAAGTCAACAGCCCAGCAGACTGGCAGCCTAGCAGCGTGAAGTCAGCAGCCCAGCAGACTGACAGCCTAGCAGCGTGAAGTCAGCAGACTGGCAGCCTAGCAGCGTGAAGTCAGCAGAGTGGCAGCCTAGCAGCGTGAAGTCAGCAGCCCAGCAGACTGGCAGCTTAGCAGCGTGAAGTCAGCAGCCCAGCAGACTGACAGCCTAGCAGCGTGAAGTCAGCAGCCCAGCGGCCCAGCAGCGTAAAGTCAGCAGCCCAACAGACTGGCAGCCTACCAGCGTTTAGTCAGCAGCCAAGCAGACTGACATCCTAGCAGCGTGAAGTCAGCAGTCTAGCAGACTAGCAGCATAGCAGCGTGAGTTAGCAGTCTTGAAGCCTGACGGCGTGAAGTCCAAAGCTGAGCAGCTGGGCAGATTAGCAGCTATGCTAAGACGGACGAACTCATGTGAAGATTCCCGTCGGTTTTCAGCTTTCAAAGCCAAAAAGAAATACATAAAAAAATGAAAATAATCATTCACTGGTTTGCAAAACACACCTTGAACTGAAGCAAAAATACTAAAATGAATCATTTAAAAACATGTACACTATTCCTTTTTTGTGAACTAAAGAAATCACTTTACTCTACTTTTTGATTTCAAGCGTCTGACAGCCCCGGTCAGCTCCAGGCGTTTTATAATATTTTGACTCGGGCTGGATACATGGCTTGTAGTATATGAAAAATGAAAAAAAAAAATCACAATAATTCGTTTGCAAAATACTCTTTAAATGACACAAAATACTAAAATGAATACTTTTTCCACATTTTCACTATTCTTTGAGTGTGAACTAAAAATATCACTTTACTCCTCTTTTCTGTTTTAGATTTCATTCTGACAGCCCCAAGCAGCCCCAAGCAGCCCCGGGCGTATTATGGTATTTTCACTCGTGCTGGATACATGGTTTCTAGTATATGAAACGTTCGAATACTTACAAGTTGAATGACTTAACAACACGGTAAATTCTAAAATTCATGTTTTCAAAGCCGAAAAAAATGAGAAAAAAAATCATTCACAACAGTTCGTTTGCAAAGCACTCTTTAAATGACGCAAACATACTCAAATGAATACTTTTTCAACATTTACACTATTTTTTGTGTGAACTAAAAACATCACTTTACTGCACTTTTCGACTTTAGTTTTCTGGCAGCCTGAAACAGCCCAGGGCAGCCTCAAGCGTATCACGATATTTTTACACGGGCTGGATACAAGGCTTTAACTAGTTTGTATCTTTATTTACATCTCATCATTGCACATACCATAAAACACATACAATGTAAAATATCATTAAAAAACAGTGCAATGCCATTCCATTCGGAATTATAAGAGATGGTACATGACCTTTTACAGTAATAGTTTTACCTATCTACAAAATATTCATGTACATGTATTCTAAACGCTAACAGATTTGCTAAATTTATCATTAAATATTTCATATCGAGTTGTAAAATATAAAAAAATAATAGTTTCTTCTTTTTTTCAAAAAAACAAAACAAAAAACAACCCAACAATATAAAATGAGCTAAAATAATATAACTTATTAGCAAAAATGTTTGGAAGCATGACAATATAATAAAAGATACATAGTGAAGATGCTAATAAAAGAGTAACTATATTTACAAAGTAAAAAACGACGCCTTTGTAAAATACTGTAACAGGTTTTGGCACAGGTCCTTATCCTTGTTGGATCTGTGCTGGAAAACAGGTAATTATATTTATCAATATCTTGCATATCACTAAATATGTTATTTTTCATTAAAGCCTTAGTATATAAGTCTTCCCTTAGATCATTGTAAACATAACAGTGCAACATAACGTGCAACTCACTTTCTATAGAATTATTTCCACAAAAAGGGCAAATTCTACTTTCAACATTCAGGCCTTCATACCGACCAGTTTCAATACGAATTGGGGCAACCCCGAGTCTAAATTTACTAAAAGCTGACCGATGAGCAAGAGGCAAAATTATTTTACAATATTGTTCAGTTACTTATTTCGTCTGCGGACTCGGCTAACAGTACAATGTCATCAGCATACATAATAATACAGACTCTGTCGTCATTAACAGGCACACCAACACCAAACGATTTGAGGTAAATTGACAAATCATTAATGAATAAAATTTACGATATATTAGAATTTTAAAGTATTGGTAAAAAGATAATGTTATTATCAGGGAAATTCATAATATGTCTCTTAAAGACTGTCAAAATGGCAATTATAATTAGGGTTACTGCTCTCATTAACCTGTTTTATCGGTGCATCATTTACTAACCACACGTCAACTGTCAGTTGTGTGTGACCTACGCATAATGTAACGATTGAAAGAAATTATGACGTAACTTTCTTTTCCTTTCTAAAATTCTCTCAAACGGTAACGCATTTTATTCCTCCTCCAGAAATCGATTCTGTTTAGCCATTTCTACAATCAATCTTTTCTCAAGTACTTCTGTATTGGTAAATGAAAACATTAAACGAAACATTATCAGTAAATTTCAAGCTAGTTATCTTCTTTTTTTTCGGCTTAGGTAATCCCTTGAATATATGCACACTACGCCTCGTTGGGATATCAAACTTCATGAACAGTTATAGGTTGAATGTAAAAGGTTAATGAAGTGAGGGTCATAAATAAATAGAATACAATTAAAAATTACACTAAATCATTTGTCAAAATCTTTATTCCCACATGAGAAACATACAAGAACAAAGAGGCCGGCCATGCCACGCTATGGAGAAAGACCCAGAGACCCGTCTAATGCAGCCGCACCCAAGGCCACGAGGTCGAGCCGTTTGGCGGCCAAATCACGCGGGGAGGCGTCGCAGACGGCTCCCGAGACACCAATCGCGAGGGTAACGCCGACAACTCCCACGCCATTGGTCATCAGCTACGGTCAGCACGGAGGTTTGGTTGTAAGGCCCTAATTGAGGGTCCCACGCCGGGACAAGGATATCCCGATGAAGTGGCTTAGGGCGCCACAATAAAAGGTAACGAGTTGCTAGATTTTCAGCCACTACCAGTCTGAGAAATAGTGGCGTAGCTACATATAGGCCTTGTCGGCCTGGGCCTTCAACTTTTTTGGAGAATGACAAAATTAATTAACCAGAAAAAGCAATAAAAACTAATAGCTACTCAAACACATAGAATAACTCAAAAATGTTTAATTATGACCAATGCAAGTTCGGTGCTTCTTTAAACTATGTGCAAGGTGATTTTATTCAAATCATTGCATATTTAAAAAAAAGTGTGGGTAATTTGCATATAAAATAGATGCACTTGTGCTTTTGGTTTTTCTCCTGAAATGCTTCTAAATTTCACCATTTTGCCTTATTTATAAAGAAACTTTGGGTAGAGAGGGGGACTTATCCCCAAACTCACATAGATCCATCGGGCATACAAGTTTTTAAGGCCTAGATACGCCCCTGTCTGGTAACACTTTCTTCCAGGGAGTCCTTACCCTAAAACCCGTGTCTCCAGGCAAAATTTCTTCAATTTTGCCGAATTCTCGAGCATGTTTTATTGAATTATTTTATAAGCACAAAAAAACACAAGATTTATTAATATTATGAATTCCATAAGACCAGCTACTAAGCGCTGAAGAACTGGATTGTAAAACTATGACAATCAGATTAGATGCTGAATAGCCTTAGATTCATTGGAATCCTGGTCATAAATTTATTTTGAACTGTGGTTGCTATTTGTCACGTGCGTGCCTAGAAACTTAAAAGTCTGCCGGGTTACACAGTTGCTATTTGTCACGTGCGTGCCTAGAAACTTAGTCTGCCGGGTTACACCCCAAATTACTCGCGGTCATAATTGAAAAAGAAATTTCTATGTTACGCATGGATGTCCTTTTAATATACCCCTAATGTCAAATTTTAAAACTTCCACTATCGGAGTGGTTCCAAAATCAACCGGTGGTTTTCGTTTAATCCCACATCGCTCTTACCCATCTGGGCTTAACGTCAACGCCGGTATTGATCGTCGTTATGTATCATATGGTGAAATATTCTACTTTTGATGAAGTCGCAGATATGTTGTTGGATTAAGGGTTCGAGGCCTTAATGGTAAAAAGGGATATAAATCCGCATTCATGTTACTATCTATACACCCGTCGGATTTTCATCTTCTTTGCACGAAATTTGGTGGCAATATAATATTTCGACAAATGTATGAGTTATGGTTGCAGCTACGCCCCCGCTCTTTTTGTAAAGTTTGCAGCATTCCTTCATTGGTCCGTATCGGAGGCATGCAACTTACAATCTCTGAATCATTATTTAGACGATTTCATATTCGCGGGACCCTGGGATTCAGATATTTGTATTATTTTGGTCGATGGGTTCACGTATACTTTTAATCGTCTTCGTTCCTCTCTCGGAGGAAAAATCCGCCGGTCCGACAACTTGTTTAACCTTTTTTGGTCTCGAAACCATGCCAATTCGTGAACCTGCTGTAAAAATCTAAGACAAGGTCAATCTAAGGGCAATTAGTTACATCATAAATCGCAGCAAAATCAGATCGAGGAAATTATAATCACTGGCCGGTAGATTTAGCTTTGCTTGTCAAGCTATAAGGGGGGACGCTCATTTAACACACGATTGTACGATGCAATGATAGGTATTCACAAACCTTATTTCTTCGTCCGTAAAACACAATCTTTAAAATTTTTGATGATGTGGTTATTATTTTAAACTCATTTAACGGCATGTTTACATGCCTAAAGTCTGTGTGGATTTCAAATGATATCTTAGAATGTTGAAATGACAGAGCCGGGGCTTACGGTTTAGGCGCGGCATGCTACACGCAGGGGCGTTGGCTTTCTTTCAATGGTCAGCGCACTGCAGGGTCAATTTTTTTTTTGTTTTATTAAAAGGCTATACCATTTTTAGGGCTAGTTCCAGTTTGGACAGCCTTATACATTTCGGCCCCTCGTTTCTCCGCTAAAAAGTTGATCTTGTGGTCTGACAATATGGGCCTAGTGAAAATACTTAACAGTCATCAAATTCAAAGCGCGTGGTGCACCTTCTCCGCCCTTTAATTCTGAGAATCACGTCCCATGACATTGAGTTTTAGAGCGCGTTACATGCCAACCAAAGAAAATACAATTTGATAACACGAAAGGCCCAATTCCGGAAGTTTTACTTGCGGAATTCCTCACCCTCATTTACTCGCCGAAGCTGAAAGACTCTTAAACTCGGCTAAAGCCCAAAACATGTATGCACAGGGTCTGGCCAAGTTTTCCGAGTTTGGAACATAGTACTCTTCATCTCATTTATGTAACTTCAGTCAAGGGTTCCGGCCACTGCACGATTATATGTTACAGCAATCGGTTATAAGGGCAAAAGGATGGGGGCACTAGATCCGTCAACTCAGTTTATAGTGATAAAACTCCTTAAAGGCTACCACCGTCAACGAGCGGGAAAAGACACACGCCTGCCCATCACACCACCTATTTTAAGAATTGCACGTTCTAAGTTATCCATTGTCTGCACCAATAGATACGAATCTTCCCTTTTTCTACAGCCTTTATCATTATGTTTGTTGGATTCTTCTGGATAAGGGATCGTCAACATAATATTTTTTTTATAAATGACATCGCGTTTGAGAAGGTACACTTAACATTACATTACGTCATTCAAAAACAAACCAGCTTGGTGCTCCGTAAAACAATAAGCATAAAAAATTCTAAAGACATGGTTTGTCCCGTAAGCTCTCTCGTGCAGTGTCTGCGAGTGCGCCCAAAGTTCCGGGACCCCTATTCTGCCATTTCGATAACTACCCTGTCACTAGGTTCAAATCGGTGCTCAAAAAGGCATCGGGAGTGGCAGGTCTTGACTACGCGGTTCAGTTCGCATATGTTTTGGATTGGTGCGGCAACCACAGCATCTTTTAAGGGTATGTCTGCTGAGCAGATACAGAGGGCCGGTCGATGGCGCTCACAGGCCGTCCGCAGATACATTCGCCCCAATCTGGTTAATGTCCCCGATCTGTTATCATGGTAGGATATGTCTATTTATTCGTTCGATATTTAAAAATGGTATTACTGTTTTAGAATGTGATGAAAATGGATTTATTTGGTTAAAGATTGATAAAGAATATTTTCGCTTAGAAAACGATATTTGTATGTGCTTTGCTTATATTCCACCTGCTAATTCTGTGTATTTTAAGTCTCATAGCACTGGATATTATGAAAAGCTAGAAAAAGATATACGACTTTATAGTGAATTTGGTAAAGTTTGTATTATGGGCGACCTAAATGCCCGAATAGCAAATTTTAATGATTATGCTGATTCTGTACAATTATTTGATAAATATCTAAATACTGTAGATGGTGATGACGAAGAAATTAACATTGTTGATAGGCATAGTGAAGATAGTATTATAAATTCATCAGGTATAAAATTGCTTGATATATGTAAAAGTACAGACCTAAGAATTGCCAATTGCAGAATTGGTGATGATAAAAGCATTGGTCAATATACATTTATGTCAACGATTGGTAAAAGTGTAATTGACTATGCGGTTATATCTGCTGTGTTGTTTAACATTATAAGTAATTTTATTGTACATGATCTTTACACTTTTTCTAGCCATGTACCTATACAAATTAATATTCGTTGTCTATACGAAAATACAAAGAATGAAGACGCCCCTGCTACTGAAAAATTAGCTTGGAATAATAGTAGTATCAATATGTACAAACACGCTGTTGCAAGTGAGTTAAATAATCTTAACAATATTGTCAATAATGTATTATGTTCTAATGATACTATTGACAATGGTATAATTACTTTTGGAAACACCCTGTATAAATGTGCACATGCAGTGTTTGGTTTACAAAAACAAACATATAGTCATGATAATCGGAGAAATTGTAAAAACCCGTGGTTTGACAATGATTGCGATACAGCTCGGCGTGAATTCAATAAAGCGAATAAAATGTATAGGTTAAATAGGTCACCTCATTTGTCAGCTGTTGTTACAAAAGACGTTGTTATAGGCGAGTTAAACGAGTATCGAAACAGAAATTTAATTTAAGAAAAAATCACAATTACATGATTTGTCTAAGCAAAATCCAAAGCAGTTTTGGAAGGAAATTAAGAAAATCAAAAAGAAAACTGTTAATAAGCATTCTGTGTCTGCTGAAGATTTTTATTTACATTCTAATCAACTTTTTCGAGCGATGAAGTGTATAAGGACGAGTATATAAAAACTGTCTTAAACGATAATATCGTTTATGACAACATTGTTAATACGTTGGATTGTGATTTTAGTGAAAGTGAAGTTATAAAAGCTATAAATAGATTGAAACGTCAAAAGAGTCCTGGAGAAGATATGCTCATTCCTGAATTATTTATAGATAGTAGTAGTCTTTAGCTCCATTGTTATGTAAACTGTTTAATTATATTTACACTAAAGGTGTTTACCCTATATCATGGACTAAAGGAATTATTATTCCTGTGTCAAAAAAGGGGGACTCAAATAATGTTGATAACTACAGAGAAATTATGTTGACAAGTGTGTTTTCTAAAATATTTTCATTGTTGTTGGACAGCAGGGCTTGGTCTTTTGTTGAAAATAATAATTCTTTGTCCGATTTGCAATTCGGGTTTAGGAATAAACATAGTACTGTAGACTGCTTATTTGTATTACAAAATATAATTAACAAGATAATAGAACGTGACAAGGGTAAGCTTTATTGTGCATTTGTTGACTTTAAAAAAGCTTTTGATATGGTGTATAGAAATGGTATTTGGTTCAAGCTTTTATTGCAACAAAAGTTTTCGTCAAAATATGTAAATATGTTAAAATCTATGTACGAGTCCGTTAAAATTTGTGTTAGAGTAAACGGAAAGTTGTCAGATTCGTTTGAAAGTTATATGGGTGTGAAACAGGGGGAAACATTATACCCATTGCTATTTATTATGTTCATTAATGATATGGAGTCACAGTTAAAAAGTGTTAGAGATGACTTTGTAAATTTAGAAGAATTACAGATATTTATGCTTCTTTTTGCTGATGATACTGTTTTGTTCTCTAAATCTGTGGAAGGCCTTCAATTGTTATTAAATAAATTACATGATTACTGTTTAAAATGGAATATCACTGTAAATACTAATAAAACTGTTGCTATGATATGCAAGAAAGGTACACGGAAAGAAAATGTCAGTCTATTTTATAACAAAGTTAAACTGGATATTGTTAATAAGTTTTGCTATTTGGGAGTAATGTTATCATCCAATGGAAAATTTTCAGTGGCCCAGAAAGCTTTATCTGAACAAGCACTACTTGCAATGTTTTCGTTAAATTCATTGTTTGAAAGATACCCTTAAATGTACATGAAAAACTTAAATTATTTGATTCAATGGTTTTACCAATATTAACATATGGTTGTGAAATATGGGGATTTCATTCTGCTCCCGATATAGAAAGGGTTTATTTGAAATTTTTAAAACAATTACTAAATGTTAGATGTCAAACAACTAATGCTACTGTTTATGGTGAACTTGGCAAAGTGCCATTATATGTTATACGCCAAGAGAGGATATTGCAATATTGGTATAAGCTTGTAAATTCAAATGATAAACTGTTGTCTAGATGTTTTAGATATTGTAGTTCACTAAATATAAGCAGCTCATGGTATTCTGATGTTAAAAAATTGTTAAATGATTTAGGATTTAACTACCTATGGGATAATATGTCAGTCACTAAATTACAGTTGTCAAAAGTTATTGAAAGATTATATGATCAGCACATGCAGAAATGGTATGCGACTTTAAATGATTCGTCCAAACGTTGTACTTATAAAGATATAAAAACAAGATTTTGTTATGAAAAATATCACGATAGTGTCACTAATGTTAACCATAGAGTATCTCTTAAGTAGAGTGCGATGTTCAGCACACAAGTTAGCTATAGAAGAAGGCAGATATAGAAATATACCAAGACATGATAGAAAATGCATATATTGCAATATGAATATGATTGAAGATGAATATCATTTTATTCTTGTATGTCCATTTTATAAAGATAGTAGACAAATGTGCTTACCACGATATTATTGTCATTGGCCAACCAAGAAAAAACTATGTAATTTGTTAAGTTCTGAAAATGCAGCATTATTAAGGAAACTTGCTAAATTTGTTTATATTGCCACTGAAAAGCGCAAAAGTGCTTTAATTTAATTTAATTATTGCTTATTAGTATTTGAATAGCTATATTTATATTTGTTCTTGAATTTATGCTCTTCTCATACAACATTAATGTCAATACTGTTTTATATTACCGCCCGTGAATGTATATATATATGCATTTGGCTACGAACATGTTAATGTTTATGCCTAATAAAAGTTCTGTTCTGTTTTGTTATCAATTCATTACAATGAACTATCAAGATTTGGCCATAGCTGACTAAGGTTTGACCCATTTTAACATAGTCAGCATAAACGATTAAAATTTAAGTTCTTGTATATTGCAAATCGTCAAATGATCAGATGTAGCATTATTTTAATGGGCTCCCCTATTACTCTTTATTTCAGTCTGGTGTATCGGTCTATCGATCATATTAACACTTATACCAAGGTACAGTTTCCGGGCAGGCAGGTCTAATCTCGGCCCCAAAAACGTTGAAATCGTCTGGCAGGCATAAGGGGGAATGTGCCTTAATCAAGTCAAATATGTTTGGGTTTTTTTTGCTAAGCAAACGGGTTCGCCCTTCTAGTACATTGCGGGGCTAATGATATAGGTCGGGAGCAAACTTTCGATATTATGTCCGAGTTGATAATCTGTTGGAATTCAAGAAACAGCAGCTGCCCAGAACTAAGTTCATTTGGTCTCAAATGCTACCGCGTAAAGTTTGGCGATTTTCGTCCGACGTGAAAGCCATGTAATCAGTCCGCATAAGGGTGAATAGCTATGCTGCAAATCTTATTAGAATCTGATGGCTAGTATTTAACATTATTTGTATGACCATTCTAGTCTCAGACTTGCTTTAAATGACATTTCAGCAGCCTTGTACAAAGTCATACATCTTGGCTCGCCTGTTTGCTTTCGAATGTGTGAAGTACTTAAAACCTAACAAATGCATTTATGGCTACACTAAACTTAAGTTTTTTTCCCAATGCACGGCGTTTTGGCATATCGACCGCCCAAAAGGTATTTTGGGGGGTGTTCCTGTATCCCTTACGATCCTAGATTAACCTTTTCGGCGGTGGATCCCTACGGGCTCCATATGGCGGCTTCGATGTGCCAAAACATTTTACATAATTAGGAAACCGCCTTACGCAGTCCGGTACCGCTGATTACCAGGGTCAGCTGCGGACGGTGATTCTAAGTTTCAATACGTTTGTAACTTTGTGATCGGTTGTGTACTTTGTGAACATTCGTGACTTTGTGAACATTTGTGACTTTGTGAACATTTGTGACTTTGTGAACATCTGTGAAAGGGATGACATATATGGTCAAGTTACGACCCTGTCTCCCGCTGTCCTTAACAAGCCGTGCATTCTTCTGCCAAACCTTAAGATTAATAATATTCATAAATAGACATTATCAATTAACATGTGTAGCCTTTTATAAATTAACAGTTAAGATAGTGTGATGTGTAAGTTTGTATAATAAATACATATTGTGGTGTAACGTGAACAGTCTTGATTCCTAGTGTTCATAGTTTAGCGTCTAGAAACATAATTTGAAGACGTTGGTTAAACCATATAAACTGGACTTTGAACAGTTTATACACGATGTCCGTCAATTATCTGAACGTGCATGGTGTCTGTCGATAATTGGGTTACTGCTGTGAAAAATATTCTAAGCAGAAGGAATTCTTTTAGAAATATTTTTATGTAAGAACAAGCATGTACTATAATGTTATTAATTAGGTGATTTCATATTTGTCGGAGGTTAGCTGTATTTGCCTGAGCCCGAAAATCCAACATATTTCTCATATTAGCGAGTTTCGACGGCCAATGAAAATTGTCCATTTCTCAAATCCTATATTAGGCGAGATTTGTAGCCAATCAAAACGGAGGAAACTAATAAGCCGAGTTTTGTTGATATTGGCCGAGTTTGGTCGATATTGAGCGAGTTTTGGCATACATTGTCTCCAGTTGTCTGGTATTGGTACCGCGATTCTCCCCGTATCTCGTCAAATACGTAATAGTTGATTAATAAAAGTTTATAAAACTGCTAAAGTCAGACAACAAATACTTTATTTAAATTTTCCAAATATACATAAAAAATCTCTTAAACATAAAACTTCCGTTACATATAGTGAGTAGCTTATATCAGCTCACCCTCATATTTGATAAATTGCATATATTTGTTCACGTATGACAAATAATTCATATCTAAATATTGACAATGCATGTATCGAATCTATATTTTGTGTCATTTTTTATTCAGGTTATATAAATGTAGTTCTATGACCATGTACCTTGTGGGTATACGTCAAATAAAATTATGTTCTGTTCTGTTCTGTTGCCCTGGTAATCGATTAAATGATGCAACAAAGCAACGTTCAATTAAGCAAGAAAGGAGCTGTGAAATATCCTTCAAAAAATGGAACTGTACGATTATTCGTACTCAAAATTACGTGAGTACAAGTGTTATACACAAAATAAAGTGTAGTTACTTTGCAATTATGTGGGTCTAAAAGTGATTTATCATCTAGATTTACCGTAAACCGTGAGTACAGGGAATAAACGACAAAAACTTTTACATGCAATACAAATTAGCGGCATCCCTGTCAGATTTGAGATTCTTATCTCGTGTCATTAAAAATGAAGGAATTTAGAAATTTCTATGTAGACTTTGCACATAAGTATGCATAAGGCTGCTTACACAATGTAGCCAAATGTATGAAGTTGTGCAAATGCACCAAAAGCATGAAAAGGATGCGTAACCCAAAACATTTGCGAGGTAAGTAAAATGACGTTATTACATATTTCTTATGTCCAGATGCGGGTCGCATCATTATATAGAGGATATATTTTGTTTCAGTGTAATATCGCAATATTTTTCACCGAGTAAGCACCAAAAATATATTTCACAAGCGGCGTAGCAACGAGTAAAATATTCACTTTGGTGTTCATGAGGTCAAATAAATTGATATCTTAAACTGAAACAAACAATTTTTCATTTTTTATAAGTATACGAATAAAAGAGCATATGCACAGTTAGGGACTGTTTTTACTTTTTCAATATTCGGAACAGTTTTGAATCTACGAATCTTCAAAATATATATTTCGACAAATGTATGAGTTATGGTTGCAGCTACGCCCCCGCTCTTTTTGTAAAGTTTGCAACATTCCTTCATTGGTCCGTATCGGAGGCATGCAACTTACAATCTCTGAATCATTATTTAGACGATTTCATATTCGCGGGACCCTGGGATTCAGATATTTGTATTATTTTGGTCGATGGGTTCACGTATACTTTTAATCGTCTTCGTTCCTCTCTCGGAGGAAAAATCCGCCGGTCCGACAACTTGTTTAACCTTTTTTGGTCTCGAAACCATGCCAATTCGTGAACCTGCTGTAAAAATCTAAGACAAGGTCAATCTAAGGGCAATTAGTTACATCATAAATCGCAGCAAAATCAGATCGAGGAAATTATAATCACTGGCCGGTAGATTTAGCTTTGCTTGTCAAGCTATAAGGGGGGACGCTCATTTAACACACGATTGTACGATGCAATGATAGGTATTCACAAACCTTATTTCTTCGTCCGTAAAACACAATCTTTAAAATTTTTGATGATGTGGTTATTATTTTAAACTCATTTAACGGCATGTTTACATGCCTAAAGTCTGTGTGGATTTCAAATGATATCTTAGAATGTTGAAATGACAGAGCCGGGGCTTACGGTTTAGGCGCGGCATGCTACACGCAGGGGCGTTGGCTTTCTTTCAATGGTCAGCGCACTGCAGGGTCAATTTTTTTTTTGTTTTATTAAAAGGCTATACCATTTTTAGGGCTAGTTCCAGTTTGGACAGCCTTATACATTTCGGCCCCTCGTTTCTCCGCTAAAAAGTTGATCTTGTGGTCTGACAATATGGGCCTAGTGAAAATACTTAACAGTCATCAAATTCAAAGCGCGTGGTGCACCTTCTCCGCCCTTTAATTCTGAGAATCATGTCCCATGACATTGAGTTTTAGAGCGCGTTACATGCCAACCAAAGAAAATACAATTTGATAACACGAAAGGCCCAATTCCGGAAGTTTTACTTGCGGAATTCCTCACCCTCATTTACTCGCCGAAGCTGAAAGACTCTTAAACTCGGCTAAAGCCCAAAACATGTATGCACAGGGTCTGGCCAAGTTTTCCGAGTTTGGAACATAGTACTCTTCATCTCATTTATGTAACTTCAGTCAAGGGCTCCGGCCACTGCACGATTATATGTTACAGCAATCGGTTAAAAGGGCAAAAGGATGGGGGCACTAGATCCGTCAACTCAGTTTATAGTGATAAAACTCCTTAAAGGCTACCACCGTCAACGAGCGGGAAAAGACACACGCCTGCCCATTACACCACCTATTTTAAGAATTGCACGTTCTAAGTTATCCATTGTCTGCACCAATAGATACGAATCTTCCCTTTTTCTACAGCCTTTATCATTATGTTTGTTGGATTCTTCTGGATAAGGGATCGTCAACATAATATTTTTTTTATAAATGACATCGCGTTTGAGAAGGTACACTTAACATTACATTACGTCATTCAAAAACAAACCAGCTTGGTGCTCCGTAAAACAATAAGCATAAAAAATTCTAAAGACATGGTTTGTCCCGTAAGCTCTCTCGTGCAGTGTCTGCGAGTGCGCCCAAAGTTCCGGGACCCCTATTCTGCCATTTCGATGACTACCCTGTCACTAGGTTCAAATCGGTGCTCAAAAAGGCATCGGGAGTGGCAGGTCTTGACTACGCGGTTCAGTTCGCATATGTTTTGGATTGGTGCGGCAACCACAGCA
The DNA here is from genome assembly GCF_026914265.1 of Mya arenaria. Lineage (NCBI taxonomy): Eukaryota > Metazoa > Mollusca > Bivalvia > Myida > Myidae > Mya > Mya arenaria. The sequence continues at coordinate 72,326,703 of NC_069125.1, read as the reverse complement.
TCTTTTAAGGGTATGTCTGCTGAGCAGATACAGAGGGCCGGTCGATGGCGCTCACAGGCCGTCCGCAGATACATTCGCCCCAATCTGGTTAATGTCCCCGATCTGTTATCATGGTAGGATATGTCTATTTATTCGTTCGATATTTAAAAATGGTATTACTGTTTTAGAATGTGATGAAAATGGATTTATTTGGTTAAAGATTGATAAAGAATATTTTCGCTTAGAAAACGATATTTGTATGTGCTTTGCTTATATTCCACCTGATAATTCTGTGTATTTTAAGTCTCATAGCACTGGATATTATGAAAAGCTAGAAAAAGATATACGACTTTATAGTGAATTTGGTAAAGTTTGTATTATGGGCGACCTAAATGCCCGAACAGCAAATTTTAATGATTATGCTGATTCTGTACAATTATTTGATAAATATCTAAATACTGTAGATGGTGATGACGAAGAAATTAACATTGTTGATAGGCATAGTGAAGATAGTATTATAAATTCATCAGGTATAAAATTGCTTGATATATGTAAAAGTACAGACCTAAGAATTGCCAATGGCAGAATTGGTGATGATAAAAGCATTGGTCAATATACATTTATGTCAACGATTGGTAAAAGTGTAATTGACTATGCGGTTATATCTGCTGTGTTGTTTAACATTATAAGTAATTTTATTGTACATGATCTTTACACTTTTTCTAGCCATGTACCTATACAAATTAATATTCGTTGTCTATACGAAAATACAAAGAATGAAGACGCCCCTGCTACTGAAAAATTAGCTTGGAATAATAGTAGTATCAATATGTACAAACACGCTGTTGCAAGTGAGTTAAATAATCTTAACAATATTGTCAATAATGTATTATGTTCTAATGATACTATTGACAATGGTATAATTACTTTTGGAAACACCCTGTATAAATGTGCACATGCAGTGTTTGGTTTACAAAAACAAACATATAGTCATGATAATCGGAGAAATTGTAAAATCCCGTGGTTTGACAATGATTGCGATACAGCTCGGCGTGAATTCAATAAAGCGAATAAAATGTATAGGTTAAATAGGTCACCTCATTTGTCAGCTGTTGTTACAAAAGACGTTGTTATAGGCGAGTTAAACGAGTATCGAAACAGAAATTTAATTTAAGAAAAAATCACAATTACATGATTTGTCTAAGCAAAATCCAAAGCAGTTTTGGAAGGAAATTAAGAAAATCAAAAAGAAAACTGTTAATAAGCATTCTGTGTCTGCTGAAGATTTTTATTTACATTCTAATCAACTTTTTTCGAGCGATGAAGTGTATAAGGACGAGTATATAAAAACTGTCTTAAACGATAATATCGTTTATGACAACATTGTTAATACGTTGGATTGTGATTTTAGTGAAAGTGAAGTTATAAAAGCTATAAATAGATTGAAACGTCAAAAGAGTCCTGGAGAAGATATGCTCATTCCTGAATTATTTATAGATAGTAGTAGTCTTTAGCTCCACTGTTATGTAAACTGTTTAATTATATTTACACTAAAGGTGTTTACCCTATATCATGGACTAAAGGAATTATTATTCCTGTGCCAAAAAAGGGGGACTCAAATAATGTTGATAACTACAGAGGAATTATGTTGACAAGTGTGTTTTCTAAAATATTTTCATTGTTGTTGGACAGCAGGGCTTGGTCTTTTGTTGAAAATAATAATTCTTTGTCCGATTTGCAATTCGGGTTTAGGAATAAACATAGTACTGTAGACTGCTTATTTGTATTACAAAATATAATTAACAAGATAATAGAACGTGACAAGGGTAAGCTTTATTGTGCATTTGTTGACTTTAAAAAAGCTTTTGATATGGTGTATAGAAATGGTATTTGGTTCAAGCTTTTATTTCAACAAAAATTTTCGTCAAAATATGTAAATATGTTAAAATCTATGTATGAGTCCGTTAAAATTTGTGTTAGAGTGAACGGAAAGTTGTCAGATTCGTTTGAAAGTTATATGGGTGTGAAACAGGGGGAAAACATTATCCCCATTGCTATTTATTATGTTCATTAATGATATGGAGTCACAGTTAAAAAGTGTTAGAGATGACTTTGTAAATTTAGAAGAATTACATATATTTATGCTTCTTTTTGCTGATGATACTGTTTTGTTCTCTAAATCTGTGGAAGGCCTTCAATTGTTATTAAATAAATTACATGATTATTGTTTAAAATGGAATATCACTGTAAATACTAATAAAACTGTTGCTATGATATGCAAGAAAGATACACGGAAAGAAAATGTCAGTCTATTTTATAACAAAGTTAAACTGGATATTGTTAATAAGTTTTGCTATTTGGGAGTAATGTTATCATCCAATGGAAAATTCTCAGTGGCCCAGAAAGCTTTATCTGAACAAGCACTACGTGCAATGTTTTCGTTAAATTCATTGTTTGAAAGATACCCTTAAATGTACATGAAAAACTTAAATTATTTGATTCAATGGTTTTACCAATATTAACATATGGTTGTGAAATATGGGGATTTCATTCTGCTCCCGATATAGAAAGGGTTTATTTGAAATTTTTAAAACAATTACTAAATGTTAGATGTCAAGCAACTAATGCTACTGTTTATGGTGAACTTGGCAAAGTGCCATTATATGTTATACGCCAAGAGAGGATATTGCAATATTGGTATAAGCTTGTAAATTCAAATGATAAACTGTTGTCTAGATGTTTTAGATATTGTAGTTCACTAAATATAAGCAGTTCATGGTATTCTGATGTTAAAAAATTGTTAAATGATTTAGGATTTAACTACCTATGGGATAATATGTCAGTCACTAAATTACAGTTGTCAAAAGTTATTGAAAGATTATATGATCAGCACATGCAGAAATGGTATGCGACTTTATTCGTCCAAACGTTGTACTTATAAAGATATAAAAACAAGATTTTGTTATGAAAAATGTCACGATAGTGTCACTAATGTTAACCATAGAGTATCTCTAAGTAGAGTGCGATGTTCAGCGCACAAGTTAGCTATAGAAGAAGGCAGATATAGAAATATACCAAGACATGATAGAAAATGCATATATTGCAATATGAATATGATTGAAGATGAATATCATATTATTATTGTATGTCCATTTTATAAAGATAGTAGACAAATGTGCTTACCACGATATTATTGTCATTGGCCAACCAAGAAAAAACTATGTAATTTGTTAAGTTCTGAAAATGCAGCATTATTAAGGAAACTTGCTAAATTTGTTTATATTGCCACTGAAAAGCACAAAAGTGCTTTAATTTAATTTAATTTAATTATTGCTTATTAGTTTTTGCATAGCTATATTTATATTTGTTCTTGAATTTATGCTCTTCTCATACAACATTAATGTCAATACTGTTTTATATTACCGCCCGTGAATGTATATATATGCATTTGGCTACGAACATGTTAATGTTTATGCCTAATAAAAGTTCTGTTCTGTTCTGTTATCAATTCATTACAATGAACTATCATGATTTGGCCATAGCTGACTAAGGTTTGACCCATTTTAACATAGTCAGCATAAACGATTACACTGGTTACCAGTGAAAGCTAGGATAAACTTTAAAAGTTTAACCATCATGTACAATTGCTCGGTCGGAAAGGCACCGGCATACCTAGTAGATCTGTTGACAGTAAAGCAACCACCACGCAATCTTCGTTCTTCGCTATCCAGTGTGGGGTGTTACGTCGTACCAACAAACAAACATAAAACATTCTCTGATCGCAGTTTAAGTACCATTGGCCCAGCCCTGTGGAACGATTTGCCATCTGATATACGAACATCGAAATCGTTAGAAGTGTTTAAGAAGAACTTGAAGACACATTACTTTCGAAAATTTGACATGTTGTTTTAAAAACAGTGACTGAACAATGAACAGTGGAAAACTAACTGTGATAAATTAGCATGCGATGATTGTTTATTTTATGTTTTATATTCATTTTATTTTTAGATATTTTAATTTATCTTACTTCATGTCATGTGTTTTATTTGCTTTAACGATGTATTTAGCTTATTTATTTTTTTTTTATTTCAAATTAAGTATGTTTGATGTCTAGATAGTATTATATCTTTAAATTATTTAAAATATTTTATCATTGTATTGTACAACGCCATTGAGTATTTTATGTAAAAATAGGCGTTTAATCAAATAAACAAGGTTTCAAGTTTCAAGTTTCAAACGATTAAAATTTAAGTTCTTGTATATTGCAAATCGTCAAATGATCAGCTGTAGCATTATTTTAATGGGCTCCCATATTACTCTTTATTTCAGTCTGGTGTATCGGTCTATCGATCATATTAACACTTATACCAAGGTAAAGTTTCCGGGCAGGCAGGTCTAATCTCGGCCCCAAAAACGTTGAAATCGTCTGGCAGGTCAAATATGTTTGGGGTTTTTTTGCTAAGCAAACGGGTTCGCCCTTCTAGTACATTGCGGGGCTAATGATATAGGTCGGGAGCAAACTTTCGATATTATGTCCGAGTCTGTTGGAATTCAAGAAACAGCAGCTGCCCAGAACTAAGTTCATTTGGTCTCAAATGCTACCGCGTAAAGTTTGGCGATTTTCGTCCGACGTGAAAGCCATGTAATCAGTCCGCATAAGGGTGAATAGCTATGCTGCAAATCTTATTAGCATCTGATGGCTAGTATTTAACATAATTTGTATGACCATTCTAGTCTCAGACTTGCTTTAAATGACATTTCAGCAGCCTTGTACAAAGTCATACATCTTGGCTCGCCTGTTTGCTTTCGAATGTGTGAAGTACTTAAAACCTAACAAATGCATTTATGGCTACACTAAACTTAAGCTTTTTTCCCAATGCACGGCGTTTTGGCATATCGACCGCCCAAAAGGTATTTTGGGGGGTGTTCCTGGATCCCTTACGATCCTAGATTAACCTTTTCGGCGGTGGATCCCTACGAGCTCCATATGGCGGCTTCGATGTGCCAAAACATTTTACATAATTAGGAAACCGCCTTACGCAGTCCGGTCCCGCTGATTACCAGGGTCAGCTGCGGACGGTGATTCTAAGTTTCAATACGTTTGTAACTTTGTGATCGGTTGTGTACTTTGTGAACATTCGTGACTTTGTGAACATTTGTGACTTTGTGAACGTTTGTGACTTTGTGAACATCTGTGAAAGGGATGACATATATGGTTAAGTTACGACCCCGTCTCCCGCTGTCCTTAAAAAGCCGTGCATTCTTCTGCCAAACCTTAAGATTAATAATATTCATAAATAGACATTATCAATTAACATGTGTAGCCTTTTATAAATTAACAGTTAAGATAGTGTGATGTGTAAGTTTGTATAATAAATACATATTGTGGTGTAACGTGAACAGTCTTGATTCCTAGTGTTCATAGTTTAGCGTCTAGAAACATAATTTGAAGACGTTGGTTAAACCATATAAACTGGACTTTGAACAGTTTATACACGATGTCCGTCAATTATCTGAACGTGCATGGTGTCTGTCGATAATTGGGTTACTGCTGTGAAAAATATTCTAAGCAGAAGGAATTCTTTTAGAAATATTTTTATGTAAGAACAAGCATGTACTATAATGTTATTAATTAGGTGATTTCATATTTGTCGGAGGTTAGCTGTATTTGCCTGAGCCCGAAAATCCAACATATTTCTCATATTAGCGAGTTTCGACAGCCAATGAAAATTGTCCATTTCTCAAATCCTATATTAGGCGAGATTTGTAGCCAATCAAAACGGAGGAAACTAATAAGCCGAGTTTTGTTGATATTGGCCGAGTTTGGTCGATATTGAGCGAGTTTTGGCATACATTGTCTCCAGTTGTCTGGTATTGGTACCGCGATTCTCCCCGTATCTCGTCAAATACGTAATAGTTGATTAATAAAAGTTTATAAAACTGCTAAAGTCAGACAACAAATACTTTATTTAAATTTTCCAAATATACATAAAAAATCTCTTAAACATAGAACTTCCGTTACATATAGTGAGTAGCTTATATCAGCTCACCCTCATATTTGATAAATTGCATATATTTGTTCACGTATGACAAATAATTCATATCTAAATATTGACAATGCATGTATCGAATCTATATTTTGTGTCATTTTTTATTCAGGTTATATAAATGTAGTTCTATGACCATGTACCTTGTGGATATACGTCAAATAAAATTATGTTCTGTTCTGTTCTGTTGCCCTGGTAATCGATTAAATGGTGCAACAAAGCAACGTTCAATTAAGCAAGAAAGAAGCTGTGAAATATCCTTCAAAAAATGGAACTGTACGATTATTCGTACTCAAAATTACGTGAGTACAAGTGTTATACACAAAATAAAGTGTAGTTACTTTGCAATTATGTGGGTCTAAAAGTGATTTTCATTATCATCTAGATTTACCGTAAACCGTGAGTACAGGGAATAAACGACAAAAACTTTTACATGCAATACAAATTAGCTGCATCCCTGTCAGATTTGAGATTCTTATCTCGTGTCATTAAAAATGAAGGAATTTAGAAATTTCTATGTAGACTTTGCACATAAGTATGCATAAGGCTGCTTACACAATGTAGCCAAATGTATGAAGTTGTGCAAATGCACCAAAAGCATGAAAAGGATGCGTAACCCAAAACATTTGCGAGGTAAGTAAAATGACATTATTACATATTTCTTATGTCCAGATGCGGGTCGCATCATTATATAGAGGATATATTTTGTTTCAGTGTAATATCGCAATATTTTTCACCGAGTAAGCACCAAAAATATATTTCACAAGCGGCGTAGCAACGAGTAAAATATTCACTTTGGTGTTCATGAGGTCAAATAAATTGATATCTTAAACTGAAACAAACAATTTTTCATTTTTTATAAGTATACGAATAAAAGAGCATATGCACAGTTAGGGACTGGTTTTACTTTTTCAATATTCGGAACAGTTTTGAATCTACGAATCTTCAAAATATGCCACTGACGTCAATTTTCAGACGTCTGTCATATTTTTGCGTTCCAGCTACAATAACCGATATTTTCATCAATTATTCGTTTACCGCTATGAAATTTCAACCTCAAATGCGTCTTGTGAAAACGTTCACGCACATATATTTTTCTTCCTCTTGTTTTACGTTTTTATTTTAAATTCGTCTATAACGTCATTTTCGCGAGAAAAACGGCGTCGTGTTTGCGCCTTTCTTTAAAGGCACTGTCTCACAGATTTGCACCAAAACAAGTTTTTTCTGTAATGAACCTTAGGACATTTATCTAATAGAATGTGTTACGCTTTGATGTCATAATTGTAAAAAAGTACCAAAATTAAAAAAGAAAGATTGTGTCGGAGACCGGGTGAACCCGCGTCGCCAATATTGAAAACAGCGTCTTCCCTACCGAGCTATCAAGGCTTTCACTAAATGCGTGACATAATTAAGCTATAAACCTACCTCGGTAATATCACGTGATAACACCGACTAGCCAATCACGCATAAGGAATGAAATCTACCTGGTAGACTGACCCCGTAATCTTTTTTTAATGGAAAAATACGAAATAACTGCTAAACTTAAATAAATTGTAAACTATGTGGTTCTTCAATTAGTAAGTTTCAATGCATTGTACACATCGATGCCAAGTTTATGTCATTATTCGACATTTTTTTTTTCGCTATTTTATCATCCGTGAGACAGTCCCTTTAATTCTTGAAAAAACTGCTCGTTTATTTTTTGATTTTTTAAATACATGTATTCAATGTTTTATTACAAGTCGCCTGATATCAAGAAAAGTGTACCTTACCGACTTCGTTTTTGCGCAGAATCAAATAATCTAACCATTATACCTGTTTCTTTTTCAATACGTATTGTATTAAACGTTTAACATGACGTTAATGGAACTATTGTTTTTGTTAATTAAATGAAAAGATTAAAAATCTAAGAGAGTCTGATCAGTTTTATGTTAGGGATATTTGTTATTGTTGTTGTACAAAATATATAATTCCACACAAGACGGGCGCTGAATTACCAGCTTTATAAATCAACGGATGACTTAAATCTTTCGGCTATTTTAATGAGAGGCTTTCTAAATTATTAAGCAATCTCATTTGCCTAATTATAATATTTTGATAATACACATCAATAATCGTTAAAGTCATGGGGCTATGCTTATAAGTGCTTTGTTTCTGATATATTCATCTACAGTAATAACACAACAATAAACAGTTCTACTACTTCATGAGTTACCAAGTATCAGTAGAGATCTGAAGTTATAAGGCTCTAAACTAAGCAAAGGCATAGTAAATCCAGTGTGTGACACTCATTTCATACACAAAATATAACTTACAAACCAAAAAATGATAATCGACAGAAATCTACTTTGTAATAAGCAAAAACGGGTCCAGGCAGTAAAGGGGGTGCACCCCCATCCCCTAAAATCATCCAAGTTTACTTCTGTATGTCACTATCGGAGAAAAATGTAATAATATACAGATCTATAAAATACGCGACTGTAGAGTTCAGTGTTTTGAATCTAAGTTTGATGTAACCAATCGGTTATCGTTGAATAAAAACATATACAATTAATAAATTCCACTAATAGGGATAACCATATTATTGACTAAGTTTGGTAGTGAATAAAACTCTTGAACAACTTTCAACGAGGGCCATTTGTTACGCAACGGTTGGGGGAGGGGTGGGGGATGGTCAGTTTTTGACGTTAAAAAATGATCAGTCATCCTTTGAACAGAAAAAAATGACTCATGTGGTCGATATATAACGGAGTCAAAATTGAATGTTACATCGGCGTTAATTTAAAACACACTAAAATTTTAAAGTGAAACTCCTTTTCAAAATCAATATTTCACATGTATAACAAACACCAATTTTGACTGATAAACCCTTACTTCTTACTAAATGATAAATTCATGCAAAATATTATTCATTGATTACAAGAATGTTTATTTAATAGTAGAAAGCGCAAAAAATATTCTTTTTTGGGGGTGAATGCTTTAAAGGATTTACTGTGGTCTCACACGGTAGAAATACCGTGTTTTATGCACATTTCTTTCAAATTAAACTCGGTATCCTTCATAAGAACCATTGTTTTCGATATTTATTCATTCTTGAAGGCATATTAAAACAATATAATTAGTTTTGGTAAATCGTATTTGTGTTTAATACTTGCGTTTGCACTGATTATAAATGATCACCTTGAATTGTTTCTATTATCTCATCTTATTAAGGGTTGTTATAGTTCACACAAATGCACTCACATGCACGCACGTATACGCCCACATACTCGTGCATGCACGCACGCCCATACAAACGCACGCGCGCGCGCACGCCAAACACACGCACACGCACACGCACACACACACACACACACACACACACACACTACGATAGAATATATGTTCCAAATGGCTTAAATGATGATCTTAAAGTTAATGTTTTTAGTGCAGTAAAATGTTGAATTTTGTTAATCAACGTATTGTTTGTTTTAATCCATAACGAGTTATTCTGTTTTCCTGACTTTACCACGCAATCAAAGCTTCTTGTGCGTACAAGCAACTTCATGAAACAACTTTTGTTTTGATGGATTCAGTGCCCATGATACAGAAGCCAACATAGCTACCTTATCCCGCACTCAAGGTCCCTGCCGTGCGTACAATGGCTGTGCACGCGTACGTGTGTGTGTGCGTGTGCGTGTGCGCGTGCGCGTGCGCGTGCGCGTATGTGTGTGCGTGTGGGCGTGTGTGTGTGTGTGTGTGTGCGTGCGTGCGTGCGTGCGTGTGTGTGTGCACAAGCGCTCGTGTGTGTTTGTGTGTGTGTGTGTGTGTGCGCGCGCGAGCGCATACATGCATGCGTGTGCACGCGTGCTTGAGTGTGAGATGGTGTGTGGGGTACGTTTTTACGCGTGCTTGCGTGTGTGATTTTATTGTACGTTTTGTGCGTGTGTTTATATGTAAGCTATAACCACGCTTAAGAAAATGAGCTTATAGTAACTATTTAAAGATGCACTCTTACTCCCCCAACTGAATATCTTTATTTTTCCCATGGCTGGAGATATTCATAATATATACAAACATTGATAGACATAGAACATAAATAATATTATATATATACAATTATAGTACAGTTTAAAATTATAGCATATTGGTGTCAAAATATTTATACAAATATTGTATGATATAGCTTCATATCTGAGTATAAATAAAAGCTTATATTCTACATGCAAATAAAATTAGTCTATTTGACTTCCATGATAGTAAGGTCGTATGTAATCCGCCGCTTGGATGCAGAAATCTTGTCGAAAACAATGGTTCTTATGAAGAATACCGAGTTGATTTGAAAGAAAAGAGCATAAAAGATGGTATTTTTACGTTATGAGATTAGAGTAGACCACAGTAAATATTTCAAGTTATTCCTTTCAGGATAACTTTCGTTATTGGTATCTTTGTAATGCATTTAATTAATGGTGCTCTATAACCATATCGCAAACAATTGCATGACGTAACATATTATACTGATCTGATTGGCCGCAGTGCGCGCCCTCTACAAAGCACATGGTTATACAGGCCTCTTTGCTCCGACCATCGTATGAGAAAGGTCAGCCTTTTGCAGCACTATTATTTTTTGGTTTATTTTTCCCACCCTCCCAAAACCCCACACTTCGTCTACATACAGGCATATATACTTAATGAATGATATTGGTTTCGATACATGTGTTCTGCTTGCTTCCTATATATATTTTCAGTAAATCCGGAGATTGACTCGAGGTTACGATCCAATCGTTCTGCACATCTCGCTAACCATTTGGCTTTCTACCTCACGCCGAAGTCCAGCTGATGATTTCAACACTAGATGTGCTGCAAACCTATTGTGTTTATTTGTTTGTTTTTTTACCATTTCATTATTTCGATGTTGATTTGTGTTGTGTGTTTTTTTCACTGGTAAGGCTCTGACGATTAAATAGCAATCATACCTAGCAGCTAAGTATTCAGAGGGAGTAGCATACCGCTTTCTTAGCATATTCGTTACTCGGCGATTGGCAACTCTCAAATAACATTTAATGGACAATTTGTGGTCTTTATATAGATTGGTCGGATCTGATCATAGATATACCATGACAGAACCGTTGATATTTTACCGACATTTCGTCCGAGCCTTGCCCATTATTTCCCAAACATAAGATAGACAATGAAAATGAAATAAATATTGAAAAGGCAATGCTTTTCTTGAATGTAATGATGGGTAATAGTATATCCACTACGGGGTCCCCTTGTTGCTGCTCTGCTTCTGATCTTAAGTATACCAATAATTTAGCATTCACCAATCGTTTAATATTTTTGCTCTTTCTGTTATTAAACACGCGGTTAAAATCTTGTAATCAGTAATAATATTTTCCATAAATGCATAATTGAGTAAGAAGTTAAAGTTTTATAAGACAAAATTGTATTGATTTTGAATAAGCGTGTCACTTGAACTATAGTTCATTTATAATCAGTGCTTGCAGGATTTAATAATGTTTACTATTCGGAATTCCGAATTCAACAGAAGAAAACAATCTTGAATTATAAATTTAACTAAAATTAACAATTACTGTTATATATTATTGATCAGTGGTTTATTCAAAACTAAGCTCTTACAATACGTATTGAAAAAGAAAAGGTATAGGGGTTAGATTATTTGGTACTGCGCAAAAACGAAGTCGGTAAGGTATCCTTTTCTTCATATCAGGCGATTTGTAATAAAACATTCAATACATGTTTTTAAAACAATAAAAAATTAAATGAGAATTTTTTTCAAGAATTAAAGAAAGGCGCCGTTTTCCCGCGAAAAATGACGTTATAGACGAGTTTAAAATAAAAAAAAAACGTAAAACAAGAGCAAGAAAAATATATGTGCGTGAACGTTTTCACAAGACGCACTTGAGGTTGAAATTTCATAGCGGTGAACAAAGAATTGATGAAAATATCGGTTATTGTAACTGAAAAGCAAAAATATGACAGTGGTTTATTTTGAAGAGTCGTAGTTTTAAAACTGTTCCAAGTATTGAAAATGTAAAAACAGTCACTAACTGGGCATATGCTCTTCTATTCGTTTACCAATTTCCAGACAGTAACTCGAAAATTCGCGTTCATAGTCGCGTTCCACCTTAATTATTTATTCTTTTATAAAAAGGCGCCAATTTTGCGCACATAGCGTCATTTCGTAAATGACGTCGTTGAATTGCGTCCTAGCACTGTACACGTGTGCGAAACAGTGGCTCCAGCTCTTTTAGGAGCTGTGTATAAAAAGGAGCCAATGACACTTCTGAGCTAGAGAAAAAGAACGGATATCATCGTAAAACGTAAGTATGACTCGTTATTTTATCTAATATCACAATTATGAGGGCTTATTTGAGAAATCGGGGAATGCAGTGCCATATAAATATGTTTAATCTTCACACGTATTTGAGTTATTTTGTAAACATATTGTTTATGGAGTTATAAAACCGATTCTCCCATCAAACACATCAATGTTTACAAACGAAAGTAGAACATTTTCACCAATTTTCAGCTGAATTTCACTCAAGAAGCTTACATTTAAGATAAAGCCAGTATTATCGAGTGCTTTTATTTTGTCGGGAATAAAAATGACCGCCTGATTACCGAAATAAGCATGTTTATACTCCTTTTCTGGGTTGAGCTGGAGCCAAAGCCAGGGAGCTGGAGCCAAAGCGTATTCAGTAAATTCACGTGCCGTTAATTCCCGGCTATTTTGTTTATCACAAGCTCTATCAGGGCCCGCATCATAACAATGGAGACTGAGCGACCTGGGTTCTTACCCAAAGTGGGTCAAATATGCAAATAGTGCACTAAAACATATTTCAGCATATATAGCTTTATACAAACTTTAAAGAAATGAAATAAACCACATATTACTTACATATTTCCTTTTGAAATATCTTTTCCTGGCAAGCTGATGTGTGTTTACTAGATAGTGCTTTCTGCAGTTGTTTTGACTATTTGTTTGCTCTAAAGGCACTAACATGACTAAATTAAGTCAAAAACGTTGAATTCTACCAACTTTAGTCATTTCTGTTGATTTTATTCAGAACAAACGACTTATATGGACATGATTCCATTACTTCGTATGCAATGAACAAATAGTTTTCAATTTTTTTTTCTGTTAGATGCTGAAGATGCTGAATATTTTGTCCAGAACATTTTGACAATTTTTCCCGGTTTAAATTAGTTGCCAAAACATATAAATGTTAAAGTAGGAATATATCGGTAATTATTCGATTTCCCGATAGGTATTGTGTGTAAATAATCCAGGTAATCCAGTAAATTACTAAAAAAGAAAACACCTTCCAATCGACTGAACACTGAAAAAAATGGCGTTAAAGCAAAAATGAAACTGTCGAGAGTTTTTTTGCAGCCCTATTCGGGCTTAATGTAAAACTTTTTCAGTGACATCACTCGTGACGTCACACAAGTACATGTTATTGAGGTTATTTTGAACTAACTGTTTCTGTATTTTCGTGACATTAAACAGCTTTTCAACAAAAAAGTTACTCATGGTGTGTAATTTTATGCAATAATGGTAAATACACCTTCTTGCGGTCGTTACCATCTGCAAAGGCCCTTCAAATGGTTTACAACCCTCGCGCTACTCGTCGGGCTGTAAACCATTTTGCGGGCCTTTGCAGATGGTAACGACCTCAAAAAGGTGTAATTGTCCTATATTAATTAATAAAAAAATGATAATATGTTATCGTAATAATAAAGCAAACCTGTGTTGTGTTATATTATGACAAAAAATAAAAAAAAAATGTTGTAAAAACGGTTTATCTGTGAGAGTGCAGCTTTAATATCGTATGCTTACTTATGCTGTGTAGACACATTGCAGGTACAGGAAACAATGAATTATTGTAAGAATTCACACTAGTTTTCTCTTAATCTAAGCCAAGCTCGCGTTTAATGTCGGTAAAAAGGGTACCTCATTTTTTTATATAGCAAATATAAATCAAATGTACAGAAAAAAAGAAAATTAACACTTACACGTATTCAATCCGATTGATGTACTAGCGGTCAGTTGATGTAATTTAGCACATAGTATACCAGTTTTTCGTCTATCTAATCTTTGTTAAATGACACACTTTTCTTTCATCCACTACTATTCATTTATTTTGGAACCTGATTGGAGTTAGAAGACTGTTCAAGAAACAGTAACCATATAATTATACAGATGTTGTGAAAGGATTGTTTAGCTCCATCGACATTTCTGAGATTGCAACGCCCATTATCTGATGAATTGCATTAACTAATCAAAAATAATTATATATTTAAAAAAATACAACACTATCTTAATACTAGTTATAAATAAAAAAAAACTGCAACTATTCCAAATATGACCAGTTGAATGCATTATTATACAGCGTTTTGGCTCAGCCTCCACGCTTTGGCTCCAGCTCCCTGGCTTTGGCTCCAGCTCAACCCAGAAAAGGAGTATAAACATGCTTATTTCGGTAATCAGGCGGTCATTTTTATTCCCGACAAAATAAAAGCACTCGATAATACTGGCTTTATCTTAAATGTAAGCTTCTTGAGTGAAATTCAGCTGAAAATTGGTGAAAATGTTCTACTTTCGTTTGTAAACATTGATGTGTTTGATGGGAGAATCGGTTTTATAACTCCATAAACAATATGTTTACAAAATAACTCAAATACGTGTGAAGATTAAATATATTTATATGGCACTGCATTCCCCGATTTCTCATTTAAGCCCTCATAATTGTGATATTAGATAAAATAACGAGTCATACTTACGTTTTACGATGATATCCGTTCTTTTTCTCTAGCTCAGAAGTGTCATTGGCTCCTTTTTATACACAGCTCCTAAAAGAGCTGGAGCCACTGTTTTGCACCCGTGCTGTAGGCGCTGACGTTTGTTTTGGAACTGAGGGCGGGCTAAAATTTCAAAAAGTGAAAATATCAATTTTGCATTCTCACTTTTTGAAACAGTGAAATATCTTTTTTTTTTGCTGATAATTCTCTATAAACCATCGGAAAGCATATAGAAAAAACAATTTCTTTCATGCTTTTCGATGAAATATGGGGTTTTATCAGTGAAATAACATCAGTGAAAATATCAATTGATATTTTCACTGCAAAAATAAGGAGTGAAAATATCATCTTTGAGAACAACTTTAAAAATCCTTTGTTACTTCCCCTTGATCAAAACAGAACACTTCACGTTGAACCCGAAAATGTTGACAAAAATTTAAAGAAATGTTTTATAAATTTAAATAAATATATATTTGGAAATTAACAACTTACCGTTTATTACCGGCTATCCCGTTCTTCAAACGTTTTCTTGATAGTGAAGCTGAATGTTCGAACATTTGCTTTCATACCAAACAAATTACAGACGAAAACAACTGTTCGAACATAAATATAATTTTATTTCATCGTTCAAATGTATTTTGAACTGTTTGTCGTTGTAAGACATAAAACGAGCTTCCCGGAAAATTCACACAACAATTTACAGATAATCTGATATTTTTTTACCCCACCCACGCCTCAAAAAGTGTCAACAAACTAGCGTGGCATTCACTCTTTTACCTAGAAAACAAACCTGTTTTCAAGCGAAACAGACTGGTCTCTGACAGTAAGATGACTGAATATTCATGTATCATGAAATACAGTCTAAAACTAAGAAAAATGTTTAAAATCCAATGATTATCCGCATTTGTTTTGCTAACACATTTGACCTTCCAAATTCCATTCATTAAATGGCGGCGTAGTAATTTGGATATGTATTCATGCCCAGCTTAAAGTAAAAGTGTTTTAGTTATTTTTTGGAACATATGTGCACTTATAAAACTTCATTGATTACTGTTCATAAAAGCTTTGCACTAAAAAACGAGCGAATAGTAAACTATAAGAATGAATAGCAGAGAACTTTTTCTCAACAAACCGGAAATTGAAAGTTGACCGTATAATTATGTGTGAGGGGCTGCCCGGGTAGCAGCGTAAATAACACCCTTTTCAAAACAGGGGGTAATTAAGAATTAAAAAAAAAAACTCCGAAAATAAGCATTAAATAAACAGAAAATTTGTTTATTTCAGTGTAAGATCGTTTTTTATTTCACTTAATCGTACACTGAAATAAACAAATATCCTCTATATATTCTAATAACACAAAGGTCGTTGCAATGTGGCGAACCTTGAATCTATTGATACACAACGTAACTGGAAGGTCTGCTCGCCTTTTGCCTGCATTGCGGCTTGTTCCCACCGTGATGCCAACACGACTCATATTGGAAGTGACTGTAATTCCCAGTTAAATCCAGATAAAAGAGCATTTGAAGAGTGATTAAGTGCTGTTCACGGGATACGGAGTCAGTAACCTCCAATGCCGAGATCTAGGCAAGGGAGCTAGTACTGGTACCATCTTTTTACTTATTTTGGGTAGAAGAGGCCGCGATCTGAGCCCAAGAGCTTCTGTACCCGTAGCGAAACTAATGCGGTGGTCTATTACCGATACATTTGGCTGCTTAGGGTTAAAAACGCCCCAGTTGTCAGGCGGACCCGGTCTTAAACGCCCCAGTTGTCCGGCAGACCCGGTCTTAAACGCCCCAGTTGTCAGGTGGACCCGGTCTTAAACGCCCCAGTTGTCCGGCGGACCCGGTCTTAAACGCCCCAGTTGTCCGGCGGACCCGGTCTTAAACGCCCCAGTTGTCAGGTGGACCCGGTCTTAAACGACCCGGTCCAGACGTTAGGAATGGTACTAACGTTAACGTGTTAACACAGTTCAATATTCTAAACAATGCAATACAGCGAGTACATGTAACGTATAATTCACGATTTCCCGCTTTTATACTAATGAGTTTTACATGTAGGTATGGAATTTCAAATGAATGCGCACGAGCAGATGACAAACTATCATGTAAAACATGACAGACGTCCCTAGGTCCGGCCGCCATCTTAGATAACGTGACCTATGACATCCTTGTTAACATCGTGTCCTCTGATTTCCAAAATGAAAGTGTGCATGTAATAATAAACATCCATGTCCTACATTTTGGCTACAAACCATTTGCGACTAATGGCAATGACCACTTTCATCAAAAACGTGTGTGCCTAACTACAAAATGTACATATCTATTTAATAGTTTGAGTATTTTGTGCGAACATTACAATGTTTAAATTTATGTTGTGTCAATCAGTGTCGTGAATTTAATATTGTGCGTTTAATCTATAAACGTTTGGAAAGTTAAAGTAGATTAAACGCATGTACAGAAAGCTGTCGTTTTAGAATCCGATCAACTGCAACTATATGCACTATTAACGTAAAGTATCGTTTGGTAAAAACTTATATCTAACTGTTTATTTAAACGGAAATTCAAATCGGTGGACCTTATCATTTAATTGTTTAATCAGCGCGGCAGTTGATGAGCCCGTGAGATTCATCGGTACGTGCGAGTACCACCTCCCGCACTGTGCTCGGCTCGTTATCTTTAATTGTTTTAGCATAAAGATGAGCAAATCAGCTAAGCCTCCTCTTCAACGCGGAGTGCAATCACTAAAATTTACCAAAACGGATCCGTCAAGCCCTACCACCGGCACTGCTGTCCGATTCAGCACCGCCAACTCAGGACTGGGCTTCAGTAACCCTAACTTCGCAGACCCCACCGGAAATCCCGTCGCCATGGCAGACAACTACAAGGAGTTCGATGGTGACACTGCCCCTATCATACCGGAAATCAAGATCAGTTCTTACTCGTTTCGTGTCAGAGAGATTATTCTTGCTGTAGTGTCACTTGTGGCATTTATTACCTGTTTGGTGCTCATTGCTTTAGTTGCAACGAATGGTAAAAATGCGCAAGCAAACACCTCAGGAGTAGCAGCCACGCAGACTGCTCTAAGAACGTTGTGCACAGACCCATCGTGCCTTAAGGCGGCATCTTGGGCCGTTTCGAACATGAACACTTCAGTGAACCCATGTGACGACTTTTTCGAGTACGCTTGCGGCAACTACCAGACACAGAACCCGCTAGATCCGGATGTTCGACAGCGGACGATCTTCTGGAACATGTACTACGAAAACGAAGACAAACTGCGCTCCCTGTTGGAGGTCGCGCCCGCCAGAACCTCCTCCTGGTCCTCCGAAAAGAAACTGAAGGACTTCTTCATGTCTTGCATCGATGACTACGGCAAGATGAAAGCGGGTGGTCGCACGTTCATCGAGAAGATCGTGGTGCCAATGGGTGGCTGGGATGTCCTCAACACGTTCAACGCGGACACGTTCGACCTGAATTCGGCTCTGCAGAAGACAAGCGTCGACTTCTGGACTGCGGCACTATTCACCTTCCGCGTTACAACGGACCGATATGACCGGACGCGGAGGGTAATCGAGGTACTCGTTTGCAACATTCATATTTGTAAATCTTTATTTACAATCCATTATGGCTTTATTGCAATTTATCATTGTTCTTCTATCATGATTCTATTTCATCAAGTACCAAATTTACATCCATGTGATGTATGGACATTGAACTTAAACTATTAAGAATTCAAAAGAGAGAACATGGTAACTATTGTGAGCTGTATGTTCAAAGTGATGTAGTTAACCGGTGTTAACATACTTTTGGATGTATTTAATTAACGCTGTGTTCAGAATACAATGTTTTATCTGCGCATCATAGAACGTCTTTACAATATTCTGATACGACCACGCATGCCAATGTTGACCTTCATAATCAATAAAACAAAATTACATTTATGTAAGGGTGAAAGGCCGAAAACTGTCCATTATGTCAGAGAAAGAACAGATCAAGGCACGCAGATACTAATCATGTGAATCTCTCTGGCAAATCAAAATAATCATCTTTAAAATTAAACTTCTACAGATATATAACAATGAGCAAAATGTGTTATCATTGTTAATTATTCGCTTAATTCGGAAACCTTTAGGCTGTTTTTGTGTTTTTTTCTGTTTTTAAAGGGACATACAACAAAATAAATAAACATTTTCCTTTTCCCTAATGTACAGTATTTTAAACACACCATAATACTATTTCTACTGAGTATCCATTAGGCCTAAAAAAAATATGTCTGTTTCGGGTAACCCGACCCTACCTATAAAAATGCGCCGACCCTAACTATTCTTTTCCGTTTCTGAGCAAAAAAAAATATTCGTTAGCGAATAGAGAGTTACGAAGGGCGGCTAAATGCAGATTTTAATCAGAATTATTGTTTATATGATAAAACAAAGTCAGGCAATGACAGTAATGTAGGAAAGACTGCCATGTGCAAGAAAACACTCTGAATTTACGACAGATTTAAAAAAAAATAAAAAAATAAAAAAAATCCCTACCTACCCTACCTAGAAATTTTGGGAAGGTTACCCTAAACAACCAATTATTTATTTTTTTGGCCTTATATGAACAATGGCTGTTGATATTATATTGGACAGTTCATTAGGCCTAAAAAAAGTTGTTCGGTGAGGGTTACATCATTTTCAAAAATAGGTAGGGTAGGTGGGCTTTTTTATTTATTTTTTTATTAGGCTTTCAGGGGCGTAGCTTCCAATAGGCCGTGTAGGCCGCGGCCTACACAATTTTCAGGATTTAAAAAAAAATAATGCCAAATCTGCAATAAAAACTTAAAAAATATATCGGAAACCAGGTATTTCAAATCTATCGTTTTCTTTTTCAATAAATTCTTTATTCTGTATATTGGACAGTTAGACGAAAGAAGGCACGGAACGTAGTCCAATAACCCATATAATATAGAGTACTAAAGGAAACATGGATGACGTCACAAACATGTATTGAGAGACATGTAAACACGTTTATGTTTATGTTTCATACTTCAAATAAGACCCGAAGAGTATTTCTACCTCCAGTTAAACGTCCATGGTTTTAAAATTATGGTAATTTAAACACAGTGGCTTTCAAATAACGGCCTGGGGAGGTGCGAAATGACTATGACAATTTCACATACACATACATGTTTATATATAATGGTCATTGCCGGTTGCCGACACTGTCACCAAGTCAACGTCACAGTTACGCTACAATTTTGTTTTGCATGACTTCGCGAGATGATCTAATAGGTGATATTAAACTGCCGCATGTTCACATCACTACAGGCCAAGTTCGTATGTTTGCAATTTATTGTTGTGAGTGGTTACAAGTTTGACCGCAGACTTTTCCTGTTGCAGGTGGACATGTCGGGTATGGGGATGTCGTGGACGTACTACACGCGCCCCACAACCGAACAGGTGAGACCTCTGCGCCCCTTAATGCATACCTGCCATGAAATGTGCGCAAAGTTCAAACGTCAACACAAACACGCTAAAAAACATTAGTTATGGTATCCTCCTGTACATGTATCCTCCTGTACTACATGTATCCTCCTGTACTACATGTATCCTCCTGTACATGTATCCTCCTGTACTACATGTATCCTCCTGTACTACATGTATCCTCCTGTACATGTATCCTCCTGTACATGCATCCTCCTGTACTACATGTATCATCCTGTACTACATGTATCCTCCTGTACATGTATCCTCCTGTACATGTATCCTCCTGTACATGTATCCTCCTGTACTACATGTATCCTCCTGTACTACATGTATCCTCCTGTGCATGTATCCTCCTGTACATGTATCCTCCTGTGCTACATGTATCCTCCTGTACATTGAAAAGACAATTCAAAATCAAAAGCAAATAAATGAAAATGAGAAGCAAGAGAGCACATTAATTTGCAGATTTTAACTTGGATTCCGAGTGTTCACCCAATCACGCGCAAACATGAACACTTGATTTACATTTCAATTAATGCCCAATGCAGATACGGCGTGATTACAAGAAATTCATGCGGACGGTTGGTCAGTTGCTGGCCCGTGACTCGGGGCTTACCCTGGACCGTGATGTCGTCGCAAACAAGCTTGATACGTTCGTCAACGATGCCTTCGACATAGAGTTTCAGCTCGCCAATGTAAGTCGTATTAATGTATATTAAATATAACGTACATTTACTCTACCGTGAGTTTCTTTCTAATTTCTATTCGAGCATGCGATATCATTTCGATGGTATAGGCTTTCTGGCATGTCCCTTTTAAGCGTATGTTCTACCTTTTTAACTATAAATTAATCAGAATTCAACGATGAAAGTCAAGTATTTGTTTAAAAAGGCATTAACGTTTCCGCTAAATTTTACACGAGCACAGTTACAGAGGTATCTTTTTACATATCACATAACCACTCCTAATGGAAAAAAATACCGCATTTTCCTGGACACTGTTAAAAAGAGATAAAGTAATATTAAGTTTGCTCCGCCTGCTTATGGATTGGCATCGGTCCACCTTCCTCAATATATCATCCGCGGCTTGTGTTTCAGATAACAGCGAACACGGTGCCGACAGAGGATCCCCACAATCACGACCGGCGGGTCTCCCTGACCGACCTCACCCAGCAGACAAACAACGTGGTACGTCGCAAAGTGGCTCACCTGGATGATACCCTTCATGTGGCTAGAATCACTCAGTCACAGAAACCCTTGTTGACACGGCGCGTTTCAGATAACAGCGCTCTTAGTTGTATTTTGCCCGCAGACACATTAATGGAGGGACACAATTTAAATTTCACACATCTAGACGTAATAGCTTTTGAAAACACTCATTTTTTGTTATTTGACTACTAAACTAATTGCAATTTTCGATGTGATTATTTGTTACATGAGATTTGTATTACTCTTTGGGGCATTTTTTTCTAATTTGGCATGCAATCTCGAATCCAAACCATTTTATATAACAATATTCATCTGTCTTTCGACAGATACACCGTGGTACAGTAATTCTTTACAGAATTATTTTTTTCAATAAATGAATCGTTTATGGTTTGGTTTTTAAATATTGGCGTGAAGAAATCAACCCATTTGTATGTGTTGGCCACATTCTTGTGTAAACAGTAACAAAACAAACACACATTTCCATGGTCTCTATAATTTTGGTACTGGTATAACTCGATGCATAACAAACCGAGTTTGGTGTACTTCGTCTTGTAATCCTTTTAAATCTTGTAAGACTTTCTAAGACTCTTTTATAAATTGTACGGTGAAATAAAGGCAACATACATGTTTTTCTATCGTTGAAAAGATTTACGTGTATCGTTAAAACAATTCAGTTTCAGTTCCGAGCTGAAAACACGTGGTATGACGTCATAGAGCAAACGTCATCATGGCATAACTCCAGCGATAATTACTAAAAATGCTAATACGAGTAACGTCCCTGTTAGAAAATCATAGATTACTAATTTATTCCTTCAATAAACGGCCTTATGTATCTCGTTTAAACGTCTTGGTAACGCGTTAAAACGCCCTATGTATCTCATTTAAACGACTTGGTAACGCGTTAAAATGCCTTATGTATCTCGTTTAAACGACTTGGTAACGCGTTAAAATGCCTTATGTATCTCGTTTAAACGACTTGGTAACGCGTTAAAACGCCATATGTATTTCGTTTAAACGACTTGGTAACGCGTTAAAACGCCTTATGTATCTCGTTTAATCGACTAAGAATCTCGTTCAAATGACACAATTGGCCAATTAGAATGGTCAAATAACCGCGCAAAAACATGATCATCCCCTGCCCCTGCCATCTTTTACAATCTCGCGAATTCTGATGACGCTTCTAGTTTCAATTTCATATATTTCATGTTGTCGTTGTGCGTATGTTTATATTGTATAACAATTTATATCCTGTAACTAGGAACACATTTATAAATAAGTATTCAAATTGTTTAACAAGGTTGTCAACTTTTGACTGTAAACGCACTTGATGCCATTAAGAAGGGTTTCTGTTTGTGACGGCAGGTGGACTTTGTAAGCTTCTTTCGGTACATATTCGGGCCTGAGAACGTAAACGGCGGAACGCGCGTGGTCGTAAAGGAGGACGACTGGGTCCGCCGGATGCTCCAGATGGTCGCCGACCTCCCCGCCACCGATAAGAACAGGTCAGTCAACAGCGACATCGCTAGGATAATGTAGGAATTAGTGCTGAATCATGTTCATAGTTTGTTTTGTTTTTGTTAATAATGAATTGGTTAAAACAGCAATGGTCAGAGAGAACAGAGGTTACAAAATATGCAGAGTATGTATATTTTTACTAAGATACGCATTGGCTTATTTATTTCTATTGTTTAACAAGCCCCACTATGCAGCGACTTCACGTCGCAATCCTCGTGTCTATTCTCTGGATTTACGGGTCATTGTTATTTTTTCCTATCTCATAGGAAAAAGTAGAAAGTATTTCGGAAAATACTGTTATATCAAGCATCATGTGTCAGTGCCTTATATATTATATACCAATGGCTGATCAGACAGTTTTAGATAATGGCTATAATCGGTTTACAAAACTAACAACTTGGGCATATATTCTGGGGTCACCGTAAAAAGCAACTTCGTGTTTCTTTTGTGGTAAGTATTGTATTAACAGTATATCAGAACTTTTTGAAGGACCCTCTTATGCCACGCTTACAGGAAAATGCACCACTACCTGGTGTGGCGGTTAAGCCAGTCGTACGCTACCGAGCTATCATGGGAGTACATCCATGCCAGCCGCGACTTCTTCGTGGACCAGTTCGGAGTCTACTCCTTCCTAGGCACAAATAAACACTGCTTCTCCCTCGCTGACAAGAAGTTCCCTGATGCACTTGGTGCTCTGTTTGTTAAAGATCATTTTGTAGAAGAGAATAGATTGAAGGTAACCTTTGGAATGCAGACCTACAGTTGGGTTATGGTATGGGAACGGTGGTAAACAGATGGAAATAATGGTGCATGTACGTGTTGGTGGGGTAGTAGGAGCAGGTTTGGAAAGAGTGTCATAAATATCGACAACGTGATGTCATGATCAATCATGTTTCGTTTCTTTCAGAAATATGCTTTATTATGTTTGCCTACAGGGTTGCGTTTCACTATGAGTATCGGTGTTTGTTATCTTTCAAACGATGTGTCTAGTATACTGTACGGATATACATGTAGCAGACATACCACCATCGGATGCCATGGCAATTACCACGCCTGTCGTTTCAGGAAGCTGAGCAACTACCTGATCTGGCGGCTGGCGCGGCGGTACGCCCAGGAGATCTCGTACGAGTACACGCACGCAAATCGGATCTTCTACGAGGAAGTGTGGGGCTGGAACTCATTCTACGGTGACTGGCACCACTGCTTTTGGCACGCGAGCCACGCCCTAGGAGACGCCTTGGGTGCCCTGTACGCCAAACAACACTTCAAGGACAAAAACAAGAGCAAGGTCGCGACAGCTCTGTGTATTTCTATGAGAGACTTGATAAACAGTGATCACAAAGAACCCTCGTATCAGAGAGAGCATTTATCGAAGTATCTGCTGCAATAATCAGAAAACACTTTTCTTACATATTTGCAGGTTTGAGCTGTTAATATTTGGACATAGACGATTGTTTCGAAAATTGCTCGTTTTACTAATTACTAATGAACAACACCATCTTAAAATCTTAGTGTAAAATTACTTGAATAAAAAGACTGAGTTAAATTTATCACACGTATTTGATTAGTTTCACATTATTAAGTGAAGACGTTTTGAACATTATTTTGAATTTAAGTTTGTATTAAAATCCATGTATTAATGTTGTCGGTTCATTCAGTATTTAAGCATGACGCATGTTGCATGGCCAATTTTGCTAGTCGTGATATGTATGTTGTAATATACCAAAATGAAAGTACCGTTGCTTTGTGGACGTTGCTATGGTAATTCATATTTTATTTGTCAAAATATCATTTTGTCAACAGCAATTTATTATACATTTTAAGAGTGTGATCCCTTTTTCTAATTATGTGAACACGAACGTAGACAGTTTAACAATATATAATATCACGTATAACGAGACGTTAAAACGCATCTGAATTAAACGTTATTACCAACAAAACTCACGACCACGACCCTGCTTTAACTTTGTGTGTTGCCATTGTTTTTTCACCAGGCTGAGGAGATCGTCAAGTACATCAAGGAGACGCTGATTGCATCCCTAGACACTAACAAGTTTCTCGATCAGCAAACCAGGGACAAGGCCAAGGCAAAGGTTTGAAGAGTTAAATGAAAGTGGATCGTTCAAACAAAGTTTCACATTACCAAAGCAGCAGTTAAGAGCACAACATTACCTTCCAACAGAATACTGTTGGTATGGACTTATATGTGTGCCAGTCTCGTCTGTTTACACAAACGTCTGTTATTTTAGTAGTTTATAAATGTATGTACAGAATCCTATGCTATATTTAACATTAACATTAGCAGTACCCACCTGTTTTGTGTTTTTATGTTTAAGTTGGCGGCATCCACGGACAAGATGGGCTACCCGGACATCTACATGAACGATGCAGAGCTGGACAGCATCTACCAAGACGTACGAACACTATATTATTACATTTCCTATTACGTAAATGAATGTTGGTGTGCGTCTGTATGTATTTTGATAACATGTAACCCGAAAAGCATTCTGACACGTTTGACCACTGTCCTATCTACACAGACCACTGTTAACTATGTAAAAGCAACTATATATCCATTTGCCAGATCGCCATTAACCGGTCGGACTACTTCCAAAACCTGTTGAACTTGAATGTGTTTGAGAAAGAGGACTGGACGAGGCGATTGACAAGCGGGGAGGACAGGTCCCGTTGGATCTACAACTCGTACGACACATGGATGACCTTCTACAACTACTGGAACCAGCTGCTGGTACCTGCGGGCATGCTGCAGTTCCCCATCTACGAGTGGAATCTTCCCCACTACTTTAATTTCGGCTCGATGGGCGGCTTGGTTGGCCACTACATGATCCACGCCATAGATAACTGGGGTAGATGACATTTGAACCAAGCTTTAGAAGCAGTTTATTTCTTTGAACGAATAATACAATCGTTTTCAACAACAGTTAAATCTTGTGTGTACCCCCTTAAATTGTAAATATAATTAAATCGACTGTCTTGGCATCGGTCAGAATTTTTTTTATATTCATGAATTGAGTGGAAATAGGTCCCTTGAACGCTTGTTTTTTTCCTTTGAGCCGATAGTAAAACAGTGTCAAGAACAATATAACTTTGTTGCCAAGAATATTCTCTTAATTTGAATGTTTATAAATTTCGTTGACAAGTTCCTTATCATAGTTAAGGTTTAATATAAAACTTGTACTAAATTATGGCATAATGCCTTGACAGTTAATACCTCTGGTATGCATAATTGTCCCAATTATCGTAGGCCGTTACTATGACGAGAACGGGCGGGTGGACGGAGGTTGGTACACAAACGCCAGTCTAGAAGGTTACAAGAGCACCCAGAAGTGCTTTGCCGCCGCCTACCACAATAAAACCATGGGGCCATTCCGGATAGTCGGACAAGCATCACCTCAAACTGTACGCTAACTTCTGTTGTCTTCTTGCACTCATCATGTGTTCTTAATTTTGATGATCATGGAGGGTTTTGAGACGTAATTGATCATATAAAACATATATAGAATTGTTATTTATGTCCTTTAGTCTTATGACTTTTGTGAAACCAAGTATGTTCTAATTCTTTTCAGCTTTTGGTGAACGGTGCACGGTTTGCATGGGAAGGCCTTGCGGAGACCAGTGGTCTGAAAATCGCCTACAAGGTAGCTCATTAAAAACAGTGTGTTTTTTTATTATAACGCAACTTCCCGCGCTAGTAAGGCACATAAGCACGCGCACAAATATATCGAAACGTGAGGAATCTACCAAGCATAATTATAATCTTCTCTTTTCACTTGGGGATAAAAATGCATGTAATTGAACAAACAAATATAGAAAGTTTTATTTTTAAGGCGTACCGAAAGTGGGTTGCAGACAAGGGTGAAGAGAGACCGACACCGACGCCCCACTACACCAACGACCAAAGTTTCTTCCTCTCCTTCGCCCAGGTTGTTTAACACAATGTTTTCTCAAATCCAGCTTGTCTACTGTTACTGACGTGCTCGTCAGTCAATTAAAACTAATGCTTTTTTGCACCGAAAATGCACTCGAAATTGACTGCAGCTTAAAATTCACATGGTATTTTTGGGCGGAGCGAAAACCATGATCATTCAATTCCTCATTGAAAAGTTCATGTTCATTTGCAAACAGAAGAACACAGTGTTATAAGTCTGAAACCTTATAACCTCCATATTGACGTGTTGATATAAAACTTGACTTGCATAATAATATTTTCCAGACATTCTGTTACACACGGACGGACGCACTCGGTTATTATTACGCTTCTGCACAGAGGATACCAGAAAATATCAGGTATGCCAATGATGCCATTGAATACCGTAATTCATATAACAATCGTATTTTCTGTAAAAAAAATAACAAAAATCCAATATCGGTGAGTGCACATTCTCAAATTGTGCCACATTGCCAATACTATCCCTACATTTGGTTCACTTCCAGAGTGAACACGGCCCTGTCACTGTCGGAGGAGTTCACGGCCGCCTTCCGGTGTCCAGCCACCTCTAACATGAACGCCGCCAACAAGTGCGACACCTTCTGACACGGGAATATAGTTACTAATTGTTAATGAACTTTGTACATATATTAACATATATCTATTTACATTTCATTAAAGTCATGTTGTACTTTTAATTAGTTGAGCTGCAATCTTGCCGGGACATGCATCGTTCCGATTGAGCATGTTAAAAACGCGGTTAAGAAGTTGTTTACTATGTTTAATTAATGTATATATATATAGATAGTATAATAGATGATGTCTATAATAGTCAGGTGTGCAACTGTGTTGAAATTACGTGTATGATATTTTGAAAATTAAATCAGGAAAAGGTTTTTGCTTTTGGCTTTCAACCACATGACCCTGAAGTTATGTCTTATACTTCATAAAATGTTGTATTTGCTCACCCCTACCTAGGGACAAAGGTTCGGGTATATACTGTCTTTTCGTTAATTGTTTTGGGTTTTTTTTTGACAATGAAAAACGAAAAACAAATATATTTCATAAAGGATATATAGTTAGTGATAGATAGTTAGGTTTCACACTACTGTCATAGAAAAACATTTTTTGAAAATATTTTTTATATATGATCATGAGAGAAATCAATTACGATCTAACACTGAAATCAACATTGTTCTATTTCGTTTATGCTTATTTTCGAAGTTTTTTTTGTATTTTAGTTTCTTTATCTAAACACCCTCTATTTTAAAAGGGAGTTTGCTCCGCCACAACCCGTGGGACGCCCTTCACGCAATGTTTGATACCTGATGACGTAGCTGTCATTTCGATTTCCGGCTCGTGGATAAATAGTTTTCAAAGAGTTTCTTTTTTATAGTGTATAATTTACTCGTGCTTTAGCGCAAACATTTGATGTGTATTCATCAATGAACTTTTATGAATGCATCTATATTCTAAATAATTAACAGTTAGTGCACGAACATATTTTTTAAATGAACAGGGAATAAATACATGTTGACCAAATTAACACTGGTTGCCAATTACTGAATGCAAATTTAAATCGTCGAACGTGTGAGTAATCCAAATGTGTATTAACGTTGGATTTAAAACAGGTTTCCAAGTTATAGTGTTTGTTTCATGATACATGTGTATTCAATCACCACTCCCTGTCAAACATCAGTCTGATAGGCTTGAAGACGGGTCGTTTCCAGATGAAGAGTGAAGACCAAGCTTGATTGCTGACAAATTAAAAAGTAAAAACAGTTAATTGTTGTGTTGATTTTTCGTGAAGTTCGTACCACGAAGTCATACAGTTTAAAACTATATTTAATAGATGATATAATATCGATTTTATTTACGAGCAGTTGTTTTCGTCTGCAATATGTTTCGTTCGAAGCAAATGTTCCGTACATTCAGCTTCAGCTTCAAGTTTCTCAGAAACGGTAATTAATGTTTAATTGCAAAAATACCTTTATTTAAACATACGCAACCCTTTTTACTCTAAAGTTATTATTTTGGGCAACATTTACTGATTCCAAAAAAGATGAGTTTAGTTTTAATCAAAGGAAGTGACTAGTCTACCCTTGAATTAAAAAAGGAGTTCTTAAAGTTAATATTTTCACTCTTTAATTTGTAGTGAACATATCAGATTGATATTTTCACTGATAAAACTTCATATTTCATCGAAAAGCATAACCGTAAATTATATTTCTTTATATTTATAACACGAAAATGAAAAAAGGAAAAAATAAATATGTTCAAATTAAGAAGAAAAAAGGAAGTAGAATTGAAATTACCGTGTTTGTTTCCGTTTTACAATTTGTAAACCGAGCAACGCTTATTCAATATGTTCACGCATCAAAAGCAGTGTTCATCATAAAAAATGAGAATTTCCTTAAATAATATTTTTGTTCCGCTAATCATCAAAGGCGTTACAAAAGCGGTTAGGCACAAAACATATGAGTTCCACATTGAAATAGAGTTTCCATTGGTTAGATAAGACACATTCCCTGTGAGGACAAAAACGAACATAAAGACACACATCATCAAACAGAATCAAGAGACTGAACTTTACAACATCATTTAAGTTTGGAGAGAGAAAATGTATTAAGCAAATCAATTCGAACAGCAGTTTCCCTCCGTTCGGTACCTCAGTAAAAGTATAATGCCTTCCATATAGGAAACAGAGGCCTTTAAAACATCGCCTGATGCATGGGATAAACCGTCGGCATCTTTCAAAGCGACAGCATCGCCTGATACACGGGATAAACCGTCGGCATCTTTCAAAGCGACAGC
Organism: Mya arenaria; assembly: GCF_026914265.1. NCBI lineage: Eukaryota > Metazoa > Mollusca > Bivalvia > Myida > Myidae > Mya > Mya arenaria. The sequence continues at coordinate 72,296,916 of NC_069125.1, read as the reverse complement.
ATCGCCTAATGCACGGGATAAACCGTCGGCATCTTTCAAAGCGACAACATCGCCTGATACACGGGATAAGCCGTCGGCATCTTTCAAAGCGACAACATCGCCTGATACACGGGATAAACCGTCGGCATCTTTCAAACCGACAACATCGCCTGATACACGGGATAAACCATCGGCATCTTTCAAAGCGACAACATTGCCTGATACACGGGATAAACCGTCGGCATCTTTCAAAGTGACAACATCGCCTGATACACGGGATAAACCGTCGGCATCTTTCAAACCGACAACATTGCCTGATACACGGGATAAACCGTCGGCATCTTTCAAAGCGTTGTCTCTTGGCGTCCTGTTTGTTGTGGTGTTGACATATTCGTCAGAGGGTTTTTATTCGCCACATGTCTTATGGTTTTTCATCCACGCTGCACCATCTGCTAAGGGACCCATGACCCCGGAAAACGCTGATAAGGCCATAATCACTGTTATGAGATAATAGTGGTGCCCTTATATAGGCTATCATTGTCAGTTGACTGTATAACCGTGTTCAAACAGTACGTATTTATTGTTTCCATTCTTCTCCTGCAATAACGGTAGGTTTTCTACATATTCATTTACATATTACCCAGTAATGTTACTTGTGAAAAAGAGTTGATTGTTTAAATAAAGTAAAGCATAAATTGAACTTATTTGTGAAAATAATGCTGTAAAATACACATATACGTATATTATGATGGAGCGTATGCATATAAATATGTATTAACATATTTAGATGGAGTTTGTACGTGCTATCTTTCATAGAACTATTAATTTGTTTTTGTACCGATGATTACCAGCCATGAAACTGTTGCTGGTTAGTCTGTTGCTGGTCGGCGTTGTTCACGCCAACATCCTGGACACGCTGAGTGGGGTCGTGGACACAGTCGGGGGTGGAGTCAAGGACGCCGCAAACACCGTCGCCGGGGCAGCGGTGGACGCTGCTAACGTCGTCGGTCATGGGGTGCAAGACGCCGCGCATGCCGTCGCTGGTGCGCTCCCCGACATCGGCTCCGCCATAGGTAATATAATGTTTTCTTTGACCTTCAAATATTGTTTTCTTTTTTTAGTTAGAAATGTACAACATAGTAGTTCAAATGTCAATTGGTCCGTTGTCTTGCTCATTTTGGCACATAATGAGAAATAAAGGTAAAAGTTGACGTAACTGCATTATATGATAGAAACTACAAAGACAAACCACGTAGTCAAAACATCAGACGACATTATTTTGTGCATGTTGTATTTATATTTCAGGACATTTCTTCCACAAAGTCGGAAACTTCTTTTCTAACGAATCGTAACAGTTCATGTAAACATTTTGAATAAATCACTGTCTTTGATGTTCTGCTTCATACCAGTAAAATAAGAAAATTAATACAAATATGATCAATAAAAAGTTTGCAAAACACAATGTACAAGTAGCATGTATGGCTATATGTACATGTAACATGTGTAGCTATATGTACATGTAACATGTGTAGCTATATGAACATGTAACGTGTGTAGCTATATGTAAATGTAACATGTGTAGCTATATGCACATGGTACGTGTGTTGCTATATGTACATGTTACATGTGTAGCTATATGTACTTGTTACGTGTGTAGATATATGTACATGTAACATGTGTAGCTATATGTACATGTTACGTGTGTAGATATATGTACATGTATCATGTGTTGCTATATATAAATGTAACATGTGTAGTTATATGTACATGTTACGTGTGTTGCTAAATGTACATGTAACATGTGTAGTTATATGTACATGTTACGTGTGTGGCTATATGTACATGTAGTATGTGTGGCTATATGTACAAGTAGCATGTGTGGCTATATGTACATGTAGTATGTGTGGCTATATGTACATGTAACATGTGTGGCTATATGTACATGTAACATGCGTGGCTATATGTACATGTAGTATATGTGGCTATATGTACATGTCACATGTGTGGCTATATGTACATGTAGTATGTGTGGCTATTTGTACAAGTAGCATGTGTGGCTATATGTACATGTAACATGTGTGGCTATATGTGTACATGTAGTATGTGTGGCTATATGTACATATAACATGTTTGGCTATATGTGCATGTAACTTGTGTGGCTATATGTACATGTAGTATGTGTGGCTATATGTACATGTTACATGTGTAGCTATACTTACATGTAGCATGTGTGGCTAAATGTACATGTAGCATGTTTAGCTATACGTATATATTACATGTGTGGCTATACGTACATGTAGCATGTGTGGCTAAATGTACATGTAGCATGTTTAGCTATACGTATATATTACACGTGTGGCTATACGTACATGTAGCATGTGTGGCTATATGTACATGTTACATGTGTAGCTATACGTACATGTAGCATGTGTGGCTAAATGTACATGTAGCATGTTTAGCTATACGTATATATTACATGTGTGGCTATACGTACATGTAGCATGTGTGGCTATACGTTCATGTAGCAAGTGCGGCAAGTAATATGTGTGACTAAATGTACGTGTAGCATGTGTAGCTGTATAAATATGAAGCAAGTGTGGCTATATGTACACGTAACAGTTGTTCGGTACAAAAGTCTGTTGCGAAATATGACTGAATTCTCGTTCTTGTTAGCTCACTGTTACGATAATATATGTATATTACTTTCCATGTGTTATCGCACGTGCCATTCTAAACGTGTACAATGTACACATGCCTGGGTGAAGTATTACACAGAGAACCGAACACGTACACGTACTAGTAGTGTTTCACAAACCTCTCTAATTCTTCATGCACATGTATACGGACTCTGGGATTCCTTATAGAGTCACAATAACTTTCACCCGATCTCCCGCGTAGTGATCTCCCTGAAAGGACCCATAAGCTGCAGTACTAAAGTTATCAAATGTTAAGTATTGAAATAGGCAATACATTAAGAATTATTTAAGCGGGATATAAATAAAGAATGAAAATCTAATGATAACACTAAAACATAGGTTTTGTTTAGTTCGGCAGCATGATTCGTTCTGAAGTGTTGGACGAGGTCTTGACCGCTGGAGCACTGAAGCAGCAATATGTTACAGGTGTTATGAAACGCAATCAAAACAATTCATGATTAAGACTAAATCAGAATTTGTATACACTTAAGTGAAATTTGTCAAAAGACAAAAGTTGAACTTTTTACAGGTCTGGAGAACAAAATTCGCTATAGGGCAAAATACTAATGAGGACTGTTCAAGAGGCCGAATGCAAGCAGTGACTGGGTTCTTTATTCGTGAATATAAACACATATATTGACCATAGACGAGAGTGTGGCTTAAGCACCTGGAAAGCTCTTAAATCTCTCTAAACATGTCTCTATTAGTTTCCCTGACACCCCGCTCCTACTGCAGGTTCTACATTCGGTGACATCTGGCAGGTTGCCAAAGACCCCCTGAAAGAGGCGGGTAAGGAGCTGCTCATTCAGGCAGGCGAGTTCGCGCTCCATGAGGGACTAACACTCGCCCTCGACGCACTAGCATCCGGAAAACGGGAAACAGTGTATGCGTTTGCCATTTCTATTGATTCATTGTTGTTGTTTTTTCGTTTTTACGGTTCTTTACTTTTTCATCATTAGTATACGTGATCTACATTTCAACAACCATACATACGGTCGTTAACATATGTTTAATATAGCACCATTCACTGTGTTTGGGGGAACGAACTGTGCACGTTTCTCACTACATTGTGTAGAGTGAGTATTGTCCCTTTCAGGAACCCGGCTGACGTGCGGGCATTCCTGACCACCTCCCTCCTCGACGAATTTGACCAGTGGCTACGCGACACCGAGACACAGGTGCTCGGTTCCCGAACCGAACTCACCAAGGCCATGGGCAAGTAAGTCACACGTGTTCTTTATATTCTAATTTCCTAGTTTATGGTTAAAACACATATAAACTCCCTCAAAACATGCAATGAATCGTGGAATTATTTGGCGCGCAATAACTTAAATTGAATAAATATTGACTTAAATCCCTTTAGACTGACGTTCCACCGTCTCCCCTCGGATCTGCGCCAGTACGTGTCTGAGTACGCCACCGCTCGCGCTTCCGGTACCATGGACAAGTTTATCATGAACCAGGCCAGCAAGATCTCTACAGACGCCATTGCAGGTACGAACATGTATTTTTCATACCTAAGGACCATCACATCTAGGCCACGGCTTATTTACTTAATTTTTCTTGCACATCCCATAAATGGCGTTTTACGCTAATTAAGTTTCAAGCTGAATATTCTAATATGACGTTTGTATAAACACCAATCGAAACAAACCAATGTAGTTGTGCCTTGTTAGTCAGCTTGTAAGCCGTTACATCAATCATCATTTTCCAAACAACGCATCGTACTAGCCGCTCTAAATTTCATGAGTTGATCAGTAAAGTAGCTATTAGATTTATTTGCCAGATACTATATAAACAATACAACATATACGTCATGTTTCAGTTTTGAAGACGCGCCTGACAGATAGGATCCACGCCGCCATCAGCTCGGTCGTCAATGTCCACCAGCAAGCTTGAAATGTACCGAAATAAACAAACAAATATCTGCAGTTTTTAAGCATATTCATGACGTGAGGGCCGTTATACTGATCTTACTAGTATATCCTCATCATTAGACATGGCTCAGTTATTCCATTCAGCCTATTGGTCAGCTAAATCTACAGGCCAATCAATACACACAGTTTATAATCTTAAATTTAAGTTAAATCTGAGTTGCATATTGAATACGGCTCAAGTTTGTCTTTAAAGCTATCTTTACATCAGGGATATTCAGAAAGTAATGAGATGATACTATATTACAGCTAGTAGTTTAGCATCGTCGGCATCCACGGTACTTTCTTCAGTTTAATACACAGAGGCTTGAATGTATGCTGCAGATCCCTGTCCCTGGCTTACTTTAAATAGTTACCTGTGGTCTCAGTTGGGTAAAATCAGTCTTGATCCTTAAAATAAAAAATACAACATTTTATGGGCTCCTTATAACGTCATGGGACACAATATAACTATTAATCATGATTTGTTGACGATATTTCAACATTCTATAAAATCTAAAAATCCACTAGAGTTATATAATTGTCAGTTATATAGCCCTAGTGGATTTTTAGATTTCTAGTCATTCTTTATTCAAACAAGCTTGGGCTTAACTCTAAACAATATAATAACATGTTTATAACTTAACGTAATGAGTCTGGGTGTTTTCGGTGAAAAAAGAATAATCATCACTTACGTTTTCTACAGCACAATTAGAATTGCTTCAGTCGCACTTTCTTAATGACCCTCGTATATCTTATTTAACAGATATCACAAAACGAATTAAACAAGGAAAACATGAATATTGTCTTGTTAACAAATCCAACAAAACTAGATTTTAGATGAAACCGTTAAGGTCCAAAAACATGTTCACAAAACTATCGGATCCTCTCATAAAACTAGTTCCGATTGAAAAACAACAACATAGAGAACAGTGATACGACACGTGTGTTGAAAACCATTTAGTTAAAACAGACAAACGACCATCTTCGGTATCATTGTTTCCGAAGAAATTCAGAAACAATCCAGCTAAATGCAAATGCTCCACCATGTTGTTGAAAATGTACACAAAACCATGCATTTGTTACTTCAAGAAAATGTTCGGAAACACGTAAAACCCAAACTGAAACTAGTTTGGTATCAACAAAAATGCAATTAGTACCCCCAAAACATGGGAAAACTTGACACAAAGTTCATACTGGCCGAATGGAGGGAATACTTAGTCTGTTGGCATTATATCCCCAAAATATGGGAAGACTTGACACAACGTTCCTACTGGCCGAATAGGGAGAATACTCAGTATGTTGGCATTATATCCCCAAAATATGGGAAGACTTGACACAACGTTCCTACTGGCCGAATAGGGAGAATACTCAGTAGGTTGGCATTATATCCCAAAACATGGGAAAACTTGACACAACGTTCATACTGGCCGAATGGAGAGAATACTCAGTCTGTTGGCATTATATCCCAAAACATGGGAAAACCTGACACAACGTTCATACTGGCCGAATGGAGAGAATACTCAGTCTGTTGGCATTATATCCCAAAACATGGGAAAACCTGACACAACGTTCATACTGGCCGAATGGAGAGAATACTCAGTCTGTTGGCATTATATCCCAAAAGATGTGAAAATTTGACACAACGTTCATACTGGACGAATGGAGAGAATAATCAGTCTGTTGGCATTATATCCCAAAACATGGGAAAACTTAACACAACGTTCATACAGGCCGAATGGAGAGAATACTCAGTCTGTTGGCATTATATCCCAAAACATGGGAAAACCTGACACAAAGTTCATACTGGCCGAATAGGGAGAATACTCAGTCTGTTGGCATTATATCCCAAAAGATGGGAAAACTTGACACAACGTTCATACTGGCCGAATGGAGAGAATACTCAGTATGTTGGCATTATATCCCAAAACATGGGAAAACTTGACACAACGTTCATACTGGCCGAATGGAGAGAATACTCAGTCTGTTGGCATTATATCCCAAAACATGGGAAAACCTGACACAACGTTCATACTGGCCGAATGGAGAGAATACTCAGTATGTTGGCATTATATCCCAAAAGATGTGAAAATTTGACACAACGTTCATACTGGACGAATGGAGAGAATAATCAGTCTGTTGGCATTATATCCCAAAACATGGGAAAACTTAACACAACGTTCATACAGGCCGAATGGAGAGAATACTCAGTCTGTTGGCATTATATCCCAAAACATGGGAAAACTTGACACAAAGTTCATACTGGCCGAATAGGGAGAATACTCAGTATGTTGGCATTATATCCCAAAAGATGGGAAAACTTGACACAACGTTCCTACTGGCCGAATGGAGATAATACTCAGTCTGTTGGCATTATATCCCAAAACATGGGAAAACTTAACACAACGTTCATACAGGCCGAATGGAGAGAATACTCAGTCTGTTGGCATTATATGGGACAAGCACAGCATTGTCACTTGCATAAAATATCACCCATATAATATACATCTAGTTTTATGGAATGCATAGGAGTTCTAGAAGTTTATAAAAAAACTGTGTTTTTAAAGATGTTTACTAGTATATGAAAATATTGGAATACTTATAATTAAGTACTTTTCTGTAGTCATCAATAATTACACTGTCTATTTTAGTGTTTATATTTCTGTCTGCTCATATCACGTAATGAGGGACACATTTGTCTACACAACAAGTGTAATAACAATATAACGTTTTTTTAAAAGGCTGGTATATAAAACATACATCTACTACCTCTGCCAGCCACAATTATTTAGCTTTGAGAATCAGTTACATCGCCTGTTTTCCTCGTAACTACCTGAGTTTCCAAGCCGCGATATAACGGCGCCATTTTCAAGATTCTGATTGGCTGGTTCTTAATCTCTATATGGCAACGACCTCCTTGCGGAGAGGTCATACCTGTAGAAAACCTCGTTCTGATATCATGTTACAAATATGGCAAACCATACAAGTAGATAGGGTTTCTGCCTTGTCTACCTGTTTCTTGCTATGAAATAATGTTCCAATAATAGCATACCCATAGGTTTTCGGCATATTGTATATTTTCTTTTTGAATGTATGGTTTCTGGCTCTAGTAGAGTTCCCACTCGTTCCGTGTTCGTGTTAGGCTCTAGATTATTCGTTCGTTTGTTCGGTCTATGGGAACTGTTTACATCCGATTGTAGGTAAGAAGGTCATGCTCTTTTATTTGTAGATCAGAATATTATATGCATTCCTCAAATGAAACCTACGTCATTGTTTGTTTGTTGTTCATTCCATGCAAACAGGGTCTGTAAACATTCATACGTTTACTGCGAGGTTATATGATATGCAAGACAAATCGGTTTCTACAATGTCTACTTTAAAACGTCTTTAAGAGATTTATTATAAAACATGTTAGAAATTGTGATGAAAATTGAAACATGATTTTGAGGAATGTCATACTTTTAAAAGGCACGTTAAATACAGAATATCAAGGACAATACTTGCACCGAAGCTACATAATTAAAATGAATAATGGAAAACAATGTTAACGTTTACATATCTACAACACTAAAGGTGCATTATATAGAACTGATACGGTTTTTATTACAGACAGATAGAACAACCTGTCTCATATATATATATATATATATATATATATATATATATATATATATATATATGTCTGTTTTAAGACCATATTCTGTTGTTGTTTTTTCAACTAAAATTTGTGACATATGAATTAATTATAAACAGTATTTATGCAATAATTCTCATTTAGATTTTCATCATAAAAAGAGTATTGGATAAAATAGGATAATTTTAGTCGTTTTCAGATCGTGTTAATTCTCAAGAAACTCATCACCATTGTGGATATAACACTCTAGGTATTATCCAAGAAACAAATTCCTAATTGATGTTTCATGCATTCCATATGATTTGCCGGTATTGCGATAAGGATCTTTGTTCTGTTTGCGGAAAATGTTTGTATGTACCAATAAGCAATCACGCGTAGTCCAATAGTATGTGTCAAAATATAATTCTCCTGCTCGCAGTTTTCAGTTCCTACGGTATTTCATACGAAAAGAAACGTCCTTTTATCCAGGTCGTATTACTCCTTAGTGTTTGAATTTCCTTCTTTCGGCATTTTGGTCCGATTTTTTCATCATTGTTGTTGATTCTATACATTGGTCAACCCTCAACAGATAAACGACAACGACGGACACGTCTGTTCGATCATCATGAGAATTTCATCTCTGATATCATCATGCTTTCTGTTATTGCTTATTTCAAATTATTTCTATTAAATCTAAAACATATTCCAGCATTTCTTTTTTACTTATATAAGTTTCATAACAAATAATAAGACTTTCATTGAATTAATATAAACATTATACTGACACGGTAATGGTTACTCAACGAAACCCTTGAAACTGCCAAAGTGGCAGATGATCAACCAAGCATATCGAAACGAAAATTGAAATATATGCGAGAGAAATAAAAACTCATCCTTATCCACACGTGTACAATCCCAAAACCCTCTTTGACCTTAACTATATAGGAGCAATTAATCCTGAAGTTTTACATTTCTACTGTAGTCACTGTGTCCTGTCGTGATCGCGAACAATGTATTTCAAACAAGAATCACGTCTGAAACAATTCCTAGGATGCATTTAGGCCGTGAATAAGACGTATGAGATGCAATAAGACGTTGATAGACTGTTTCATCGTTTTCATAATAATTTGAAACGAAGGTAATGGCAAGCACCCGTTCTGATGTATGGTTCCGATATTTGGGGTTTAGAGCGACTGGTTATTATAGAACAAGTACAGACATAACTGTAAACGTTTATATGCGAGGATAGATTTACCACATACAATAATCAAAAATATCTGTCTAAGTGAAAATCCTTTGCAACTGTTAAAATGTGTGCTTAAAATTGGATAAGAGTTTTAAAATTAGATTATGATTTGTGGGTGAATTAAGCTTACAAAATGCACTTCAGCATGATATATATGACAGGTATAAATATTAAAGTTATTGTACAAACGTCGTTTTCATTAAAACTCTACAATATATTTCCTGTTAACTTTAGACACCTGTATGAAAGTGACTATTCTATACATGTGGCAATTTTGGGCAATTTTTGTTACTGAAGCATTTCCACACAAAGCTGAAAATGTTGAATCGCAACTGTTTTGTTCATAATGGATATTTGTAGGCATTTTCTTTCGGTTCATTTGCATTAACCATTATCAAAAAAGTTATTGTTTTATCCAATTGGTGAAAGTTCAATTAAAACACTTTGCAAAATCATTTCTTTTGTAAGCGTTTGATCATAACTATACACATGGCTTTTAAATGTTTAAGCCAACATAGAAATGGCATAAGTTAAGTAACGGTATGTTTGCTCATGTCTTTTCCCGCTCTTCCCTGTTCTTCGGTATGGTTTTGGTTCAATTTGACATTCGCTCGGAGATTCGGCAATGAGAATGTTTACATAGTAGATTTTAAAACCTTCACTGCAGATTTAAAAAAAAACAAAAACATATATTCGTCGCACAAATAATTGATCACCACTGCTATCTAAAACTAGTTTTATCTTTGCTTATTTACATTAAAAACATTTACACAAGGGTCGGGCCTAGAGTGGAATTGTCCAGTAAATTTGATAAACCTATAGTGACCCAAACACATCTTCGTATTACATGACTCAAACCCTAGGACACATTGGCCATTCAGAACTACCCGTGTACCCACATCTGGACATGCTGACCAGAGCATTGCTGTCCCACCAGTAACGGTACATTGACATATTGATTAGTACATTAACGAGTAAGTTAATGAACTGCACGTGCGCAGAACTGTGTGGGAATAATTAGTACTGGTAACTGCATTGTGAAAACTATTCCTTGTCTATATTAATATAAAAAGTTAATAAAATACTATCAATTATCTATGATTGATGGATCATGAATGCAAGAGTCAATCATTCCTTTAAAAAGATCTGACAAAACTTTCTTATTTTGTAATTAAACGTTGTTTAGTTGATTAAGGCCATGCTTTGTGTATAAATGTATAATGGCCAAACGGTGCATATATATCGCCACCCTAGTGCAATAACTGTACAGATAACTTGAAGCAGATATTGAGTTCTTGCACTAAGGTGACGATATATACCAGAAATGCTATAAGTATGATTCAATTAAAAATCTAAACAAAATCAAATAATGATATTTTATTTTCATTCAGGAAATATAATAGTTTTGAAACAAAAACGTTCAGGTTCGTTTTCCTGTAAAGTTACAACAATAAGATTTTCAGAAAATTAAATTGATTTTCATCTAAGTTTAAATTGTTCTCATGATTGTTGTCAGCAATCGGAAAATGAACATTAACAATCGGATACTAATTGTTTTTTGTGCAATCACTCTAAACCAAGTCATTTGGTTTATACATACATTTATATAAATATGTATATCATATCGCATACTGCTTTCATACAATTTATCGTAGGCAAAAGAGAGTTTAGTTTACCCTAGAAAGATTATCAGATTTATCGTAGAATACAGTTTGACGCATAATTTGGAGAATATCTTAATATCTTGTCAAACTCTCTCCGCTTTCCCTTTACTTTGTTTAGCACTAGCAAGTCGTTTCTCGCTGAAGTGGGAACGCCTGTTCTCATGCTAATGTGAAGTGTAAATTATGTCGTTTAAATAACATAGGTGATGAAATGCAATTATTAATACTCAAACTGGGAAACATTCGAAAGTTATAAATGGTACAGCTAATACAGCTCTTTCGTGGTACTTTCTTTAACTTTTTAGACTATATTAAAGCGTTTGCGATCACCACTGACTGTATATGTTGAAAGATTGTTTCTGTGGTGTTATGCAGCACAAACTTTACTTGCTTTGGCAGTGCGTCAATTACGATCTCAGCTTCTTTCGCGATGATAAAGCGAGTTACCTGACAACTGGTGATGATCATAGTCTGTGGGCTGTGTTTTTTATGAAATAACCACGACTAGAGGCGCGACTCGTTAAGTGTACTTTTAACATATTTAGAAACATATATTATTATAAGACTCGGATCGGTCAGACAAATTAGTTGATTCAGTACATAGAAAGCGAAGTTAGTTGCAGAGTACCAAGTACATTTTCGTGTGTGTTTTGGTGTGTTTTGACAATTCAAGAGAACATAACATTTATGAATCCCTTAGGTATATTTTTACTAATCGCTTTGCTCAGTCATATGCCAATGGTTTGCATTATCGGCATATTCTCATCGTTACATTCTAGAAGTAGCTAGTCTAGGTAAAATGTGCAGTTCCTCGTCAGACCGTTGATAGGTTTTCCCGGCCCAAAGTGAAGCTATGCGAGCCCGACCAGACTCGGTTATAATCAATCCCATTGAATGAATGGTACTTAGAGCTTCAACACTTATTTTTTCTATATATATTTGCCACTTGGTATGCGACGAATTCATCTCTTGCTTCCGGCAATGATATGATGGGAAGGTCAATCGGTAAATGAAATGATATTTTGCTGGTTGCCGTTTGTCAAGTTGTTAGGCGTGTCTTTCATTGTATCGCCAACGTTTGTGTGTGAGCTTTTAATGAAATATAGTGGTTACTTTTTGGATGTTGAAATCTCTTTTCTACGCATTCCAGATATTTTGAGAATTTAATTTGAAAACCTGTTAGTAAAGTGTTGAGAAGAGCTGAAACGATGATACAGAAATAGCTAGCCAAGTGTTATTTTCGTCTAATTGTAGGGCTTGGCAAATTTCAGTAGACTTAAATGTTGATGGTTATAAACAATTGGTTTGTGCAGGGTGTGCTAAATCTGCACTTTTATAGTATGACTTAAGGTTTTCACCTGAATACATCTAATATATTGCTTCTTTCATTTCAAGAAATTTGTAAGTTTGCGTTGCCTGAAAAGGTGTCACAGCTTTTGCACAGTTTCTAAACGTTAAGGTGGTGGTTTCTTGTGTGTGTTTTGATTGAAACTACAGGAACAGCCGTCGTATCGACACAGCTGTGGTCAAGGCCCAGGGTATCTTTGTGAAGGTTCAGTGTATCTTGGTCAAGGTTCAGTGCATATTGGTCAAGGTTCAGTGTTTCAAAGCTAAGTATATCTTGGTCAAGGTTCATTGTGTCCTTGTCAAGGTTAAGTGCATCTTGGTCAAGGTTCGGTCTATTGATGTGAATGTTCAGTGCGTCTTGGTGAATGTTCAGTGTAAGATGGTCCAGTGTATCATGGTTAATATTCACGGCCCCATGACAACAAACATACAAAATAAAACTGCTTGACCTAACATCCATCAATACAAATAATCGGTTGTTAAAAAGCATAGGGTTACCGCCTTGACCATTCACCTGGGGGTTTAAATTGGTAAAAACACCCTCAAATATCTCCCATCATCGATAATAAAGCAGTATACACTCGTTGTTCAACGGGTCTTTGTGATCACTGTTATTTTCAGTACGTTCATGCACGTCATACCTGCAGGTTAGACTTCACTGATGAATGGTAAAATTAGAAAATTAATGTGAAAATATTTCAACACAGTTGTGACTATCAATTGATAACACATTGCTCTGTGTCTCTAATAACACCGCTAGACTATTGCTTGAAAATCTTTGACGATAAAATTGTAGTCAAGCTATCAGCCGATTAATGACAACAATGGTAATTTTGCAATGTATTTTCCCATTAATTTACTTGTAACAACCAAACCAGGCCTAGCAGGTTCTCTGTCTGACCATGTTCATCTGTAAGTGCGGGGCGTCCAAGATCACACCTCTGCTGTTTGCGGCCTTTGTCGGGGTACTGGGGATCTCTGATAAGCCCCGTGCAAAAGGCTTGTACAACGGGCCGCCCGGGCAGTTTACATGTAGATAACACCCGTGCACTCGTGCACACACTCATGATAGCCAACACTTAATTAATATTCTGTGGCGATAATACAAAAAGGAACTATTGATAAAACAAAAGTGGTAATGACTGAAGTAAATGAGAACTACATGTCCCTGTTATCTGTATCTTATCTATAGTGAGATCTGAGGTGATGCTCCCTGCAAAACACCTGTAAGACTGGTAAATGAGTGGCAATATATAGGTGAGTCTGGCTTGAGCGCAAGTGGATTGTTTAATCGGATAGGTTTCTGCATCTCTGCAGTAAGTGGGTATGTGTAGGTAGCGGGAGGGTTATGATACAGCCTCACGTGCGTGAACATCCACAAAACCAGAGGTCGCCCAGAACAGCGCGTACATACCTCCACCTACACTCCTCCAGCCAGCCGTCAATATAGTTGTTAATTTGAAATAAATACATCCACCGGGTGGAGATACTTGTGCTAACAAATAATTCTCAAACTTGGACTTTTTCGTAAAAATACACTCCGGTGCGGAATACTGACGCTCAGTGGCAATTATCCGGATACGTTTTACACCCACAGTAAGTTGACGTTATTTTGGATGACATGCACACCGTAGTACAGCATGTAATAATATGATACAACATACACATTCATGATAATAACATATTTTATTCAAAATTACAACTAAAATTCATACTTTGAAGTCAACGTGTGTACACACTCGTTAATTATTTACATGTTTTTCTTTGACACTTTCTGGAGGACAAGTCTTGTCAGAGACGTCAATGACACGTCTTGCTGAGGACGTCAATAGCATGTTGTGTATGCAATGCTTGATTTTATTCGTTCAAACCTTCGATTTGAACAATTGCATGTAGTATGCATTTTATAAATGTCATGAGTGCATAACGAGAACACGAACTTACTTCAAATTCGAAAAAGAAATTCTTGTATATACATAAACCTACATTTGTATTTCGTGATATTTGTGTATGTGTCGAAAGCGCTGAAGATGACAGTCGTAATGACAGTAGTGGATTTGTTCACGAGATCGTACAGTGTCAATCTGAGATACCTAGGCCAGCCATGAGTACATTGCTCAACTATGTAACAGACCAGTGTGCGTGGTTATCTATCTCTTATAAACACACGTGGAGTCTATCATTTCGCTATCTGGTAAAAAAACTCCAGAAATATTCCCCTAAATTATATAGTCTTGTGTAATTTCATGGCTGATGCAGAACAAATCAAAGGAATGCTACTATCACTTCTTGACTTTGATTGAATTTGTATTCCCTTTGAAACGTACATTCAAGCTAATAGTAAATAACACTTTTACGTGTCCATATACATATACCCGTGTTAACTTGCTTTAGGATGCCATCTATGAAAACAGCCTTCAAATATCTCGGTTCCGTAAAAATACATTGAAATGGTGCACATGATACAGACAGGTACAGGCACTTTTCCGACTGTCATTTAGTATAGCTAGGAAAGTATATAGGCTAATGTATATTATGGGTCTGAGTTTTTTTATGACTCTGCCTTTCTCTCCAGGAATTACTGGTAGGTAGTTATGCTCTTTATGACTTCAATGTCTCATCGTTTCTGGAAATGATTAGTTAGTATTCACAAAAGTCCATGTGGCAATTGACGACGCCTCTGAACAGCATTGAGAAACACGTCCTCTGGCAATGGAAATGTAGTTGTCAATTAAAGTATCCCGTTAGAGTGGTTGATGACCTACCTTGGTTTGGGTTTTTTTAGTATTGATTACCGATCTGGAAATGATTAGTTAGTATTCACAAAAGTCCATGTGGCAATTGACGACGCCTCTGAACAGCATCGAGAAATACGTCCTCTGGCAATGGAAATGTAGTTGTCAATTAAAGTATCCCGTTAGAGTGGTTGATGACCTACCTTGGGTTTTTTTTAGTATTGATTACCGATCCGCGGAAACATGCCGGATTGAAAGGCTTATCATGCACTTGGCATCAGTCTGCATTTTTCAATTCATTATGATCGGCAAACCTCCTAAGCATACCCATTTTACTGCTTTTCGAATAACTATGTGGTAAATTATATGTGCTCACTGTAACTAATATAGTACATGTGTATTACCTGTAATAGTTATTGTAATAGTAATAGTAATTGTGTTATTTGCGTTCCACCACATTGACGTCTTATGGCTGTTTCATAGGAGCGCAATGTTCTATAACAATGATACCGATGTCAAACAAGGGCTAAAGAGTAACCATGCAGAAGTTGGTATAAACCGTAAGATGTGCAGTTGCATACGTTAGGTTGTATCATCCGTTTAGTACTCACCACAGAGTAAGGAACTCGTAGGTTGACACTTCACCATATAGATAATTTATTTCACGTAGTTTGCACCAAGAAATGCCAATATAGATCTTCCCTGACACAAACCAGGGTCCGTGTTTCTCGACGAAGGTGCTCATGGTGCAGAACATTTCAACTCTGGTAGCACTTCAGTCAACAGATGAGTGTCGGAAACCTAAAATAAGTATCCGCCTATTGAGTGATGCTTACACGCTACCTCTTTTAATTATAAATCTTCTTCTTTTTCAATTAATCTCCCCGGATGTGGTTAAAATATGATATTATTTATTACGAACACGAGCGACCGAAATACATCTAAACGCTGGCACGTCGCCGCCAAGGAAAATGTATGTTCGATAACAGGCGGAAACGGGGTAGAATTAAAAAGAAAAGTTTCTTCAATGGCGTGACAATGATTAATATGTTGTTATGGAACAGTTTACCTAAGAATTGGCATCACAGCCAACTACATTTAGACTAACAAAAAGTTCATCGGTGTTGCTTGATAGACAACCGTGCGATTGGTGCAGGAAATTATTTAATTGCATTGCCAATCAACACAAGTAAATTTAAACATAACAGTTTAATTAATAAAGTGTGCACAATGCTGCTAAATGAATATTCCACAAGAATAATATCATACGCAGAAATGCTAGTATAAAGTTATCATCGGTGCACCTGGCACTAGTATTAATAACGTGTTTAAGACATGTGGGACATCTTGGTGTCACAGCGACCACGACTCTTGTAGTAACTGCATTTTGTTGCTGAAACAATGCATTAACTTGCACCCGAAGTATTGCGTGAGATACAAACTGCGGTACTTTGCCATCTGTCCACATCATGGCGACCATTGCATTTCTGCCGAATGATACATGCGTATCAGTCCCCCCAAAGAATGGTCAATAGTACATGTTTTCTATCAATAGTGTAAATCAGAACACAACTTACTTCAAGTTTGTTGTATATTGCAGGTTGGTAGCAGGGTGGTATCAAAATGGGAGCGGGTGACGACATCGCCCCCCGGTTTACCCAGAAGCCCTCCCTCAAACAGGAAGATAATGGCAACAGACTCGTGTTTACGTGCGCCCTCGAGGCATCCCCCAAACCGGAAATCAACTGGTTTAGGGGCACAACCCCACTCGAGGAATCGGACAGGATTAAAATGCGTGTAGAAAACCCTGGTGGAAATACATACAATGTGCTGATGGATATAACGGGAGTTACACAAGCTGACGGTGGATCTTATAAAGTTGTAGCTAAAAATAATTTAGGAGAAATGTCCGCATCCATCAATTTGAACTTCAATGGTAAGTTGAACCTACTCGGACTCGGATCAGATGTTGACTTCAGTAACTTGCTGGGAGTATGATGAATTCTTATTATTAGTCCCAGATTGATGTTTTAACTAACTCACCACAAGTGTTGTAACGCATGACACTCTTTTGAGTATTTTCGGGATGCCAGCTTTTGGAAAGCGAACAAGTCGAGTAAGTCCAATGCGCATGCTACTCGACTCGTGTACGGTTGCAGCGACTTAAATATGATTGGCTAGTTAAAACAGCCAAAGAAAAAAATGGTTAAAGAAAAAACATTCTATAAAATTATGTAAAGAAATGTTTGTTGAAAATGAAGTTGTGGGAAATAGAAAAGGAAGCGCAAAGTAATGCAGTATTAGGTACCCTGAAAATGCTCAATGCTATCTAAGGTCAGTGCCTCTCACACTTTAACAGTATTCGAAAAGCCATTTGCATAAACACCGTTGATGTTTATATGTTGACAACATTGTTAAATAAGATCATTTTGAAATAATATGAAATTATAAGACATTCAATGTGAATTAGCATTTATATAAGCGTTCTCCGTTTAACTTTATGATGGCTTTCTACGACATTAAACACACTTTTCATCTGGGTAAAACTCCTTAAACAGATAGGTTAAATAGAATAGTGGAGTATTTTATAGTCTATTTATACTAATTTATTATTAGCTTCGACCTACATGTGTATATTTTACATGCATATGTACATGTATAACATAACCTGTACAAATAACAAAATACAATATATAAGTCATGACTTAGCTAGTGTTTCATTTTGTCAGTATTCAGTATCTTCAACAAAATAATACGGTCAGAAATGTTCTTTATTAAGCGCCTTTTCCCTTCACTTTCCCATCGGATTCAAATTTACACCGATGGACAAAGTTACCCCAAGAGTGTTGTTTATCTACTGTATAAATATGTACATAAACGCTTGTTTTTTTACGTGGTTACTTACATAAGATCTGTTCTGACATAAACAGGAGTGCCGGTATCGTCACTTAAAATATTTCCGGGCGACGGAGTTTTGGATTAGTGTGGCTTATACCAGTACGGTAAAGAAAAGAAATTAGTGTAACATAACCCCGTCACTTTGCGTTACATTCGGAATTTCTTTGCCATTTCCCATTATGAAAAAAGCCGAGGTCTACCGAATGTTTGCGGAAGTGGTCAAACGCGGGAAGTTTTGACACCTTGAAAACAATAGCAACGATCATGCGTTTTAGCAAAACAATGTGAACAAAGGCCTTTTTCTAGGCACCCCATGAACCCATTTTGAAGGGATTATATAAAAGGATGCTTCACCTTGACACTTGGCAGAAATCAAGGTTGACCGGAGACTTACTCCACTTAAATGGCTGTCTTTTATTTTAATGATGGTTAGCCTGGACCAGGCTAACCATCATTAAAAAAAAGAAGCCTGGACGGCATTTTAGAATGACTACGGCTAACCGAGTCTTTTGGCGATTTTTTTACTATGGCAGACTCGAGACAGACTTGTTAGTGTTACAGGGATAAATAAGAAATGTCAAAATAATAAAAGAGTATCCCTGATCGCTCATTAATGAAAAGTGTAGAATTTGACATGTATACATTTAATTTATATTTGATACTTTATAGCTTTATTTT
The DNA here is from genome assembly GCF_026914265.1 of Mya arenaria. Classification (NCBI taxonomy): domain Eukaryota; kingdom Metazoa; phylum Mollusca; class Bivalvia; order Myida; family Myidae; genus Mya; species Mya arenaria. Next base: position 72,278,147 of record NC_069125.1, on the reverse strand, counting down.
CAATCCTATCACACTCACAGCTCTAGACGGACATATGAAATGGCCAAAATGTTAAATTGATTCAAAACAGTACAGCATACCCAATCATTTGCGGACAAACGGGTCTTCTCAACTAAGTCTTTTTTTCATGATTCATTTTTTCCTCAAGATTAAGGACTTTACTAAAATAAAATGAAAATAAAAGAAACATGCTTTGAAGTATCATTAACTTTTGTAGAACATTTTATACACTGCCCATTCTGAACACAATTTTTTTTCTTTAAACAAAGGTTAAATATCATAAGTGTTCTTAAAATATGTTAACATAATGATAAGAGATAATTAATAATTCTTAGCAAACTCGATTGAAATTATTAAAAGTGAAAATAAATAAATAAACATCAAGTCAAACAAAAAAATTTGATTGAAATTATTAAAAGTGAAAATAAATAAATAAACAAAGTCAAACAAAAAAACCGGTATATTCAACTAATATTTGAAACAAGAGAGAATATGTACAACACATCAACTGGTAGGCTTATCATTAATGAAAATAAAGGAAACTGTAAAAAAAAACCAGCAATATACTGGAGGTAGACCGCCTGAATTAGACCCTTAAAAATACTAGTATTAAATCGATATTGCTTATGTTTCATGCTTTACTGTGATCAACCCAGAGTGACTTGTAGTCCGCTATTATGTTTACTGCAGACCTTTTCAGATTTTTGTCCCCACCACATTTTGAATAATCGGCAAAATGCAGTGCTGGTAGAGTACTTAGTGTGGGAGGCATATTTGTTTGGCTGAATATTTAATTATGATGGTATTTTAAAGCAGAATATGAATATATGTACCGGTAGTTGCATATTTTTGCCTTGAATAATTAATATGCAAAAATAAGAAGCTTTACAACTTTTTAAACAAATCCAATATAAAGGTATGATTATTGTTTTGTTTTACAAAAGGCCTGGATTGTAATTTAATAAATATTGTTTTGTTTTTTATTTCAGCACCAGGGCAAAATCAGTAAGTATTTTGATACAGAACTACATTTTTGTTTGTTCAAACAGTCTTGTTTTTTCCTTCAATGCAAACTTCACCACCATTACACCTGTAAGAATCCATTTTGTAATAAATATTGATGTGTAGGTGGACTTCCTGCAGTGAAAGATCTCTTCCTAGCATGTTTTATGGAGTTTTTTCGACAGGCTGAAATGTTTGTTATCTTTGGGGACAGGCGAAGCATTTGGCACATGCATCACCAAGAATAAACTGCAAGAGATGAATGTTGGGAATAAAGATCTGAGCATCTTAGGGTTTTCAATTTGAGTTTTTTTGGATATTCACATAAAAAATTAAAATGAAATGAATATCAAATGTCGATAACCACATTATTTTACATTATAATTACATTATACATTAATTAAATAGTACAAGTTTGTTGCTTTATGATGTTTTACTTGTTGCTGATACGAATGTGTAAATCAAAAAGTGTATGTAACAAGTTAACAATTTATGAATTGCAAGTTCTGTAAAAACAGATGGACAATTATTTATTATTGGTGGCCAAAAAGCTTCTAACACAATAATGAATATTTTGTTCTTCACTTTTAAAGAAGTGTTTTTGTCTGCAAGATGTAAATTTTGTATGAAAGGGCAAAGAACTGTTTGTCTGCTTCAAGCATTTTAACAGCAGATTCTGCAGGATTAAAGAGTAAAGTGCAGGATTTTTACGTCATGGCTTTTATCAGTAGCCAATCTTACCTGTCGGGCATGTGGTTCCAAGATAAATCTCCTCGCTCAAACAATGTACATGCTTGACTTTTATTGACATTTCTTGGCTTGCTGGTTCAACTAGAATGAATCTCTTGGAAAAACTTCTTTCTGGAAAAGCAGGAATGAATAAACACACTTCCTTTATACACAGAAAACATGCATAGTTTCTTCTTTGACTGGTTGCCTGTTGGATTTATTGCCACCTGTTTTCAACAAATTGTAGTAACTGGTATTTGCTGATAGCCAAATGCATAATTAGTCAAATTGCCAGTTGCTGATTCAATTGCAGTGAACATATTATTTTTAAACACTAGATACATGTAGACTGGTATTCAGACTATCTTCAATTAGTTGACACTATACATTCAGTACCTTGCACGCCATTGTATAAACACCTAAAATTTTGTGTTTGCAGACAAGACGGGATCGCGCCCAACTTTACCCAGAAGCCCGTGATCCGGCAGGAAGATGGTGGCAAGCGAATGTTGTTTGAATGTCAGCTCACGGCTGACCCCGCGCCTGCCATACAGTGGTTCCGTGACAGCACAGCACTTGTGGCCAGTGGTATGTTTCTCTTCATTGTGTTAAAAATGCCGCTTCATGTTTAATGTTCATTTTGTAATAAACTAGAATTATTAGGCAAGTTTATATAAATACTGCAATAAATACTGCAGCTGCCTCGGTGTTTTTTTGGGCATATAACAATTTCTATAGCTCTAAAAACAGCTCTTGTCGACTTTCTTCATATGCCTCAATGAACAGAAACCATCGAGGCGGAATATCTATATTTGAAAAAAGAACTGAATATTAGATATAGGACACATGCAAAATCTTAACTCCACTCTAACAGATCAAATAAAGGAGGCATTTCTAGATGTATTGCCGAACCCTGGAGATTTTGAACAGGAAGTATTGTTAAACAAAAATTGTACCAAAATCATAACGCTGGAAGAAGGTGCAGCTGCATGTAAAGAAGTCTTTTTCCCCAACATTTCAAGAATATTCAAATTAATTATTTGTCTGCCTGTTTGTTCTTGCACTTGTCAAAGGAGTTTCAGTTCACTGAGGCGGCTTAAGACCTGAAGTCAGACATCAATGGCAGCCTCACGACTTAAAATGGTTTGGCACTTGCCTACGTCCACAGGAACAACATTTCTGTTAACCCTCAACACATTTTTAAGTTGTGAGACGCCACAGGACACCATCGCATAGCATTGGCATTCAAAAATTAAAGTGACGATATGTGAGATGTTTAGAAGTAGGTTTATGGTATTGGTAACAAAGCCTCATATGACTATGACAGTAAATTTCTTCTAAATGCACATTTGTTTTGTCTAAATATAATTAAACCGTTTAGAATTTAGAATTAACTTCAACTGTATCAAAAGTTATAGCACTAAAAATGTTGAAATGTTATATTTTTATGTAACATTTTTATGCATTTAATTCACCAAGTATACTCCAGAATGCAGGAAATGGCATCTTACAAAAAATATTTTCGGGGAGGGGGGGGGGTGACCCCCCTAGATCGTTCTGCCTCGATGTTTTTTTTTAAGTCTGGCTACGGCACTGGTATATGATTATGTAGTAAAACATCATACTTTTTTCTCAAAGCATATTCAACACATGAATAATAATGAACTGGTACATGTGAACAAGAATATAGGAACCTTCTAATACTGCAATACAGAATTAAAACAATGTAAATAGAGTTGGAAATACAGGTCATAGGAACAATGAGGCTTGCCACCTAAAAGCAAGCATGGGCTTTTTATAAATTCAGGGTTTCATTTTATGTTCATCTATTCCAGCTTGCGAATTATCATTATATGAACATATAGTATTCGGGCTTGTTCAAGAAATTCAAATTTCTATGACTGAAGGAAATTATAATTGATGTCTTATGAAAAATTGTTTCTGTGTTATGATCCTTGCTTCGTTTCATGAAGCCAGATTAAAGTTGATGAATACCACCCAGCTGGGTCATAGAGCTCATCAGATTTTATTTTGATAAAAATTACTGGAACATCTAATAATTTACAATCACAACAGGTGCTACTGTCAGTTAAAATCTTTTTTCAGTTAAAACATATCATTCTTATTTATATTTAAGAATTTGTAATTTGGATTCATCCCTTGCAGCGTAGCCATAACTTTGAGCAAGATCTCTGAAAATTTTCACCCAATTAAAGTAGTAGAATTGATATGGGCATTATTTTCTTTTGGGCTCAAATGAAGTCACAGCCAATGCAAAACGATCAAATAATTTCAGATCGACTTAAGATGGACACCAAACAGAAGGGCCCAAAAGAGTACACAATTACGTTAGAGATCAGTAATGTCTCGCCATCGGACGCAGGCAGCTACAGGGTCACTGCGAAAAATGCCCTTGGAGAAAGCAATGCAACCATTGGCCTCAACTTTGATGGTAAGTTTTCCTTTAGGAAGAGGCTTTCATTCAGGTTATAGTTGATGATCAATGACTGTTCAAAATCTGTTTGGAATGATAAAATGTTATATTATTCATAAAGATTTCCAGATTAAAGAGAGATCAGTTTAATAATAATTGTTATTGATGTGTGTAGCAATTCAGTATTTCCTTCTATACATTTGTATTTACATGAGGGTTTGTAATTTCACTGATCTTTTTCCACAAAACAACGTTGAGTATTTATGATCGAGGAAATGAAAAAGAAGTCCAATATAGAATCTGATTCGGAGGAGTAAAGGCTGACTAAAATCCCTGGATATATTTCTGGAAAAATGTGCAAAATATTGAAAGGTATCTCAAAAATGCAATGGGTATCAAAATAGTTTGCAAAGATGCTAAAAAAAATGGCATGAGTGCTGGTGGATTTGCAAAATAATTAATGAACAATTGCATTAACTATAAAAAAAGGGCATTGATATTACCTGGAAAGTTTTTTTAGGATAGAGTTTAAAAGTCATGTTTTCTTTGATAGTATGAGAAGCATAATACATTCCTGGTCTCTGAGTGTAAATTAGTTTGGCACGAGAACAACTCTCTATTGCAGGCTAACTGGTTGTAAACTTGGGTTGCATTTTCTTTTCTTATAAATGTGTTTGGCAGCTGATGCTGTTAAATTAAACCTGCAGTTCATAAGTATTTAAGCAGTATCACATAATGTGCTGCTGTAGGCTTTAAAGATATATATATATATATATATATTTAGTCTGTTTTGTGTTCATCCTGGACATGGGTTATTTCTACTATACAGTTGATACTGACATTCATTTTGTGTAATATGTTTTATTGTCTTCTAAATTTCTTTCTATTTTTGTTTCTTCCTGCATATCAGAGACATAATTATCATTATTAAATTATTATTTTTTTTGCCATCTTGATAAATTTGAATTATATTTTCTATAAGCAATTAATTGAATGATTTGTGTAGTACTAGTGTATGCATTGCCAATTGTTATACCGGTAGAAGGCATGATTCGTTTGCAAATTTTAGTAGAATAATGAGTTCATTTCAGTATTTATTCACCATGTTTTTCAATCAAATCATAGATAGAGAAGCCTTCTTAATTTTAATTTTGTTTTTCGTCCTCTGCTTTTAGACATGGCACGTGGTTGTCTATTAGTTAGATTTATGTTGCATGTGATGTTTTGATTTAGTTGGTGCAGCCAAGGCCCAGGGAAGTCCGCCAGCGTTCGTACAGAAGCCGACCATTCGTCAGGCCAACAAGAACATAATCATAGAGTGCAAACTCTCATCAAACCCTGCTCCTCAAATCACATGGTTGCTTAACAATGCCATGATTGAGTCTGGGGGCAGACACACGATTACGCAAAATGTCGCAGATAATGTCTATGTGCTAGCTTTAGAAATAGCCAACATTGGCATACAAGATGGCGGGGAATACAAAGTCCTTGCTAAAAATGCACGTGGCGAGGCAGTGGCCACGATCAATCTAAATTTGGAAGGTAATTTTATATCCTGAAAGAAAACCCAACCACTCTGTCCCTGAAAACCTAATACCATTGACACTATAACTTTCTGTATACAATCCCATTTCATAACATAACTATTTTTCTTTCCTTTAATTCAGTTTTTATTTCCCAAACTCTACCCATTAAGTGTATGTTTAATTACAATTGTTATTGGTTTTATGATTTCCTTTATTATAATGTGCTGTGAAAAGGCAATATTAACAACATAAAAGCTGATAATTAGTATATGATGAGAAGATATGATATAACTGTTAAGTTTCATAATATTCCAAGTACAGGGGCAAAGGTTTCTGTGTCACACTGCTCACACAAATGAAACAGGAATAGTGTACTTTCTTTGCTTGTTTTTCAGTTAAATCTGGTAAGGCCCATTTGGGCTGCATTTACAGTTTCAAACTCTGTATTCAGTGTTGGTTTCAACATTTTCAACCAAGCTTTGCTTTTAGCCAACAGTTCAAGTTAATTTTAGAATGAAGGAAATTGGCACACATAAATGGGCTAAAGATTTCTCAACATTGAACAATGGGAATCATTCTTTACAGCACCCTCCTGCTCAACTCTTCCTTTTCCACACAGTTTGTGAGTGATAGAAGACATAATTGCACTATTTGACTTCCAAATACCTTATAGAGTATGGACCCTATACTCTGAGCTTAATACCCCCCACCCCCATCCAGTATCTTCACTCTAATTAAATCATGTATGAACATTGTATATGATGAGGGATAATAAAGTTACTATCTTATGATGAAATCTGAATAATTCCTTGTTAATCAAAGCTGAGTCTCATGCATCTACCAAACTGTTCTACATCTTTATCAGTGAGCAGTAATGGAAGTCCAGCTGACATGCTATCTATTAGCCAGATTTACCCCATGGTTCTGACCATCCAGCAGTGTACAAATCAGCACCATCTGCTCACAAATCTGTCTTAATTGCCAACTAATTACAATTAGGCTGTAGGTACCATAGCAGAAAGTGTTTATTCTTTATATTACCATATTATCATAATGGTTTATAATATGTGATAATGAATGACCATGTACCCTGTGTGGTGATGAAAGGCCAAGGAAAGGTTATCTGCTTCTGAATGATGTGTATGTGTTGCATGCTTGTCAATGATGATTTACTGTAAATCACCTGATCAGATCTCTGCACGAAAATGTTATGAAATATATTACAGTGAAACTGCGTTCCCTCGAACAAGCGGTCGTTCGAGAATCAGCGTTCCCTCAAGGTCTGAGCTTGGTCCCCAACATTTTTCCTTCTATTTTCATATAAAATATACCCACGCTGCATCGAAACCTAATTATGTCGAGCAGTCGAGCAATATCCTCGGTCCCAAGTACACAAATCGTGCACAAATCCTAATGGCTCCCTTGAGGTCATAATTTCACACTTTTTCCCGAATGCGTGTTCCAAAATAAACAAACAATTGCTAGGTGTTAAAATTTTCGCAAGTTGTAAAAATTGCAATGACAGTTGAAAGGCAATTTGATAAGGTGTAAAAAAAACGTTTATCACTGTTAACGCATGACCGATATTAGTTGATATGGGCATTTGAGATCATTATTATGAGAAGTTAATGACGAGAAGTTAATTGTGAGAAATTTACGAAACCGACAAGATGCGCAAATCAACAATCCTTGATTTTGCGAAACTTAAATCTGACTAATGCCACAATATGTGCTGTCATGCAAATGTTGCTTGTTAAGAAAATGTGCTTTTTTGTTAAAATAAACATTTCTATTTATTGTTTTTTCATTTACCATTTAGTTTACAACAGCCTTTGAACATATTAGATGTTTCATATCAAATTGGAAAATTGAAAATCGGGTTGTTCGAAACATCGGTTCCATTGAGGTTTTGGCTCGGTCCCTGGCGACCTCGAGCGATCGCAGTTTTACTGTAGAATAATTTCCATTATTTTTCATATGTTTCATTTAGAACCAAGTGATATCATGCATGACATGTAAATGTGTACTTTCTTTTTGCAAATACTTTTTTATTGTAGGATATTTCTAGTTTAGTACAATTATATAAGCATCATCCAGCATGTAATAAAATATTATGTTTGTAAGTTTTTATTTGTACCAATATTATTTCTTACTTTGGCTCAGGTAACTATAAATCCTATACAATGTTTCATAAAACAACAAAACCAATACCTAACTATCATTCTTCTGATTCTTTTCGCAGGTAAAAAGCCCCAGTAAGTATCAGTTTAAATATGTTATGTAAGATGTTTAACTTATCAGTGCTCACATCATAGTATAAAGGCCATTATGGAATAAAATAATATATCAATTTACTATTTATTACCCACACATAGAGCATGAATGTTCACTTAAAAGATAGAATAAATATACAAGGTGGTCTAGTCAACAATGTGTGCAGTTATATACACCATTTCATAAAATAAACTATGTAGTAACTGAGATAACATTACATTCCTAATCATCTATGGTGTACTATTGGTATTAAGTTTTTATGTGCAATAATTTGATGTCTTAGAACAGAATTTAATTGTATGATCTACTGAACTTCCTAAAAGACTCATTAACAAAGTTTATTAGACAAACTAGTTGTGTTGACTCATGTGTGTGTGACTGTACAGGGCTCCATCAGGCAAGGCCCCACACTTCCTGCAGAAGCCCACAATCAAGCAGCAGGCCAACCTGCTTGTGATGACGTGCATTCTCGAGGCCAAACCTGCCCCGGCAATAAAGTGGTTCCGTGAGACCCAGGGCCTCACAGACGGAGGCAGGTACATTATCAAACTGGAAAATGACTCCAAGACCCCAGATGGCTTCATCGCAACACTACAGATTAAGGTTGGTAACACACAATACAATATAACCGTTACATCATGAAATCAGAAACAAGTCATTTTGGTTTTATTTCTTCAAATATAATGACTGCATTGTATTGAACACATGAAGTCTTTGATCTGCTTATTGAATGCACATTCTAGATTAAGACCTATGTCTATCACTGCCTGGTACAGGGGAGGTAATAGGAACAAGCTGCCATCAACGTGTCTCCTGGCTGCTTTTATGATAAACGCTGAAATAGCTGACAGACATAAAAAACAACATACAGCAATAAAAATCCTTAACATACTATCTAAGGATAGTAACCATTTAAAACATGGAATATTCTAGTGTTCATTCTGTCATTAAGAATCAGCATTATGGTAATAATATCTGAGAGCTCTTATATCTGAAGCTATGCCAGCACTTGCCTCGCATGAATACTACTGCTGTAGGAGTGCACAGGTGTTACTGTGGGTAAAGGTGAACATCTGTTGACATTTTTGTTGATTGACTTTTTTCAAAGTAATTCTTGATACTATTTTTTTACAGTCTATCAATTTGTTTGGATGAGCATATATTTCATAAATGCAAAGTCCCTTGCTGATTTTATACAACAATCTACATCAATAAAAAGAATACCTTGATACTTTTTACAATGTTAGAAGGTATACCATGGAAAATGGCACAGCTCAGCAAAATGTTTGGGAGTATTGATTCAAAATTCCAGGACAAGCATTTCTTACCTGCATAAGCTTCTAGATGCATCCCTCTGTGTTCCTAATTGTAGTCTTGTGTTGGTAGGTTACCTGTGTACTTTTTTCCTATTGTGTAGGAGCATAGTGATCACTAGCAATAATTTCAATTATGACACATACAATTGTGGTTGTGGCATTTACTGTAATGAATAAGTACCTGTAATAAATTGGTTGCAGACTTCCACAATCCCAATCCCAAAACCTTGTCATGTAAAAAATGTAGTATAAAAATGAACCTACTCAAGGTCTCATGCTAATTAATGGACAGGATATGAATGTACCTCTCCACAAAGTTGGTCATGAAATATGAAGATACCATAGGGGATTCTGTGAATATCAGTTCACTGCTCTTTTCAAAGATATTAATTACTTTTTAAGTACATGGCATATCAAAAAGGCAGACAGTGTTTTCCATTTGAAGATAAAGATTCTATTTTCAACTTGATTGTGCAGAAACAATTACTTAATGTCTGTAGATGAGAGGAGAAAATGCCTGGCAGAATGCATTTCTTGCCTCATTGCAAAAGCAGAAGGTGTCAGAAGTCAGAGCTTTATCCGAGGTAGTTTACCAAACAAAAGCATTGCTGGGAATGAAGTCTGAACAGTTAACAAAACATATCTGAATAATGAAAACTGTTATGCATGTAGATAACACAGGTAGAATTCTTACTCGGGGATTGAACATTTGAGGCTCTACCAGGGATTGAACATTTGAGGTTCTAACAGGGATTGAACATTTGACGCTGTACCAACATAGTTTTCAAATGAAAAGGTCAACAATTTTATTATGAACTAATGCTCTTAGAGACATACATTAATTTTATAGCATAGCCTTGAAACCATGACATGGAAGCTTAATGGTTCAAGTTCAAAACAATGAGCAACAGAAATATCACATCAACACACCCAGATATACTGGAACTGTATTCACCAGAAGTATCCTAAAACTGTTTACCCTGGCTTCTTTTGCTATCCAAGTCATTAAGCGGAGAGTGGTGTTGTTGTGATGAATTAGAAAACTCATTATAGTATCAATACTGATAGCATTTATAATAATACTATAGTTGGCAGTATATTTGGGGTACATGTGAGCATGTGAGCTGTACACTCCTATTTTAATCATTATTTCAACAAGACTTAACCAAAAGTCTCAATAACTTTTTAGCGCATAATCATAATCAGTTCTGGCTAAGCTTTTTAACTTTATAATATTGGAAGTTGTCCAATTATCACCCTTGTGTAAGTAGTTCATTGCTCTGACAGGGTTTCATGTTTGAGTCAGATGACCAGAATTGTGGTGTGTCTGTGTGACAGGAACACTGGGCTAGATCGCTGTACATCATGTATTATACATGGGTTCCAGCACACAAAGACTCCTGGCACCATTCCTTCCAATGTCAGCAACCTCTTGCTCTCACATTAGATCATTATGCCTCCATTTGTTTGTAATTTGCCTTCCTGATTTCTTGATGGAATTATCTGATATTTTGAGTTTTATTGTTCATAAATTACCTGTGTAAGTGGTAGAAATATCATTAAGGACCCAGATTTTCTTCATGTCTAGAGAATCTCAGTAACTATCACTTCAAAATGTGTATTGTATGATTACTTCTTATCCTTGTAATATAATTCTGTATTGATGTTTGTTATTTTCTGCATTTTCAAATAAAAAAATGAAATGAAACCTTCTGCACCTGTCAGATTATAATTTGCCAAGAAAATGACATTGTTGAGAAACTATATCCGCTGATGAATGTTGTTTATGCTGTAAAATTAGACTTCTAAAATACCTTAGTACATGTATTCATAATAACAAGTACATCCTCTATAGCTGACAAAAGCTGTCATTGAATGACATTGATAAAGGGTGAGTAACATTTATACACAAATCAACAGGCATACAGGTTACTTGGATATTTTCATCAAATTTCATTGTATTATCAGCCATTGAACTTTGGAATTGTCTTCAAGCGCTGGTCTATTAACATTGAATCTAATTTGTCTAAAATTACGTTATCTTGGCAAATAGCTGCATACAATTGAAGCCGGGCTCTGACTTGATACCTGTCCAAGTGATGTTAGCATGGAAACTGAAACATTAATGCCTAAGTTCCCAATCCTTCGGAAGATTCAACCAGATAAATCTTTCCTTGTTGTTTTTTCTAATGTTTTGGGCCCCTTCACATTATAATTGGATTGTTATTTTCTAGATTCATGCTGGTGTGATGTGATACATTCTTGGAAAAGTTATTGCACTGTTGGATTCATTAGAGTGATTTCACAGTGATTTAAGAACTATACATAAGGTTCTATGCATTGTTGCTGTTGGTAATATAAATTGGAATTACATTGTGATCATCCAAATAATTTATGTTGAAGTGGCTTCAAGGATTATGGATGTTTTATTATGAGAAGTTTTACAGAGATGTGTTTTTGAGGAGTAATTTAAAGCAGGTTTAAAAATGGCTTCCAGAGGACCACGTAGGAATTATAACCGCAAAAAACTATCTGCCATATTAGAAACACCCCAAGATTTACCAGAGGTAGTGTGGAATTTCTGATAAGATAATTATTACCTGTGGCTACAGTTATTTCATACTAATTAGGAGTACATTCTCCTCTGTCTTATCTTGGTACATCTAGTTATGTAATAGCTTTGTAGTAGATTAGAGTAAAATGTAAGTTATCAGTTAAGTTATAACTAATTACTGGACAAATGGAATGTAGAATTCTTGCTGTTTTCATATCTATTTTAATGATAGTGGGCTGCCTCTAATTATTTGTTATTTGAGTTTGACAATGTTAACGTATAATAAATAAAAAGTTACTTTTTCTATGCATTCAAATAGATGAAAAAAACAACAAGCATTTTTTACATAGGCAGTATCTTAAAAGTAGATTTATGAGTAGCATTTGAAAAAAAAGAAATAATACGATATTGAAATAGTATTTGTACCAGTCTACACTTAAAATGAGTGCACATGAGAAGATAATATTGTATGATTTGCGCCTGTCGGCACTACCATTGTGTGTTGCTCTAGTCAGCAACATCAGATGACATTGTAAACGTATTATATTCATTGTCAACTGTTTTATTTGCAAGTGTCCGCACTACCATTGTGTGTTGCTCTAGTCAGCTTCATTAGATGACATTGTAAACGTATTATATTCATTGTCAACTGTTTTATTTGCAAGTGTCCGCACTACCATTGTGTGTTGCTCTAGTCAGCTTCATTAGATGACATTGTAAACCAGTCAGCAATACAATTGTGTGCAGTTAGAAGCCCTTTGTTTATCTACCCTGAAGTTGATTGCACTACAATATTGTGTGTACATTACAGGATCCGAAGCCAGAAGATGGGGGTGCCTACAAGTGTACGGCCACAAACGATAGCGGAGAATCCAACGCCAACATCACTCTCAACTTCTCTGGTATGGTTTTTACATGTCATAGAAAAGTATATACATATATATAAATATGTTCTGTGTTTTTGAAATCTATCTTGTACTGTCATTCGACTGATTATAAGGAATTGTTTCCATCTTCATCTACTCTACTATAAGCATGGAGTGCAGAGTAAATAATATCCTTTTACTGAATAATTTTACATAAAACATACATTGTAGTTTACCATTTACAGCCAAACCTAAACCAGGTAATAGTGTCACATAATTATTACACAAATAATATATACATTCACAGACTAGTTAAAAGTATTATAATGCGATTTGTATCAGAAATATATCTGCTTTTGATTGTATCTATGCTTTCAAATACAATATCTTATGAGTGGAACTTTGCATGCACATCACTAGATATATTTAGTTAATGCTAGAGCATATTTTAATACATCAAACTTAAAGTTTCTTCCTCCAATTTAAAATATTGAGGTAATAATAATAAGTATACTCCCTTCAGAGAAAATGGAATTATGCATGAAAAATTCAGATGATTATCTTTGTTGCAAGAAGAGAGCTAATCTTTTATTCTTATTAATAGACGATTTAATTGTATTTGAAAACTTGTAATATGGACTCATTCTTCAAAGAGAAGATAACGATAGCAGAGGTGTCATCTGTGATTTTCCACTGTATTTGTTGAATGTCCTAAACTCATGATGAACAAACACCAACACTTTTACCCCACTGATAGAATTGCTTAACCTTGGCTTAGCATTAATGTACACATGTTTTGTAATAAAATGCAAAAGATACCTGGAAATTAAACCAAGAAACTAACTGTTGGTTCTTATGTTGGTTAATTTGCCATTAAGTGATCGTAATTATGCCTGAAAGGTATAACTTCACTTCTGGTTTCCTATTAACATCTTATCCTATAGGTAAACAGAAGTATTGTGGGGGTGTAGATGTTTCACATTACATTTTGATTCCAGGGTTGCATTATTAGGTCATGCAATGTACATTATTACCCATTATAACACATTGTAGTTCTAGTTATAAGAAAAAAAATCTATTTTTTTTATTTTACAAATTTTGTAGATAGGCAAATATGTTTTGATTTATTTAAGCACCATTGCGACAAAACTTTAGCATATTATTTCTTAGCATGTTACTTTTTATAGTAAACACTTTTATAGATATTAAGATAACATAACTATTCTATTTTGAGTTATTTACTAGCCGAAAATCAAATATAAGGTGGATTTAACAGTGGATATATGATGGAGTTTAAACTTTGATATTTTTGTTTAATTCCTCATTATTTTCTGAGCCATATCCCATGAAAGTTCCAGAGAAGGATACTTAGAAAAATATCTACATTTTCCTTGCTAAGAATACTTATTGTTGTTTTCAATTTAATCTTAATATCAATTATCATCCACCTCACTGCCTCATTTCCCTATCTACTGGTTTCTGCCCCTACTGTAGGAGCCCAGGCGGGCAAGGCAGGTGGGAAGGCCCCCGTTTTTAAGGAGAAGCCGAAGGTGAGCCAGGAGGGTGGTGGCAAGAACCTGGTGATTGAATGCAAGTGTACCGCGAGCCCGAAACCATCGCTCACCTGGTACAAAGACAACCAATCACTTACAGAGACAAACCGCGTCAAGTCCAGTGTCTCTGGCTCTGGAGAGGATTACATCATCAAGCTTGACATTCTTGTGAGTAAAGAGAAATATTCCTCCATAAAATCCCTTATTTCAATTTTGTTCTTTTTTTTGCCCCGGAAGGTGGGAAAATTAAAATCGCACTGTCCGTCCGTCCGTGTGTCCAGCTCAATAACTCGTGTCCGGGCTGTAACTTTCCCTTGTATGGACAGATTTTAAAATAACTTGCCACATGTGTTAGGCATACCAAGACGACGTGTCGGGTGAAAGACCTGTGTCCCTACCTCTTAGGTCAAGGTCACACTTAGTGTTTATTCACAATGGAATGCTGCATATAAGGACATAGAGTATAGGTTGTCGTGTCCAGGCTGTAACTTTCCCTTGTATGGACAGATTTTAAAATAATTTGCCACATGTGTTCGGCATACCAAGAGGACGTGTCGCATGCAAAACCGTGTCTCTACCTCTTAGGTCAAGGTCACACTTAGTGTTTATTCACAATGGAATGCTGCATATAAGGACATAGAGTATAGGTTGTCGTGTCAGGGCTGTAACTTTCCCTTGTATGGACAGATTTTAAAATAACTTGCCACATATGTTCGACATACCAAGACGACGTGTCGCATGCAAAAACTGTGTCCCTACCTCTAAGGCCAAGGTCACACTTAGGTGTTTATTCACAATGGAGTGCTGCATATAAGGATACAGAGTATTGGTTGTTATGTCCGGGCTGTAACTTTTTCTTGTATTGACAGATTTTAAAATAACTTGCCACATGTGTTCGACATACCAAGACGACGTGTCACGTGCAAGACCCATGTCTCTACCTCTAAGGTGAAAGATACACTTAGTGTTTATTCACAATGGAATGCTGAATATAAGGACATAAGAATGTAGGTTGTCAAGTATGGGTGGTATTTTTTATGTTCAGAGGCAATTTAAAATAACTTACCTTATGTATTTGTTTGATCTTTAACTTTTCATCTACTGACCTTGTTCATAGGTCAATGTCACATTCAGGGGCATTCGTCACATACTGTGACAGCTCTTGTTTATAAATAAACTAGCTACATATGCATAGCACACCAAAGCTGCTTTTGTTAGCATAAACATGCAACATAAATGACAGTAGTTGTCTGTATGGTACTGTTTTATATTTTGATCGATTCCCATCCCAACTTGAATGTTCTTGCAGAACTTTACAAAGGAGGACGGTGGAGTGTACAAGGTGACAGCCAAGAATGACAGCGGTGAGGGCACAGCCAACATCACCATCAACCTGGAAAGGTATGAATGCTGTACTCTAATTGGTCAAATACTTATGTATCAATACATTTTCATGACACAATACCAATTAAAGAAAAAACTTATGCAAAAAAATCTTTTTTGTGAAAAACTCAACCTTAGTCCTAGAGGTTGTGATATATTGACTTTGTTAATCACAGTAAATTAAATTTGTCTAGATTATCAGAATTTGTGCTTAACACTGTCACACTTTAATTTGCATAGTGTACAAAGCTCTGATTACAATATGGTTTAGTTAGAACAACTCAAAATGTTTGATGTTACCCCTACAGTGCTGCCCCTAAGCCTCAGGAGGTCAAGGAAGACAGCAGCTTGCAGAAGCCGGCCGCACCCACTGGTGACGCTCCGACACTAGTAGACAAACCAATTGTGAAGTTAGAAAACAATGGCCAGATCCTCACAATCAGATTTATCATCAAGGCAGCGGCCAAGCCGACGGCAACATGGATTGCGGCAGGACTGCCTGTGAAGAGTGGGGGAAAGTACTTCCTTAACATAACGCCAAATAAGGATAACAAAGAGGAATATGTTGTCTTCCTGGAAGTCAAATCTGTAAGTCAAACCTCACACTGTACAGGACTGTATTTAGCTCAACTATTCGAATGAATAGGTGGGCTATACTACTCACCCCAGTGTCAGCGTCCGGTTAAAGTTTTAGGGCAAGTTGGGATTTTCTCTTATAAGTCCAATACCCTACATTTAATTGACTTAATACTTCACGCAGTTGTTCAGGGCCATCACATGATGATGTTAGATAACTCCATATTATTCTTTACACAGATTATGGCCCCTGATTGACTATGGAACTTAGGTTAAAGTTTTAGGGCAAGTTTGAATATTTATTAATAACTTCTATATCCTTTGTTCAATTGACTTAATACTTCACTAGGCTGTTCAGGACCATCAAACAATGAGGTTACAATTAACTCCATATTATCCTTAATACTAGTTATGGCCCCTGATTGACTTAGGTTAAAGTTTTAGGGCAGGTTAAAGTTTTAGGGCAAGTTGGGATTTTCACTTAAAACTCCAATACCATTCATTCAATTGACATAATACTTCACACAGATGTTCAGAGCCATCACATAATGATGTTAGATAACTCCATATTATCTTTTATACAAATTATGGCCCCTGATTGACTATGGAACTTAAGGTTTTAGGGCAGGTTGGGATATTGTTTAATAAATTCTATACCCTTCATTCAATTGACTTAATACTTCACACAATTGTTCAGGACCATCACCCAATGAAGTTACATAACTCCATATCCTTAATACAAGTTATGGTCCCTGATTGACTTGGGTTAAAGTTTTAGGCAAGTAAAAGTTAAGGGCAAGTTGGGATTTTAATAAAAAAACTTCTATACTGTTACATTACATTGTTACATTAAATTCACTTAATTAAATTCAAAATTATTTACGACCATCCTACAACATAGAAACATAACTCTGTTTTAGGCCTAAATACAAATTATGGCCCTTGAATTTTTTTTTTTATTTATTTATTTTTTTATTTCCTTTAAACGGCATATTTGTATATTCTTAACCACATTTTCATAATGGGAAATCAAGTTATTTGAAAGACTTGCGTCATTGTTTGGGCAGGCTGGTGGGAGGGCAGCATCAAAGTCACCTTATGTATCGAATAATTTTAGTTAGGTTTGACATTTAGAGACCAAACTTGGTATTATTACATCATTATTGTATTCTAAGTCAAAGCGGCGTAGTCGAGCGCGCTGTCTTATGATGGCTCTTGTCTTCAAAGTAATCATGAGCATGTATGGTTACCATCTTTTTAATTTCCTTGGTATTGTATTTAATTTACCATTAAATAGTTTAAAATGCAATTTTTCAAGCAATTGTTATAAATGAAATAGTAATGGTCTTTATTTTGACCAAAAGGCATCAATGTTGATGATTTTAAATGAGATAAAACTCTCTCTCTGTTTCTTTTAACGATAAGTTTTTTATCCATTTCAGCCTAGTGACCGAGACTCGGGTGTGTACAAGACGAACATCAAGACGCCCCAGGGGGAGGTGACTGGGGAGACCAAGATCAACATTAAAGGTATGTGGACACCTTAAATTACAAGTCTTCCTTAGAAGTGTACTTTGAAACATAATTTTTAATATAAACACATGAACTAGGAAGTTCATTTTTTAGGAAAAGGTTGGTGAAATGATAGATTTTGACAATACTTATTTTCCAGTCATATTGGTCAGTCCAAGGATTTGTTGTTGTTTTCAGAGTTATTGTCTGCAGTCAAAGGAGACCCTCCTAAATTCACCATGAAACTTGCTCCAAAGGTAAATCAATTTTCTTTTGTATATACAGACATATCACAACAACTACATAATCGGAGACTGTACTCATCTCATTAATATACCTAACCTAATATCGTCAAATTTAGCGTGAATGTTTCTGATAAGTTAGAACATCTATTAGGAAATGATGGCGTTATTGGTCAGCTTAGGCAATGTTTACTTACTTCAGAAAGTAAAACTGTCAATATAGTTTGTGATCCTTGCTTCAGATTCAATTATAATTCTTCATCTTACAATCTGCTTCATGATTATATTGCTCCAATGTGACTCGCAAACATACCAACAATTTACCAGGGTGAATACATTGAAATATCAGAAACATATAAGGTTGCACTAAAGGAAGCACCCAAATTGATGCTATTGTAGAACATCACCGAGGGAGAGACTGTGGAGCTCAGCGCCAAGGTAACAGGCACCGAGCCCCTGCAAATTAACTGGAATAAGGACAAGAAGCCCATTGAGGGCTCCAACAATGTAAAGATAGCCTTCGCCAGGGGTGTGGCAACCCTCAACATTGCCAAGGCCAGCCCCGGGGACGCGGGCATGTACTCTGTAGACGCCAAGAACCAGCACGGGTCTGCTTCCTGCTCTGCCACTCTAGGGGTCAAAGGTCAGTGCCATAACTCACTTTTGTCTGTGTCACTCATTTTTATTCTTCACTTGGCATTTCATTAGTTTTCATTTCTTTCCAGATCATTTTTAAAGAGGAAAAATCTCTCAGTTTTATGTTGTTTTTATTCGAACATCATAAGAATTTTAGCTTGGATTTTATTTCAATATTGTCAGTGTTTTCTGCAAAATTTGATAAAAACAGGAAATGTCTGCATGCAAAATGCATTTTCCTTGTAGTAAATCTTACTGAAGTGCACATTCAGGAAACAGAATTGCAAAAACCAACTCTGTCAGAGTTAGAGAACAATATTTTTAGATTTCTTTTCATTGTGAATGATGGCAGTTACCATTACTTATGTGCCAATCATGTCTGGTTCACCAGGTGTGGTATAAAGTGATTTACCTCCAAAATGTGCCCAATAACAGTTGCTAATTAAGTGTTTTCGACTGGTTGAATATCTCTTAACATTTTTGATGATTTCAGAAGCAGCAAAACCAGTGGAGGAAAAAGTGGTATGTTAAGGCACAGTTTCAGGTTTTTGTTAAATCCTTAAATTTTTTTACCTCTCTTCTTCAAAATTTTGATTCATTATTGAACAATAAATTTAGCATAATGTCAATAAATAAAATAAAAATTTATTCCTAACATGATAAAAAAAAAAAAAATGACTCCAGGAGGAGAAGAAGGAGTCGAAACCAGCTGAGTCCAAGAAACCAGCTGATGCTGCCAAACCCGAGGACAAGAAAGGTAGACAACTCTTGCCATGTTCACATAACGCAGTCCCTTATTTTGAAAGTAGTCATTCAAATGTGGAATTAAGAAATACTTACTTTGATCAATGTGGTATAGATTCGGGTTTATATGTATTGCATTTTCCTGGTAATAAAACTTATTAAAGTGCACATTCAAGAATTCAGAATTGCAAAAAAAAACAACACTGTCAAAGTTAGAGAAAATATTTTAGATTTCTTTTCAGTGTGCATGATCTCATTTACCATTCCTTATGTACCAATCATGACTAGTTCACCAAGTGTGGTATGTAGTGATTTACCTCCAAAATGTACCCATTAATTATTGCTGATTAAGTGTTTTCGACTGGTTTAATATCTCTTAACGTGTTTGATGATTTCAGAAGCTGCAAAACCAGTCGAGGAAAAAGTGGTATGTAAAGACAGTTTCAGTTTTTTTGTTAAATTGTTAAAAAAAAATCTAACTCTTCTTCAAAATTTTGATTCATTAATTGAACAATAAACCTACCTTAATGTTAATAAATGCAATGAAAACAAAGAATTATTCCTAACATGATAACAAAAATAACAAAAATGCCTTCAGGAAAAGAAGGAGTCAAAACCAGCTGAGTCCAAGAAACCAGCTGATGCTGCCAAACCCCAGGACAAGAAAGGTAGACAACTCTTGCCATGTTCATATCACGCAGTCCCTTATTCTCAAAGTAGCCATACCTATGTGGAAACAAGATATGATTACTTTGTTCATTGCGGTATAGATTTTGGTATATATTATGCTTGTTGGGAAGTCCATATTCAAAAAATCAGAATTGCCAAAAAAGGTGTGTCAATGTTAGAGAAAAATATTTATGCCCCCCTATCAAAGAAGAAGGGGTATATTGTTTTGCACATGTTGGTCAGTCGGTTGGTCGGATGGTCGTCGATCTGTTCGTCCTTCTGTTGGTAGACCAAAGCTTGTCTGAGTGATAACTCAACAATTCCTGGACATATGGTCATCAGACTTGACATGAAGGTTGGGCCTTACCAGTAAATGACCCCTATTGATTTAAGGGGTTAGAGGTCAAGGTCACAGTGACTTTGAATATGAAAAGGTTGTCCTTGTGATAACTCGTCAATGCTTGCACCCATGGCCCTCAAACCTGACTTGGAGGTTGGGCCTGACCAGTAGATGATCCCTATTGATTTAATGGGTCAATGTCACAGTGACCTTGAAGGCAAAAAGCTAGTCTGTGTGATAACTCCACAATGCCTGCACCCATGGCCCCCAAACTTGACATTAAGGTTGGTGGTGACAGGTAGATGACTCCTTTCGATTTTGAGTTCGTAGAGTCAAAGGTGAAGGTCACAACTCTTATAGGTCATTAAAATTTTACGTCATATTTACTTTTTATTTGCTGCTTAGAAGATACATGTTAATCTGCAAGTATCAGTCATCATCTTAAAATGTTAAAAACTGTACTTTCTATCCTCACACTATGAAGAGTAATAATCTTAAGACTGCCTCAAAGGCATCCAATGTCAATGACAACTCAGCTGTCATTTCAGTCCATGCATATTTTATTCAATAATCAAAATATTCCTGACAACATGGCACTTAGGGGGGCATAATGTTTGACAAACATCTCTTGTTTAGATTTCTTTTCAATGTGAATGATGGCAGAAGCCATTACTTATGTGCAGATCATGTCTGGTTCACCAGGTGTGGTATAAAGTGATTTACCTCCAAAATGTGCGCATTAACAGTTGCTGATTAAGTGTTTTCGACTGGTTGAATATCTCTTAACATTTTTGATGATTTCAGAAGCAGCAAAACCGGTCGAGGAAAAAGTGGTACGTAAAGGCACAGTTTCAGGTTTTTCTGTTAATCTTTAATATTTTTCTACCTTTGTTCTTCAAAATTTGTATTCATTAATTGGACAGTAAACGAAGCATAATGTTAACAAATTAAATGAAAAAAAGAGAATTATTTCTAACATGATAACAAAAATGCCTTCAGGAAAAGAAGGAGTCAAAACCAGCTGAGTCCAAGAAACCAGCTGATGCTGCCAAACCCCAGGATAAGAAAGGTAGACAACTCTTGCCATGTTCATATAACACAATTCCTTATTTTGAAAGTAGTCATTCAATTAGTTACTTTGTTTATTGCCATATTTATTTTGGTATAATTTTATATGCTTGTTGTAAACCTTATTAAAGTGAATATTAAAAAATCAGAATTTTTAAATAAAATGTGTCAATGTTTGAGAAAAATATTTTAGATTTCTCTTAAATGTGCATGAGCTCATTTACCCCGGTACTGTGTACTTATGTGCTGATCATGTCTGGTTCACCAGATGTGGTTTGAAGTGATTTACCTCCAAAATGTGCCCATTAACAGTTGCTGATTAAGTGTTTTAGACTGGCTCAATACCTCTTAACATGTTTGATGATTTCAGAAGCAGCAAAACCAGTCGAGGAAAAAGTGGTACGTAAAGGCATAGTTTTAATTTTGGCTATATTTTGTATTTAATATAATATATGAATTGATTATTAACTTTGTGTAATGTAAATGTATTAGATAAAAAAGAAGTATTCCGAATATGATAACAATGAAAAATGACCACAGGAAAAGAAGGAGTCAAAACCAGCTGAGTCCAAGAAACCAGCTGATGCTGCCAAACCCCAGGACAAGAAAGGTAGACAACTCTTGGCATGCTTATATAATGCTCTCCCCTGTTTTGAAAGTAGCCATTCCCATCTGAAAACAAGAAAAGATAACTCTGTTTAATGTGGCATAGATTTTGGTTTATATATTGTGCATTTATTTGGTGTGTTATTATATTTATTTGAGAATATAGATATTTGTTTTTTTCTTTGCTATTATTTTGCTTTTTATATGAGTAGAATAGGCTTTTGCATTTCAATATACAATAATCTAGTTGCCACAGCTGTCCATTAAGTTATGCTGTCTGTAGTCATCTTAAGTTTGGATTTATTTTGATTTTATGAAAAACATTTAAAATAGATAAATCAAGCAGTTTCAAGATATTTTGTGGTTCTTTGCTCCTTAAACGCCACTGGTGCTTTCGAGGAGCAAAGTATTGATTCGAACATCTTGAAATTGAATAAATGTGATAGACTTAATGCATCATGAATGAAGTGATAACTCTGCACCTAATGTAATATCTGCACTCTATGTAAACTATGCACACTATGTGGGCTTTTCTGCAACAGTCAATGTTAGTGCAGTGAATCACAAATATTTAGCACATGATCTATAAAGCCAGTGTAATATAAGTACCTTACTTACTTATGTTGGCTTCAATACCAATTTGCCAGCTTATGATTACAAAACATGAGAACAATGTATAAAAATATATAAAAATAAATATATTTATAAAAATAACTTTAAAAACAACTACATTTTGAAAAGGTCAAACAATATATAATTAAATGAGGTACTATATATTACCTGTAAGAACAGTCTTTGAAATAACACTCTTGCCCAAAGCTCAAGTCATGTAACATTACAGTGATGTATGTGAAAAAGGTGTCCGTCCTCCCAAACAGGCAAGTCAAATTTGATTGTTTCTCTCTCAAAAAATGATGATACAGTATGAGAAACATTGACTGGTTTTTCATTGATGTCAGTTTTTTGTCTAGACCTTTAGCGGAATCAGTATGTTTTTAATTCTCATAGGTAAACCCTTCTATTCATTTTCATCGTCATCTTGTCTATTTAAAAAAAAAAAAGTTGGGGTATTGCAATAGCCCTGGTATGGCTGTCATCATCAGCCCTGGTAAGGCTGTCATCATCAGCCCTGGTATGGCTGTCATCATCAGCCCTGGTACGGCTGTCATCATCAGCCCTGGTACGGCTGTCATCATCCGCCCTGGTATGGCTGTCATCATCAGCCCTGGTATGGCTGTCATCATCAGCCCTGGTATGGCTGTCATCATCAGCATTGTGCAAAATCCTCGGCCATAACTAAAACAACTTAAAATATATACTCAATTGAAGCTTAGTACGCATGTTGCCTGAGACAATACACACATATAAACAAAATCCATAACTCTTACTATTTTACAATCGTTGAGTTATGTCCCTTGTATGATTAAGAAAACCCCCCAGACACTTTGTTTATTATTTGGTCTTTGTAAGAGTGAAGGGTCACTGCCCTGTAGAATATTCCAGTATGAAGATGTGTATAATGAAATGAAAGCAGACTTGGTGTCCTCATTATTTTGTCAATATGAAACCAAATACTGCATTGCTTGCTTTTATTTAGGCAAGTAAGAAAGGTTTCAGGTGAGAATATTTTAAGAGCTGCATTCCTGACTGGGCAAATTCAGCAAAATTATTATTTTGAAGACTGCTTCATAAGTATATAAAAGCAATAAAGCACAGCATACTTTCTACTGTCACTTCTTTGGACCAAGAGTTGTGTGATTTTATGGTTTCATACCAGAATATAACAAATATTACCCAAGCCAATCATCCTTTTTTACAAACCTTTGTGATTATCTTTCTTTTATCTTTTATATTCCCATGTCATTGAGTTTCTGATGTTCCAAATATGCATTCTCTTGGTTCATACCCTGTTATTCTCTATGTCTTTCATCACTGCTTGTAATTATCTGCCGAAACATTAGAGCCAGCACCTAAACCAGAAGAGAAGAAAGCTACTCCTAAGCCCAAAGAAGAACCAAAACAAAAAGTGGAACCAAAAACTAAACAACCAGAAAAGCCTACAGTCAAAAAGGAAGAGCCAAAAGAAACAAAACCAGAACCAAAAGAAACAAAAAAGCCAGAAAAGAAATCAGAAGAAAAGCCTGAACCAAAGAAAGATAAGCCAGTGGAGAAGCCAAAGGAACCGTCCCCTGCTCCTCCACAACAGAAGAAGAAGCTGTCAATTGCTCCCTCTATCGTGGTAGATGATGACACCCCAAAAGTTGTAGGTCAGTGATGTGGGGTTTGCTGGCTCAGCTTACAGTGGACATTTGTCTGTACTGTGTCTGTGTCCTGTCTTGTTGTCAGTGTCGCTGCTTTACTATTACTGTACACACATGGTTTAAGGTGGAGGAGAGGCATTTACCTTGTAACTACATGGTTTTGATAGGATCAAAACACTTCCTTTGTCTCCCATGCTTAATGCAGATGTCAATGTGGTTATGCAATTGTCTATGCCCGGTTAATCATGACGCATGAGTTGAAGTGGTTTGTTGTGTTAACTTTTTAATGTAAGGGTTAATGTTTGTTCTATAGATGAAAATGTCCTCTCAGTGAAATCAAAGTGGGGTTTGTACAATTTTCTCACTAGATGTGCTTCCTATTATTTGGTTTCTGGCAATATTCTTGTTCAGGCAAATCCAAGAAGGCTGACAGCAGGAAGCCAACTCTGTACGCCAAAAAACCATCCATCATTGTTGAAGAAGGTAAGTGCTCCCTGTGATAAAATAATCAGCATAATCTACTATAAATACATCTGATTATATCATTTGAAATATTTAAATCTATTTTTAACGCGTTGATTTCTGCTGGTTATTTATTGCATGCAACGGAATCTTTCTAAACTTAAAACACAGATTTGAACCAGGCTTTTATGAAAAATAAAATAAGCTGTTGTGTATCTTTTACAGAATACCTTTTTATCTGGTTCAGATTTGTAACCCTTATTATTCCTGTGACCTTCCTTAGTATATCGACCTTGACCTTTAGTCATTGTTTCTAGGCACCATACGCCAGAGCTTCTGTCAGTGTACATGTGCTGTAATAATGCTAGGATATTGCTAATTCTGTTCACCCCATTATAGCCACATGGTCGACAAACGCTAGTCTCCTTAGAAAATGTTCGTAGGGGGCTTACAATTTCTTTTTATTTCAATCACCGTCCTAGTACTTTTCACTAATGCTCTAACCTTTAGAGCAGATATACGTAATTACAAACATTTAGGCAGATTAACATCAGTGGCTTCTAGATCTGACCAATATCAAAATAGCAGTCCTTTATGTTTATCTATATGGATATAAATGTATTAAACTAATTATACTGCATTTCAATACTGTAACAATTCCATGTTGTCTGTGTATATAAATTAACAATAACCCAATTTTTATGATAAAAGAATCACTATTTCAAAATGATATGAAAACAGTTAAGGTCCAATGACATAATAAAAGAGGACTATAATTGACTGAGAACATACTTAATTCTAATTTTTATTTGAGTAATTAAGGGAAGGTCACTGGACCAGTTACAAGCTCTCGATAACTCCAGTTTCAATCTTTGACGACTCGGCTCTGTTTTTTCTGCCTTCCTTCTCTCCAAATTTCCAACCTGGCAATATAGCAATGATATTTTTTGGAGGATTTTTTTTTGTTTTCAAACTGTTTTGTAAACTGTTAGCAAATAATTTTATTTTTTATAAATGAGTGAGGAAAGTTGTTTACACTGTTAGTAAAGAAATATTAATTAGCGCATTTATGAGTAACGCCATACAGCCAATGGGCTCATAAGCTATATTGCCAGTGTGCTAGTGTGTGCTCTCTCATTGGAAGATGATCGTCTTGCTGATGATGAAGAAGACTCCCTTCACAATGGGCTGGTTCCCAGTGGATCAGAAGGTTAGTGTGTCGCTAGTTAGTTCAGGTTATACAAATGTTATCCACAATTTACACAAAGTTAACTATAATAAGTCTGAAATATTATTTAAGATAGGTTTGATAATGCATATAAACATGGATTTATCCCGAAAGTTACAAGTTTTCAAGTACAATTAATTTACATGACAAACCTACTTTATAAATTTTGTACATGTATGTAAATAAGAGCATTTTGTTGGATTCTGATATGCATGTATCATTTTTAAAGCTCAAAGGAGTAACGTCTGTTTAACTAACAGACATTAGCGAGTCTTGACAGTGCATGGTGTGTTTATGCTGCAAAGAAATACTTGAAGATAATTCTTACATATTTTTATGTCCAGGAAACAAGATTTTCTTTCAGAGATTCCGTGATTCTATTTTTTCAACTTTAAACACCTAGTATTAAGTACACATTCCAACATTTGGAAATAGTTTTGTTCTTTTAACATTCCATTTTTGATGAGCAAATCATTTACAACATAAAATGTCTGCATTATGTTTTTTTTGTACATTGGTAAGTGTTGTTATTATAAAAAAAACAAAAATAATTAAAAATACTCCCCCAATTATTATATTATTACCAGTCATACAATAATGTGTTGTTGTTTTCTGTAATAAAATATGTCTCCTTGTTTTTTTCATGGCGCCTAACAGAGGAAGTCAAGTCCGAGGAGGTGTGTATTTTTATTTTCTTGTTATTCTCCAGTAGAAATAGTTTTGATGCCAACGCCGGCTAATTCCGTTCCCGCTGACATGTCCCCAACCATACATGTTTAATTGAACCTCGCTTACAACTGCAAGCTCCAAAATGATAAAAGAAATACTGCGCAGTCGCTGCTGCTGGCTTTAATGGTCCGATACCAAGATTAACAAACAAATCTTTAAATATCTAAGTACATAAGCTGCACTGCACTAGCATCTTTGATTGATCTGTACTTAGAATAATACAAATAATGCAAACTGTATTTCAGTGGTTTTGTTTCAGAAAAATTTACTCGTAATATTGAGTTTTGATTTTTTGCTGATTTAAACAAAGTAATGATATATATATATATATATATGTAAGTCAAAAGTATGAAATGATGGCAACAAATGATTGATTTGGCACATCCAAAATGCTAGCGATTTGATGCAATTGTATTGTTTTGCAGGCGGATAACAATATAACAAATGATGCTGATGATTATGTGATATATGAGTCTGACGAGGTTCGGATAGACTGATGGGAAGAATTGTTCATTATAGGGCAAAAGTCTGTCGTTCCTAAAACAACTGCAGCCAACTGTATAAAACTTGGATTAGTTGTCCACGGGGGATCTTTTGGCTAGTTGATTCGTTTAAACAATATGATTGGTTAGTAGTTATTGACCAATCAATAAACATTTAAGATAACTTTGACCAAACCAAAAACATCACCAGGTTTAAATAATTGGCTGCTATTTATAACATAACGTACAGGTGAAAATTTGGTTGACAAGATGTACAGATTCTTGCCCTATCGGTGATCGGTTTCTTGTAGAACAAAGGCATTAGATGAAGTGTAGTGCGTTTTCATTTGTTCATAATTTTGTGTATAATAGTCTGTACATGTTAGGAAGTGTAGTTTGACATTTGTAAGAGAAATGTCTGATGTATAATGTGTCATTATGAAGTCTAGACAGCACTACAGTATCAATTGCATAACTTTTTGTTTCTTATGTACATCTACATCGCAAGCGTAAGAGTGTGCGCAGCGGCATCATTTGACACCTGCTGGTTGGCATTCGCGCGCATTATGCTCTCGCTACCTTGTGCACTTGCGCAGCATTAGGCTTGCCATTTTGTTGCTGGCCGTGAAAAACAACAGTAAACTGATGCTTAATTTTTGCAGCACAAAACTATGCAATTGAATTACATAATATTATGCTAGCAAAATGCAGATTTTTTGATTTTTTGTCAATTAAATTTGATTACTAGTTTCCAAATTTCAAGACTTTTTAAATCAGTTTATTGTTGTTTTACTACTGCAAAGCTGAAGAAATTTGTTATTTATGCTTTTTAAAGATATTATAGAATAGTTTCGAGTTTTAAGTTTGTTTTAATAGACTTAGATTTAGTAAACTGTTTTCCCTGTAGAGACTAGTTTGCCTCCCGTTTAATTCTTTTTTAAAAACGACAGCGAATTATTTGAGTTTGTTTATTGATTTTCCGTAAGTGCAAGCAGTCACGTTTTCTGTTTATGTTTTTCTAGACAGATGAGTTAATTAAGGTTACAACAATTGATGTTATTGAGAAGAAGGTACGAGTATACTGTTTTGTGATTGTAACATTGCCTTATCTGTATCTATGCTAAAACTTCTTAAACTTCACTAACCAGCGCTATCACCATGACAACCATCATTCATCCTCACCTTAACATTCTAGAGAATTATTCAACATGTTCACTGTGCCGTGGTGGTGGTGGTGGGTGTGAAACACCGTGTTGAACATCTAATTACTGCTTATCTTATTTCAGATGTACTGATAAAAATTATTCTATTTAAATAAAATCACATCCTTGGACATCAAAACAAGCAATAAATATGCATTAACCATTCATAGTATCGCCATTTAGATCATTCTTGTTCCATGCTGCTATGTTATCAAATGTTGTCTCTGAAAGGCCCAGTTTTGTTACACCAAAGCAATGTACAACAATCGTAAACATTCCAAAACAATGTTTAAAATTTGCAGGGTGCTATCAAAATCAAGTAATATTACCTGAGTGAGTTTGGTTTGTGGTCATCAAGCAGGACAAGTGGGACTCATCTGGGTACTCTGGTTTCCTCAACAACTCAAGACCACACTCTCGCATAACATCGTGCCAACAAGAGTGATGTTATAACTTGTTTCACAATTGTAAAATAAATAAGTTTAAACTAATATTAATGTGCTAGGACTTTTTCTGTTATCATTGAATGGAACTGGGCTTTTCTTGTTGACCTGATGTGTTGTCCCCATGCCTATTCATGTATATTTTATTCCTGGTTACAAGTTTGAATCTGTTCTTCTACATTTTTCTATATTATCTTTGAACATGTAACAGTTGTGCTTTTTGACTACTGAACAAACTAAGATCAAACAGTGATATGCTTGTCTTATTGCTTCAATCAGGGACCTTAAGCTAGACCAGAATTGATGTGCAGGGTCTGTCAGCTAGGGGGCGGGATCCCTTTAAAAAAAATGGAAGTGTGTTTTCCGTTATATCTTGGAATAAAAAAGAATGCACACATAAAAAACAGATAGAAAAGAAAGCCTGGCTATTATTCTTACCTGAAGCATATACCCAATAAATGAAGCAACTATACCCAATAAAATGGCTATTATTTTTACCTGAAGCATATACCCAATACACGGGCTATTATTATTACCTGAAGCATATACCCAATACACTGGTTATTATTATTACCTGAAGCATATACCCAATACACTGGCTATTGTTATCACCTGAAGCATATACCCAATACACTGGCTATTGTTCTTACCTGAAGCATATACCCAATACACTGGCTATTATTCTTTCCTGAAGCATATACCCAATACACGGGCTATTATTATTACCTGAAGCATATACCCAATACACTGGCTATTGTTATCACCTGAAGCATATACCCAATACACTGGCTATTGTTCTTACCTGAAGCATATACCCAATACACTGGCTATTATTCTTTCCTGAAGCATATACCCAATACACGGGCTATTATTATTACCTGAAGCATATACCCAATACACTGGCTATTGTTATCACCTGAAGCATATACCCAATACACTGGCTATTATTCTTACCTGAAGCATATACCCAATACACTGGCTATTATTCTTACCTGAAGCATATACCCAATACACTGGCTATTATTCTTTCCTGAAGCATATACCCAATACACGGGCTATTATTATTACCTGAAGCATATACCCAATACACTGGCTATTGTTATCACCTGAAGCATATACCCAATACACTGGCTATTGTTCTTACCTGAAGCATATACCCAATACACTGGCTATTATTCTTTCCTGAAGCATATACCCAATACACGGGCTATTATTATTACCTGAAGCATATACCCAATACACGGGCTATTATTATTACCTGAAGCATATACCCAATATACTGGCTATTATTATTACCATAAGCATATACCCAATACACTGGCTATTATTCTTACCTGAAACATATACCCAATATACTGGCTATTATTATTACCATAAGCATATACCCAATACACTGGCTATTGTTCTTACCTGAAACATATACCCAATACACTGGCTATTATTCTTACCTGAAGCATATACCCAATACACTGGCTTTTATTCTTACCTGAAGCATAATTACCCAATACACTGGCTATTATCACCTGAAGCATATACCCAATTCACTGGCTATTATTCTTACCTGAAGCATATACCACATACCCCTTAAGTTTAAAATGCATTTTTGGACTTTTTAAAAATACCAGTTTTGAAAGTCATGTACAGGCATTTAGTGCCTACATGGAGGGTATCACAAATGCCTTTTCCTGCTGGCACTAATGACAATTGTTTGAGAGTGGTTCTGAAATAATACTACCACTATCTACTAATTCTCAGCATAATGTTGGTATATTAAGGACACTTTTCAGTATAAATTCATCTTCATTCACTCATTAAGCAGTGTTGTATTGTACTTATCTGTGTAAAAACTGGTGTATGTGGCTTTAATTGTTGCAAATAAATGATTGCAAACTAAAATAGAAAATAATCACAGTATGAATCATGAAAATAAATGAGTTTTTTTATACAGATTTAACTTGTTTTACTCCTCAAAACAGCTTGCCTCCACTGCTTTGTGTCCTATGATGCATTGATTCTTTTCAGCTTTCAATAATAATTATTATTGTAAATACAAAGAATTATTTGTGAAGGTATTTGTCATTCAAACTGACTGTGGGGGCATTTTATGTAGTCTTAATTGTTTATAGGAAACACACATTTACAAAAGTACATGTTATGTCTGTCTTTAAATGTCTTCTTTTGAATATATTACATGCTCTACATGACTGTGTAAATAATTTAACATTATCTCATAAAATGGCATGTTTGAATATGAAGGCTTGCGTACACCGTGTCTGCATGTCAATTTTTGAGTTAGAAGTACAGTTGTGTTGGGGTGTATGTCCAGGAGAAAGGTGAAGGGCGCAAGGTCGGAGTTCACAAGGAGAAGGACAAGGACGTGAAGATTGAAGGCCCCACGCACAAGATCAAGGACAAACCGACAAACCAGAGCATCATTGAGGGTACAATTATCAGCTTCACTATCATATAACTCTTTACAATTGAGTGTTGTTCTTTGTCTTTAAAATTTGGGATACTTTTAAGTGTATAAATATCAAAGTTGCTTTAATAAAGCTTATTTGATTATCTGCTCAAAAAAATGTAATGTATTATACAATGCAGAAAATGTACTGTATCATTTTCTTGTATATTATTACCATATTGCAAAGTACTATGTACTAATTATTCTCGAAATAATGTATTTAAAAAGGGTAATTCCAATACAATTGCGGATGACCATCACCTATTTTGTGTGTTTAGGTGAACCGTTAAGGATGCGCATTGGTCTAGAGGTGCTGCCTGACAAGCCTTTACCATCTATCAAGTTCTTCCGGGCTGGCCGTGAAATTCGTGAAGACTCGCGTACCAACTATGGCATCAAGGACAACCAGGCGCTGCTGCAGGTGAAGAAGACACGGTTCACTGATGAGGCAAAGTACATGCTGCAACTAGAACAGGAAGGTGTCGTTGTTGACAAAGTCGTCTGGAGCGTCTTCATCAAAGGTAACCTCTTCTCTACTTAGTTTTGTTCAGGAGTATTTAAATTAACAGTAATAATGATATTGTATGATAAAATTAGTTGCTTAAAGCCTTGAAGTAAGACTGCTGTTGTTTCAAAAATCCTCCTGTAAAGAAATAATATATTGCAGTGATTCTAACCAATTATATCATCGTTTTCTTGTCTGTGTAATATGCTAATTTAAAGCTATTTTCTGACAGATCCCAAAGACCAAGCTATGGACTTCAGATCTCTTCTCAAGCACAGGTAAAGAGTGATCACCATACTTCATTAGTATATCGAAGAAATTAGGTATTTTGTCCCTCCCTGTATCCATAAGTAAATAAATTATGAGGCATTGCGTTTGTAATCACTCACTCTCTTACCACTTTTTAAATGATTTAATACAAAAAATATCTGAACTTGATGATTTTTTTGTCATATGTTTCATGTTAAAATCATAATGTATACCATTTTCATCCATAGAGCATCAAGGTAATTTATTCTAGTCTTAAAGTATATCTAACCTTTATTTTGGGTATCATTTGCATGATTAAGCTAATCATTGGGTCTGATGCCTGGTAGCCCCAGGTATTTAAGTATCATTTCAATGGCTACTGTTTTCTGATAAGAACAAGTAAAATCATTTTTGATATGCAGTCGCAATTTCATTTGAATGTTAACTCTGCCTCAATTAAAAACATTGGAACTCTAGTTCCATTTGTAAACAGAAGTATCATGTACTTTTCCTTTCAAATGATACTAAAAACAAAATGGGCTTACCAGTTATTCATATATTTTTTTATGATCAATTCACAAATTGTAAATAAAGACATGGACCCAGCTAGATATACATTTGCCTTTCTGCACTCTGGTCGGCAAAATACTTGTTAAATAGCGCAACAAGTATGTTGATTTCTTTTATTTTCACCAAATTAGACAAGGTAATCTTTAGTACAAACAAGTGTTTAAAAAGTGTTTTGCTGACCGTCACTCTGCACTGTAGATACATTTATGTTCAAGTACTGTATGTTAATATTTAGAAAGTGTAGAAATTAACCCATGCGCACCATTATATGAACACTCTTTTAGTTTTAACAGAATTACAAAACAAAGTTGAACAAGTAGTTTTGCTCAAACGTTCTTAGTACATGTACATGGCAGAACTGGGTATATGTTGGAGTTTTTTTACATCTTTTTTCAGAAATAAGATGCATATTAAGCGCAATAAGCAAAGCCAACAAGTGTTGCATCTTATTTTTGATGAAAGATTCAAATAAACTTTACCAGTAACTTGTACATAGCAGTTGGTCAGAGAAGTTCATTGGACTATAATAGTCTTCACAATTAAGAACTTACAGTGGTAGATGCTGAATATTAAATCATACGCAAATTAACCCTTTTGAGCTTGGCCATTGGTGGAAAATCTTGGACAAACACTGAGTTGAATATATTATCTACTTAGGGCTTAGCTAGCAATACAGACATAGGCACATGCACTACAACAGCGGAAGGAAAAAATTTGCTAAAAATTGTATTACTGGATGAAGATTGAAGGGTAAGGCCTTTGTCGCCTTTGCCGGTGCGAAAGATCAAAATCTGCCAAGCTACCGCAAGGTCTAAAGAAATACATACATACACCTCTTTCTATGTCTTAAAAATTATAACATTGGAAAGAGATTATTTTTAAAATATGTAAAGTTAAGTTAAAATTAAGTCAGAAGGTATTTTGTCAGTTTGCAATTATTTAAGCTTCTATACAGACACATCCTGTTCACACACAGAACCTGTCATCACTGAAAGTGTTTCAACTGCATAATAATATTCCTGTTACTGATTTACCAGGGAAGGAAAGGGCAAGAAGAATGATGACGAGGACATTGACTGGGGCATGCTGAAACCAGGTAACCATCCAGTCTCTTTACATAATACTGTACTTCTCATGTATATTCCATGGCTAGTTCCAAAAAAACTGTCATTGAATCTGTCTTGGGCATTGAATTTTATGATACTTTCAGATATGAATATCTAGGGGCTTTAATGTAGGAGTTCTGCTTGGCACGTCCTGGCCCGTCTATTTCAGTTCTTACAAAACACACTTACTGATCATTCAAGTATTGGCATCTGGGGATATTCATCAACTTCAGTGATATGTCAAGATAAGTTAGGGGAAAAGATGAGATGGGTTTTTTTAAAACACTCAGACAATTCAACTGATCAGCTGAACATCTTACAACATCAAAGGAATGCCAATATAGATTAAATCAGACTGGATTAAATGTAATGTTCTGTTTCCATAAATATGACAATGACATTTTACTTATTTTGCTGTGAGGCAACCATACAATAACATCATACTACAAGGAAGGTAAAGGATAGGATTTATGAACAGAAATATTCGAAACAACTGCTCAATTTACACATATGTTTATTAAATTAATTTGTTTTTTGATGATCTTTATAAAGAGATAGTAATTCAGCAAATAATAACACATTATTCATTTAATAGTTTGTTTTTAATGATCTTTATAAAGAGATAGTAATTCAGCATATAACTACACAACAAACTAGAACATGATACTCATCTTCAATATTATTAGCATTATCTAGTTTACTATACTAAGATTCTAACAAAACAAGGAATACTAATCTAGAAATCTAGCCATGGGATATAGAAATATTAGTGAGATTCTGCGTTTAACATTAATATGATTACAGAATACAATATTTTTTTACACAATTGTAGTACCAATATCCATTTCTTATCTGTTTTTATCGTAATGGTACAAAGCTGCCAAAGTATGAAGCTGCTCATTGCGCAACAGCTGCAAGCTTTTCTTTAAATGATAATAAGAGAAAAAGTTGATGTGGATAACTTTCATAAGTGTTTTATGAATGTTAGTTATACAGGTTGATTTGAAAAAAATTGACAAAAAAGGGAAAGGTATGTAAGACCTTGCGCCAAGGCGATTTGCGCCCGGTACTCACAGCACCATACCGCAAGCACACAGCCCTCTCATACATTCTATTTTATTTTGTATCCCAAATCCTATGACATAAGCACAAACATTCTAATTTGATATGGTGATACTGTTCTGACACCCTCCTGACTCCTAATAATAAGCAAGCAACACTTTTAACTTCAATATTGTTATTAACGCTCATGTTATCTATATTGCTTTTTAAAATAAGTCTGTATAAAGCACTGCTTTTTAACTTACATTTGACACATTTGTTTGCATTTTAGATAAATTACATATTCAATTACACAGGTATAACAGGTAGGAGGAATATCTGTTGATAGAGACGGTTTTAAATATGATGTCTTAAGTACGCAACCCAATATCCAATGTTCATGAACATGTTCATGTCCCGTGTTATAGTCCCTGTCCATCCATCACTTGACCATTACTTTGGCAACTGTTTTACATCACATTTTCATTTATTTTGCGATTTCAGATGAGCCGCAATCGAGTATGTGTGCTGTCCGTCAGTCCGTCTGTGTGTTTGTGTTTGCTAGTTCCTTTAGATGATTTGTATTCTTGTTTTCTTTTACTAGATAGAAAGGATCATCATACACAGTCTGCTTTAGCGGTTGGTTCTGTTGAAACATAATGACAGTGTCCACGGGAAAAATTTATAAACATGTTTTCCAACATATTCTGTTCAAAATGTATTGCATGCATTCATATCAATTTTTTCGTTATTCACCAGAAAGGATATTCGAAAGTTGGCTTGAAAGTAATGAGAGTAACTTTTTTAGTAGTGAAAAATTGCATACGTTTTAATAAGTTGTGTCATAATGCACACAAATTTGGTTTCGGTCTCAGAAAAAAGCACAAGAAGATGGTCCATTCTCTTAGTAGATGTACAATTATGTATCCTTGATAAAAAGGAGAGAAACTAAAAAGCTGTGGTGTGTTTTAAAGTCAGAAAAGGTTGAATATCAGTTATCAGATTGTTGTATGCCATTTCAGTTTTAATTGTGGGTGGAATGCACTTATCAAAGTTTGCTCCACCCTGTTTACAACAGTTTTTGGAACTTTTGACCCTATATGATTTGGCAGACCTGCTGAGAAACCAATATGGGCTTAGTTTTTTTTCAACATGGGTGGAACATTCATGACCACGGGGTTTTAGACAAACTCCACTGTCCACAATTTGCCTATAACCTCTGGGTTTGCCCAACATCCCCCGGTGGAGCAAAATATTGATAGGTGCAAATGAGTTTCTCTCTTTTTTTGCACGTCTTTATATTCATATAAGTATCTGCAGAAAGAGTTTGCTGAGGGCTGAAATGAAGTAAAGTCTGCCTGCCAAGCTAGCTAGTGTTCATGCGTTGTTTAGGAAAAGAGAGCTACCATTTTGAGGGAACTCATGATTATTCTTCATTTGAAAAACTTAGACTAGAATCTAAAGGAGGCTGCTTTTGCTGTGTTGATTGTTAGCTGTAACTCCAAGAAAAGAAAAGATTTTGCTCAGAAAGCTACACATATAAAAACATGTAATGAAATAGGTTTAGAAATTAGATAAACCTTAAAGAGTTCCATATATATGTGGAGTGCTGCATCCTTGTGCTTGCATTGTGTAGCTAGCGTTCATTGGTAGACATATCATTTATGGAGACCTTGAGAAAGGTATTGAAGCTGCTATCAGGTTGCTTATGTTGCGTAGCTGTTTAAATATTACCCTTTGGCAATGCACTTTACAGCCAGCTAGTACAGGATTAAACTTAATGAGACAACATTGACATTTTATGTAATTTGATAAAAGCATAAAATAAAGCGCGAATTGCTCGCGGATAAACTTAAACTATTTAAGCGCAGGCATTATTATTTCTATTATTTGCTTATATTGCAGTTCAATACAGAGGTAGGAAAAATCATTTGACCATGATTTATGAAACATCTATAACAATGTGTTTACCCAGTGTTGTATTTTCCAGTGGAGCAGAAGCGGCGAATGTCGCAGATCGAGGTTACCAAGATGGCATTGAAAAAGGTGGAAAGTGACAGCGAAGAAGAAAGGGTATGTATGCAATATGACCACAGTACATATATAACCTAAGTGCTGTTTAAGAATATCAGAGTTCTTAACAAGATTCTCTAAGATTTAAATGTTGTTAGAAAAAGGGTAAATATTTACTGTTTGATAAGACAAGTTCTTGTGGCTGGTGATTCTCTTCGACCATTAGCGAATGAAAAGGATCATGATTTTGTTTAAATAAAGTACAGAATGATTATGGGAATGTTTAAGGAACCAAATGTAGATGATACAGTTCCAAGTTCAAGACGTGAGTCGAATGCCTCTGAGTCTGAGTGTGTGCGCTCTCAGACACGCTCACGCTCACAGACGCCGTCTGTGGATATTTCCCACCCTCCGCTCAGACGAGGCAGCTCCCAGGCTAAAGGTGTTGACTTCTATGAGAACCTGGAGATCAGGTGCAAAAGTGGGGCTCAGAAACGCAGGGTCAGTGCTCAAAGTGAGCCTGAACCATTTAAAGTCCAGTTAAAACACAGGGAAACTGAGCAGAAGGCAGGTTCCTGTAGGTCGAGGGTCTTGTAGGGGTTGGTTTGCTGTGGAAAATGGCTATAGGTTAAATTGCTTAACAAAAGGTCATGGGTCATAGTCATAGTTTTTTGGAGCTGAGAATGTCTGAGGTGAACAGACCCAAGATAGGCCCAATATATAGTTTTGGTCTTAAGTAAGAGCTGTGTATTTACACAATTATACTTAGTGAGCTAAGCAAAGTTTGATGTGATCATAGATAGACCTAGATATAGCCATACACAGTTTGGAAGTGTTTGATGTGTATGATGTATACTCATGTGTAATACATTCAAATTCATTAGTACCATAAATTCATTGTTTGTCAGTGACGGTTATTAAAGTGATTTTGCTGTTGAATCTATTATCCTGTAATACTTTACAAGTTAACTTGTCTACATACAGTTGGTAGTCACTTTTTATTTGTCTGTTCACTTTCTATTTGTCTGTTCGACCTATTCTGGTTTTTCAATGGTTGGTCTTAATAGTTTTGGTGGTCTTCTCCTCATCCTGTGTATAGGTTTATTTTGTGATGCCATTTTACCAGTGCGGCTTTCATTAAATTATCATGGTTGTACTTTGAAATATTAGACAGTAAAGACAGTTATTCTCAAGATTATTGTATGAAAATAACAATGTATCTTTGGCATGAATACTCTGTCACCAAGTTGTTACCATGAGTTCTGTTATTTAAAAGCCGATGTTCCATGTTCGCTCATCATGTTTGTAACTATGCTAACATGTTTATTTCTTTTGCAGCAATCACATTTAATTTTGCTGTGAGATATTGTTTTATGACAATTTACATTCTACTTAATAAACTCAACTGTTGCCATTTTTTGCAGCCAGATTATTTACTCTTACATGCAGCTTAATAAGTCTTTCTTTATATCCTTATTGTGTGATATTTTTATTTTCATCATATTATTATAGTTCCTGAGCACTGATTTTTTCTGTTTTTCATTTAATTTGCTGTCTTTGATTTTTTCTCAGTGTAGTTCTATGTATATATTTATGGCATTTTGTCAGATTCTTGTGAGAAATTCTAATTGAATGGAAACAGTAACAATTAATTTATAGTAATTAAACTATAACCGTAATTTGCAACTGCATTTACGAGGTACTTATAATTAGAGCATGCCCTGTAACGTGGCTGTGATTTAGAAATTAGAAAATGACAATGTAACATTAATATGTATAATTATATTGTGTCATTAGATAGGTTTCTGTCAATCTTCTTTCCTAGTTAAAATATAAGAAAATCAACAACAGACACCATTTAGGTGAAGATCAGAAATAATCAGGCTCTTTGTTTGGTATCATAATTATGTTGCTTTAACACATTACTACCTTCTTAACAGATTTCCATTTTGATGAGTGCACATGTACTTGTACTGTGTGCTCAATTACTAGGCTCTTTAATGTGAAGCATATTTATGTTGGCTGAACCATGTCTATGCTTTTGAACGAAAACACCAATTTTTAGTCGGACTGAATTAAAAGCAAAAGTGTTATGAGTATAATCTGAAAGTTGCATTGTTTTTGATGAAAACTATTGGTTTCATGTTAAAGAATTACTTCATACAGTTTTTTCATCTCAGTTACCTACTGGTGTGTATACTAGAATAGGCTTGATGTTAAGTAATATAAAGCTTTCTTCCCTCTCGGTCCAACATAGACTGGTAGTAGAAGACAATCAGTTGACGAGTCAAATAAACTTGAAGTCCCGGGTGTAATCCCCAAAAAGACCCTCTCGGCTGAAAAACTTGACACAATAGAGGCACAGCAGCAACAACGGCGGGCGTCCATGCAGGGCAGAAGAATGTCTCTGGTGGAGGCCATTCCCGACTGGCCGTCTCTAAAACATGCAGAGAAAGAGGCGGAGGTATTGGTCCAATGTTGTGATCGTGAAGTTGAAGTATTGAGTCAGTCAGTCAGTCTCGTGTACTTGAATCAGACACTTCTCTTATCTTTACTCATCTCTCACTCGCTGTATTGTACAGAGAAAGGGACTTGTTTCAGTCACTTTATTGTCGTTATTCTTCTGTTGCAGTCTAACACTGAACGCTTCTCATGGCGCTGTATATATCCAACTTTATTTGCTTCCTGTCTTCTTTCGTTGTCTTAAATATATTTTGTTCATGTATTTTTCGTTTGCTTAAGTGAATAATATTGTGAAGCTGTGATATTGTGATAAGTAAAATCTTACATTTGAGGCTGCATTTATGTGGGGAAAAAATGAATGTTCTACACATATAAAATTCATTCTGGTTTCCATCAAATTCGGCAGAACAGATACATTATTCTGTGATGGAACAGCAGAATAGAGAAAACTGAAGGCACTGGAAGATTGGGTCCTTAATATATGTTCTTGAAAGTCATCAATGTAATGAAGTTATCATTCAATAAATTGCAGCCTCTGAATGTTGTCCTTGTTTAACTGTATCTGTACGCTGTATCTATATTTCATCAATATTTCACTAACACTCCGAGATATCATTACCTATTCTAACCTTTCAGATAGTATAGCTTATTTATAAAAAATAGCCTTTAGCTACAATATTTAAATAAAAAGTCATAACTACGCAATAATCATAATTATATGCTTTGCTTTTCAATTAGATAACTGCAAATATTGATAAGTTTTAGGTTGATTATGAATGTAAGGAATGTTATTTTAATGAATATTAAAGTACTTTGCCCTGGCTGCATTGTGGTAAAAGCATAATAGACATTGGTAGAACTAAATGGGAATGGAATAAGTCATTATTAGAAGGCATGCTACTAGGTGTGCATAACCTGCAAGGATTGATATCAATGTCGTAGATAGTAGATGGTACTTGTAGAGCAACTTCTTAGTTGCAGGTCTAGTTTTGGCTTTACAATTGATGTTGTATAAGACTTAAATGTTTGATAAGGGTAACATAATTTTTTAAAGACTTCTAATTTGTAATGCAAGATATACATGTTTAACATGTTTTGAAATGCTTTCTTAACATAACAATTATGTAACATTGAAATTAACATGTTAATTATACTAATTTTTTACAAAAATTATGTTTTTGTTCCGTTTTAATTTTATTTTCCAAAACCTTTACACTGTTTTACAAAGAATTATCCAAGAGCTTAAATATTTAACATTTGTTTTGTCCTTATGCCTCTTAATAATTGAATGGAATATGGAGAACAAATCATTTCTCTTTTTGTCTTTGTATTCTGATTGCTGGGAGGTAGGGGCAAGAATTATATTAAGTTCACCGGGTTATCTCAGTCTTGCGGGCACCCCTCATTTACAAATGCTCAAAACAGTCAGTCAACTGTTCGCATTTCTTATTCTTTACAGTAAATATTCAGCAGCATAGTATGAAGGCTAAGAGGTGAATGATTTGAAATGAAACTTTCCTATTCCTTATAGCCCCAATCTCTGATCTCCAGGAGGCAGTCCCTAATATTGTGTTGTATTGGTATGTAGAAACCGGAGAAATGGATCAAGGAGCTTATCGACATCAAGGTGACAGAGGGCAAAGAGTCTGTAATGTTTGACGCCAAGTTCTGCAAGCCGGACGCTCCCTTCCGCTGGTACAAGAACAAGCAGGAGATCTTCCATGGAGAGAAATACCACTTAATTCAAGATGGCGAGGACTTCAAATGCGTCGTGAACAACATCAAGCTGGAGGATAATGGCAAATACATCCTGGAGTGCGGCAAGGGTCCGCTGAAAACATCCGCCTGGCTCTATGTAGATGGTAGATTATTTTTTCTGATTATTTGTAACTTTCAAGCATTTATTATAGTGACATTAATAAAAAGATGACTTATGAGAGCATAAGTGATTGTTTTATAAAGACAGCTCCTGCTCTGGCAGGTTTCATATTACAAGATTATTGTGGTCATTATGTCAAACTTAAGATAACCCATAACCAATTACGAGAATTTTGGATCTGACCACATATCATTTTGGTTTGATTGAAGAGTATTTTTGTGTAGAAATTGAGAACTGTTTGTTCGTTCATATTTGTTTTTCACAAATTACAGAGAAACCCCCGGAGTATTACTTCACACAGAAGTTGCCTGAGAAGTATGGCATCCAGCGCAAGAAAGAAGGCATGCTCGAGTGCTTCGTGTCAGACAACAAGGCCAAGGTCAGATGGTACAAGGATGGGACACTAGTAGAGGTAAGCAGATAATATTTGAAGAATATTTATTTATTGTATTGTTGGTTGAAACTATGCATACTTAATTGCAAGGTCATTGCATAAAACAAAGAATTTTGTTACATGTACAACACTTTATAAACTAGCAAGCAGACAAATTAGCTTGAACTCGTTAGTGTTATTAACTTCATAGTCTCTTTGCTGTTTCAATGAATAAATATTAGTTAATGTAGCACGATATGTGGTCTGTCATATACATTTTCTTCATCAGAATCACCATTTTCAGGAAAGACTAACTCTTGTCTGTCAAAGTATCTCTTTGTCCGCATATATTTAGCAGTGGTAGCATCTCCTTGGTTATGAACCTTTTTCTTCTTCTTTTTATCTTGTGACTTGTTGTTCTGCAGCATATTATCATATGGCATTTGCTTTGGTATTGTACGGTAAACAGTACCATCTCTGTCAGTTGCCAAAATTCCCTGAGTGTCGGTTTTATGGAGCTCATTGATCCAGCGAGGAACCATGTGGTGGGAAATATGCGGTATCCTTCCCTTGGTTTTCTGGGGTTCAGGATTGCGGTCCTGTCTAGCAGGTTTTTTCCTTGTAGGAGTCCTGATATGCTGCCTGTTTATCTTTGGCTCATAAACTGTGGTATTTATCCAGTCTTCAACATCCCTCTTTGGTCGAACAGGTCTCTGAAGACTTATGGGCCATGTTCGCTGTGTCTCGGTTTCTTCTTCCATTGTGGCTTCTTTGGTCAGAGATGGAACATACATATCAGACTTATGCTTCTTATTATCCTGTCCTGTCTTGTTATACACACGCACAAGCTCCTTCTTTTCTGGCCGATCAGAATAAAGATGCAGGGGCTCATTGGCTGCAGGAAGATGTATCCTCTTCTTACGGCGCCTGGGTAGAGCAA
Source organism: Mya arenaria (assembly GCF_026914265.1). Taxonomy (NCBI): domain Eukaryota; kingdom Metazoa; phylum Mollusca; class Bivalvia; order Myida; family Myidae; genus Mya; species Mya arenaria. The sequence continues at coordinate 72,235,710 of NC_069125.1, read as the reverse complement.
ACTTGCGGTTAACCCTCGGTGAGTAGAACCAGAACAGGAAGGTCTGTAAACAAGTGATTGATCCTTCTGGGATATTTCTGGCGGTCCACACACTCCGCTTGATCATGTCAGATGTAGGCGTCTCTGGAACACGCATCTTGATAAGGTTGCGACCACTAGTGATGAAAAATGTGTCGAACATGGATGCTGTTTCTATGAATATTGAATTTCTAATGGTAATACCATTTTCATACAGGATGGCATTGTCAGAAAGTCTAAGTTGTTGACCACACATAATCAGTCTGCAGCTGGAGATAGCATGGCCTGACTTCATCTCTATTTTGTAATGAAGTTGTTTCATATCTTGGTTCACGTCCACCATGGTTTTGTAAATGACCCCGTCAGGAGCGTGAAGAAATACAGGGTACCTCTCGACCTTCAGATGAAGAACTTTCTCAAAGTCTTTGATCACATGTTGAAGCAAGGCATGGTCAGGCAGCTTGAAGTTGTTTGTACACAACTCATACATTGAAGCATTAGGAACACCCACATCTTCAAGACGATCTTTTACATCTTTCACTCTTTTACTTGGCAATATCTTCAAGTTCTCAATAACATTATGGCCTACAGAGACTTTCACAGGTATTCCAAACAGCATGTCTTTATCGATATTGGTCATGGTGATGTTCATCATTATCACTGTGTTCTTTGCTTGAGAACCAATGACCTTAGTTAAGTCCATTTGGACTTCTTTCTTGTACAGGCGTATGAGGTCCACAGGAACATCCGAGTAGCCATGCACCATAAAGGCCACCACTGACCAGCGGTCAAACTGTGACACCATCACCTCAAAATTCTCTCCTAGCTCAGTAATGACTAACAGTGTTTGCATGTTCATATCGTTATGTCTGCCGACTGTATTGAGCACGAGGGTGTCTGCATTCTTTATCCCATAGAATCCTAGACAGTAGTCCCAGTGGAGAGACTTCCTATTGTGCTGGAACACGAGAACGTGTATGGGAACATAGAGCTCGTGAACTGTAACCTGCTTGGTACCATGTCTACTGAATGTTCGGCCAAACACACGATATATGATGTCACTCCCTGTGCTACAACGGTCTATGTATAGTCTGTAGGTCTTGCCCCAGAAAGTTTCTACGTTTATCAAAAGGTCAAAGTGTACTTGGATCAAAACATGCATAGTGGCTGCATTTTTCACACGATATTCATACAAGCGCCTGCAATTTTCCAGTACCTTATCCTTAAATAGAATATCCTGTTGATCAATGGATATTCCTTTGACCTGTTTAATGTATGATTTCACTTCATACACAGTACACATTAGATCTGCACTGATTGGAAATGTGAGTTTGAGTTGATTTATTTCCACTGTGAGGTTGATATTCTTCTTTGGCATCACCATGACAACACTACCCTGACGTAACTCGTAGATATCTTTAGTCTCCCGAGGTGTTCGCTCACCCGGCTCCATTATCATGATCTTTTCCGTGCTTCTATTAAATGGGAACTTGCTCTCCACATATTGTGTAACATGCCACAGTGTGTCGTTAGGAAGTGGGGTGAAAATCAGCAGGGAATCAAGGTTGTTATAGGACCACACTGCAATGGCTCGACCCAGGAAACCGTTCACATCGATGTTGTCAAAGTCTGTTAGGAGCTCTAGAGATTCATCTGAGTCATCAAAGTCTGAATCACTGGCCGACTCCATGGCATCAACCTGAAAAAAAAAGAAGATTTATTATTTATTTTTTTATCATTTTTAAAGAATGTAAAGTTTAAAACAGTTAAAGTAAATATTTGTTCTGTTAATTATGAGAATCGTCAGTATTTATTTTATTTTTTATTAATAGAATGGGAGAAAATTTGTTACTTTCCGATTTTTAAAATCAGCTTTTACTTTAAAAGTGTTCACATAGCTCAGTTTGATAGATGGTTTGTCATTAGATTTTATTTCCATTTATGGCTTAATTTAAATAACAAAATGCTTACATTTCACAAGTTGTATCATCGGTATTTATTTACTTTGACTTAAGTTAACAAGCTTTAAATTAAAAGATGTTACGAAATGAAAAGAATACAAAGTTTCTCACTTTTTAAGACCTTTATGATGAGATTTTTCAAACACACAATTTGAATTTCAATCGATCTAAGTTCAGACATCAAGGTTTATATTTGTTTTAGATTGCTATTGAATGCTTTTGTGCTTTTTCAAGATTTGATGTAATAATGGGAAGATACGGCTAGCATACATAGAACAACTAATTTGCTGATTCAATTTAAACCTTGTCGAGTTTTGTATCAAATGACAATTAATTGTCTTAGCGTACGCACAGTCTTTTTATAAAAACATTATCACATCATTGATTGAAATGCTTAATTAACTCCATTATTTCAGATTGTTATAATCAAGCAACATGGTAGTGTTCATATATGTATATATAATTACATTGGAATTAAAATGAGTACAGGCGAAAAACATATGAGAATGTTGAATTAATTCAATATACCCATTTTCAATTAAAGTTAATTACAGATTAATTGCACTTGATATATCTAAATGAATTCAGCCAGTTGTTTTTCCATTACCATTGAAAGTTATGATATAAAAGAAATCCGTACATTCTGTTACTCTATACATCATTCTCAAGAAATACATTTTAAGTTTTATGTGTAAGAATAAGGTTTACAATAACACTGGGTGAAAATCAGCAGTAAATGTCACCTGAAAGTTATATCCAGGAGCAACCATGTCTCTGTACAGCATGCTGTCCGTCTGTCTGTACAGGCCTGAGGCCACTCGGAGAGACATTGTTGCTGATTCTTGTCTGGCACACTCTCAACAAAAATGATAAACTGTTATATCTTTTATCAAAGCACTTTTCTGTACTCTACTCTCAATTGAGTTATGTAATATTTTAAATCAAGAAAATAATAGAAGGAATAAAAGAGTCCTTCATGAATATAGTTCCTTCAACAAGTACAGTACTAAAACCAGTTGTTATTGTTTGTCATTGCAACTGAGACCAAATAGCTATTTATGTTTTAATTGAAATGAAGATCTAATTGTATCAATTTACAAGCATGTTCATTGATCTTTTGTTTTAAGTGTAAGTCGAGACTATCCATTTAAAAAATAGAAATAAGTTTACAATTCATTCTGATTTAAGAAATTATCTCACATTTATAGAATTTCAATGAACACAACCATTTAAAACACATGTAGCAAAAGATTTGTGAAAATGATCATGTAAATTTGTAAAATATATGTTTCACAGTTTTGAAATAATACTAGCATTGTTCTTAAGGTGTATTTCTTGCATAACATACCCTCTGTTGTTTCAGTATGAACAGGGTAAGACAGAAATCCGTCGCCGAGAAAACCGGTGCATCCTGAGTTTCCCCGAGATGAGCAAGGATTACGAGGGTTTCTACGAGTGCAAGATCACCATCGGAGAAGCCGTCACCACCTGTAACCTCAAATGTGATGGTATGCTAGGAGTTAAAAAAAGTTAAAATAACTGATATCTAAGCCAATATTGCACTTCCTTCATCTGACAAAAAAACATGACTTGTACATATGTCGATTCATTTTTTTAAACCTTTAAAACCAGTATTCTGAAGATGTTGAAAGTCATTCTTCTGACAACCCCTACCAGGTATTAGCTAAAAACTGGAACAGTCATGGCAAGGACAATGAAGAAGAAACCATTTCTACTATTTCTTTTACTTAACAGAGCCTGAGTGGGAGTTTATGAAGAAGCTTGAGGATGTTGAGGGTCAAGAGCGACAGAGGGCCATCTTCGAGTGTGACGTGTCTGACCCAGAAGCGGAGGTGTCATGGTTTAGGGACGACAAGGTCAGTATTCAGGTTATCATTAGAAAAGATGGCAGCATACCAATTACATGTTGATCAAAGTTCTCCCATAATTAATTGGTTATTTACACTTTTACATGATTAATTCTTACAAATAAAAAATAAACATTCTCTATTAGTATTGCTCACCTTTAGACATTGACTGTTTTCTCATATTTTTATGTTAGGTTAGTGTTTTGTGTGGTCTTACTTTTGTCCCTATCAATGTTATTTTCATGAATTGTTCAATTCATTAATTTATTGATCATTGGTAGGTCATCATAATGAGTCCTTCTTCCCAATAAGTGTTATACATTGTAGTTATAATGTATATTTTACCTCATTATGTTAAATGCCATGTTCACATTTTCATGTAGGGTAAATTGAAGGTAAAAGTGGGATGCAAATATACGCTATCCATATAATCATATTGCACCATATATGTGTTTGATGCACCAAACATCATAGCCAGAACCTTGTATCACTAGAGGGGTAGGACTGTAGTAGTTGTACTGTATGCCGTCTGCTAGAGTAGATTCCCTTATGCTTGTCTGTTTGAGCCATGCATCTTTTTAAATTGACAAACATGTTTAGTTATTATTTTTTTGTGAACTTCTCATCGGAAACTGTTGTCAGGTATCAGGTATTTGAATGTCAGGTATTTGAATATGCTAGGATTTAAAAGTTATCGCTTTGCTGCAGAACAACAGAGAGAGTTAGTTTCATGTCTCCAGCGAGATATCTATGTTAAGTCTACATCTGTGTTTACTGGAAATAAATATAATAAACATATTTGGGCCTTAAATCAGCTGAAAGAATTTTGATTAAAAACAAGATGCTTGTCATTTGCAAAACATAAATTTCAACATTCTTAATTCTCAGAATGATACATGGCTGGGTTCTCTTAGTTTACTTTTGATATACATGTTTTCTTTATTTATTTGTTGTGTTTGTGTTTGGTAGCTGTAGAAACATAACTGTTACCATATGACTAACTGATGGAGTGTTCTTTTTTCTTCTCTCTCTCTTCAAACAGGACAGCGGCGTGTGTAATACGGTAACTTGTCATACGTCCACATGTATACATCATCACTGCGCCTCTTTAGTTTCTCACTTTTAAGCCATTCAGTTACACCTAACTGTGGTCCGGTCATTTTAATACACGCAATTTACAGGCAAAGGTGCTTTTTCTTGAAAAATGCACTTAATGAGCCACAACAGACTTGAACTTTTAACCAATTATGAACCTTTAATGTATCATAAGGATCTTCCATGGCTGCTCGTTTACAATATTTTGTGTAAACAAGGTTTACTGAGTTTCTGCAGAACACCCTGCACAAGGGTTGGGATAAACCTATCTTACATGAGCTGCCATGGTAGATGCTTTTTCTTCAACTTCAGTTAAACAAAATATAATAAAAATGTTTTTAATCTATATTTTTACGTATGGGTACTTTTTATCTGTGCCAGTGGGCAAGACAATTATTTCCAGCATGGCCAAATATTTGGATCTACTTATCTGGGGTGGGAGAAATAGCTTTATGTAAATATTTTTGAGTGACTACCACATTATAGTCTTTGAAATCACAATCTCCCTATTTACAATACATCATATTTCCTGTGGTCTATCAGTGTTATAACTGCTATCCTGTGGTCTATCAGTGTTATAACTGCTATCCTGTGGTCTATCAGTGTTATTTGCTATCCTATGGTCTATCAGTGTTATATCTGCTCTCCAGAAAACTCAGAAATGATGTCAAGGTCTTGAAGACACAATTATGTCATAATTTTTCTATTGCAGATAACTTGAATATTGTAGCAAAATTTTAATTCAAAACTCTTTTTTCACCCTTAATAACTTATTTAACACCTTTTAATTTATATTATTGTTATAAGAATTTTCGTTATAATCTTTAACTCAGCTATCATCTGCTTCAATAATTATCTGTACTCACACTGTTGTCTTAACGCTATTATATTCGTTTATATAAAGATTATAACTAATAAAATGTTTCTTTGGTATATTTTAACATTTTTCCGACCAATACAGTAACAAATATCTAATTCAGCTGACAATGTTCACCCCCTCCCACTATTTTCTACTAAATATTGTAACTTTTCACCTACTTTATGTCTGCTTTTGAATAAGAAAAAAGTGAACCCTGATGTTCAATGTACTTGACTGGTATAATGGATAATTTTGTATCTTTAAAACATAATGTCATGAACTGTTTCTAGTAAAGAATAACTCATTCATCACATGTTCAGCTAGCACATGAAAGACAGAAGAGAATTTTCATTTACAGATCTCATTATACATTTTAATGTGAATTCAGGATAATATACTTTTAGCAAACAATGATATCCCAACTAACTTTTGAATTTTTTTTGATACTGTACTAGGAACATAAGATTGTTTTAGTGTGCATGCTATCAAGGTTATTGCATGAAGTTTTGTGTGATATTTTCACCCTAGTAAGTCTCCTACCACCACAGATCTTTCACCTCCTGTTCTATTATTTGCTGACAGGAGCTCAAACCGGGCGGTAAATACGAGTTTGTGAAGGACAACTTCAAGCGACGGCTGGCTATCAAGAACTGTAGCAGTAGGGACGAGGGCAAATATGCATGTAAGATGCAGAGCAAGGAAACAGCTGCCAGACTTTTCGTGGAACGTAAGTTGCTTCCATTTTTAAGGAAATGCTATAGCCAGTAGTGTACTTTTTCTAAATAGAAGGTCAAAAAAGTTTTTGTGGAAGATTTTAACAAAGTCATATCTGCATATAAGTCAGTTAAGTCATATCATAAGAAGCTTGTTTTAATTTCAATTTAAATGATATAAAAAAAGTGCACCTCTACTAAAATATCAAATTTTTAATTCTATTGCTCATTTGCCCATTGATATGGCAGATATTTGTAGTCCCAACCTATTCAGTGTAGCTCATAATACATTTGAATTTCCCTGCTTTCCCGTAGCTGACATCAAATTCTTCAAGAAGCTTGAGAACAAGAAGGAGAAGGAGACAGGGACCCTGCAGCTCGACTGTAAGGCCTCCAACCCGAACAACGCCCCTGTTCAGTGGCTCAAAGACGGGGAACCAATCAACAAAGACGACTCGTGAGTAGACACAAGTTCTCTTGTGGTCTGTTTTAGGTATTTGTATAATGTGGCCTTTTATAATATCCTCTGCTGGAGAATTGCCTGGAGAATACTTTTAGGTTTTGACTTCAAACTTGATAAATTGATAGATCTCATTGAGAGGAAGTGCAGTGCACAAGAACCATTACTCTGGGTACAGTATTTTTTTAGTTATTGCCCTTTGTAAATTTTCATACATATTGAAGACATCTTATATTTTTGATTACTAATTATTACATCTTAATTCATTAAAAATGATAACTGATACATTTTTTCAGTCGTTTTGAGATTTCGAAGAAGGGGGAGATAATGAAGATGATCGTGAAGAACCTTGTGGAGTCTGACGCGGGCGAGTATACGTGCCAGGTTGGGGAGCGTACCACCAAATGTAATGTGCAGATAGAGGAACGTAAGTTGCTGAATGTTGTTGGATTGGCTCAGAAAATGATGTATGCAAAGCCTTGGATTTCATTCAACAAAATGGGCATCATGTATCAGTTTAACAAAATTAATGTATTTTAACAAATACACATTATAAACATATTTTTAATTATCTATTTTATGCATATATGAAGTGATATGTTTCGGTTAACTTAACCTTGCCTTTTTCCATTGCAGTTCCCAAGCCCCCTAAAGTTGACTTCAGTCGTATTCCAAAGGAAGTCAAGTTAAAGAAGGGAGAAACTCTCAAACTGGATGTTCCATTTGTTGGTATGTACCTTATACACAATATCCACATGCTAATGAAATGGTACAACTCGTCATCTGATAAAATGCATAAATGATGATTCGTTCAACTATTTAGCCACCAACAAATATAGTGTAAACTTACATTAAGAATTAAACATTCTTATAGAAATTTAATCTTGCATTGTTTCCGTATTTAGGAACACCAATGCCGACAGTGGACTGGGCACGTGATGGCCAGGTGTTGTCAGACCGGGACACAGACATTGAGACAAAGGACAAGTCAACCCACCTGTGTATCCCGAGTGTTGTTAGGGGTGACACCGGCGAGTACTGCGTCACCCTGGAGAATGAGGTCGGCACTGAGAAGGTCCCCATTAATGTCATCGTCATGGGTATGTGGAAATAATGATTTTAAGTGTTTAAAGCTTGTCTGTTTTTCAAGGAAAGAAGTTGACATAAAATGAAAGCATAAGTATTTACGTTTTATCACTGTGGCATCAAATTATTGATTTAATCTTGTGCACAATTTGAAAATCCCTGATGACACAAAAATGTAACCTGTTATATAATAATTTATAATATGGCTTAAATAATGATCACTTTTTTACAAATATAATTTATCCAAATATTTGAGATGATGTGTTATTCCTGCAGACAAGCCAGGCCGGCCAAAGGGTCCCCTTGACATTGTGGATGTGTTTGCTGACCGGGCTGCCCTTCTCTGGGACCGACCAGATGATGATGGTGGAACTCCCATCACTCACTATGTTGTTGAGATGAAGGAGGCCGGCAAGGACTGGAAAAAGGTCAGTAAAAATTAAATAGGTATGTAATGGAACTAGTTTTATGAAAATCAAACTTTACTTTTTAATTGGAGAATGGAACTCATTCTCATATAAATGTGAAACAAGCTTGAGGAGGGTATATCTTTTAACAGCTATTTCACATGAAGGTTTCCTCTGCAGGTGTGTGACACAGATGACATTGAAATAGATGTTGCCGACCTGAAGGAAGGCAACAAGTACACATTCCGTGTTGCCGCTGTCAATGAGATGGGACAGAGTGATTGGCTCGAGGCTGATGATGAAATTCTCGCCAAGGACCCATGGGGTATGTGCAAACATATGCTGGAATTATCAATTATTGTTTTTTTATTGTCAAATGTCAAGTTGTTCATTTAAAATTATTGTATGAACATATTTGTAGGAAAAAAATTGTATTACAGATCCAGCAGACCCACCAGGCGACCCGAAGATCATTGACTATGACAAGGATTACGCAGAGATTGAATGGACCCCACCAGAGAATGAGAATGGGGCACCAGTTGATGCGTATCTCATAGAGTATAGAGAGAAGGGCAAAGGGGATGATGACTGGAAGAAGGTAAGCTGTTAAAATACAAAAATGTTTGAGGTGGGTTTCAATTGAAATCTTCTCACAGGGATATAACTCTATATCCCCTGATTTAGTAATATATGTTATAAACAAGGTTTTTAATAACTGGGTTATAAGAATGCGGATGTCGTTGGGCCGGTGGTTGTTAAACATTGCTTTCTGCCCAATAACTTTAGTTAAGACTTGGTATGTAGGTAGCTTATGTGGCTTAAGATTACTTTGAGGGGGCTGGGGTCAAGGTCAAGGTCACTGTTGCTAAAAATAGAAAAATGTTTTTAATCCCAATAACTTAAGCTAGGATTCATGGATAGTCATGAAACTTGCTGCATAGGTAGCTTATGTAAAGAGATAGCTTTCGATGACTTTTGAGAGGGGTAGGTTGAAGATCATTGTTACTAAAAATAGAATGTTGGTTACTGTCCAATAACTTAAGTTAAGATTGATGGATAGTGATGAAACTTGATGTCTAGTGTTGTACTCTTTGATCACAGTGAATGTTTGTTTTTCAGGGTGTAGAGGTACCCGGGGATCAGGTCAAGGGCACAGTTGAGGATCTTGTGGAAGGCAAAGAGTACGAGTTCCGTGTAAAGGCCCATAACAAGGCTGGCCTCTCTGAGCCCAGCATGGTCTCACCTCCTGTAAAAACCAGGGCCAGGAAAGGTAAACAAATATGCTGCCTTTTACAGAGTGTAGAATTTTACATCATTTTTACTTTTATTAGGTTATTGGATATATTTTTTCTACTTTTATTCGGTTATTGTATATCAACTATGTTTCTCCTTATATGCTAATATTTCGAAAGGTCAACTTTCGGTTGTTTTTTTTAATTACATTCTTTGATTATAACCATTTTGTTTCATTATTTTTGGAAAAGAAGTGTAGGTATTGTTATAGCCCTGGTGACATTGTTGATAGTGTCAGGCAAATATAAAGACAATATGCACATGTTAAGCAAGGCCCACAAATCTGTCGTTAATAATTGTTGAGTTATGCCCCTTTGTTTGACTAAAAATATAACAGACCCGCGTTGATATCCGCATTGGTCTTGTTCTTATATTGTCTTTTCTTGTTTCATTTTGTTTATTTTTTCAAGGTTGTATTATTTTTTGCTTAATAGCTAAAAAAAGTAAGTACAGAAGGCTGATTTGGTTGTTTGTAAAATCAGTGCAAGTCTCTTAATGGTCCTTATCCAGATCATTTCTTGTCAAAAGTTTCCATGTTTGTTCTCAGTGTCATCTTTAATTTGAAGTGAAATATATGTACATGTTACTTTTCTGTATTAAAATTACATCATCATCAGTTTCTTTTGATGTAGATGTACATGTTTTGTAATAACATCTCTAAGCTTTGTGTCGTTCTCTCAACTGTAAACTTCATGCAAGATCTATGTCCAGTTTGCATTTCAAGTACTGTTTGATTGCAGAAAGTTATGTCCTCATGTTTAATTCTTTTCTACATAAAACAACTCGAACAACGACCTTACGCACTAAGCTTGCTAGAAATCAGCAATGTAGCAGTACAAATAGGTTTTTCAGTTACAATTTATGTAATAATTTTGATGAGCTTTAAACATGCAATACTTATTTCCCTAAGAATAATGCTTAAAATAATTATTGTCCTTTGCTAGATTTGTTTGGTATGTTTTAAAATCATATTTTTTTATATCAATAATCTGAAGTTAGCATCTGTACAGTTTGTGAATCCCTGGTGACATATTTGAATGTCCCGCTCTCATGACACCATGTATTTGTGTGCTCAGTCAAGCCCCGAATCATGGACAAGAACGATCTGAAGCCTGTGAGGATCAAGGTTGGCCAGAGCTTCAGCCTCCCAGTCAACTTCATTGGAGAACCCGCCCCCGATGTTGTCTGGTCTGTCAAACTTGTGGTATGTACAACTCTCATGCTGCATAGCAGTTGAAAATAGACTGGTTCTCCTTGAAAGTATAACAGTTAATTAAGCCAATACTTCTGTTTGCAAATGATTTTAGCATTTGAAAGTGGAGCCAAAAATGATCGTGGCTTTTGCTTTGCCAAAATATAGTCTAAAATAATAGACGTGTTAAAAGGATTTGCCATATCAAAAATCGTTAAAAAACCCCGTCAACATGCAATTATTTTGACTATGCCCAAAAAACATCTAAGCTACTTTTGAATCAAGTACAACATCTATAGCCTTTTATTTGACTTCACACATCGAAGAAAGCTGACTGCCACTGTCAGCGATTGAGCTCATCAACATGGAACTTACTACTAAGGGGCGGACTCATACACTCTCTAAGGATTCAAAGTACTGTTGGAATTGTTTTAACATCAAACTGCTGATTTAATCAAAGGCTTAAATATGCTCTTTGAAGGGTGGATAACCTATTGTTGTAAATTTATATTTGGGCAGTACAAATTGAGGGGTGAAAGTGGAAAGGTTCTATCTTCTTCTTTATTTAATGTCTCTTAGAACCTTTTTGCATTCACCCCTCGAAATTGACCGACTTTTTGTTGCAAAAAAGTATCAAGCTTTTAATAGCTGATTGGTGAGTATGAGTTTGTTTGCAAACAGTAGTAATAGGTTTTTATAATGTCTGAATATCAATTGCACTGATTTATTAAGTCATGTATTATCCAATTAATTTGATATTAAGTTTAAAATTATCATACCGTATATTATTATTGAACCTTTGTTGAATAATTATTGTCATATCTCTGATATATGATTTCTAGCCCTACTTTTGCGTACTTGCAGCAAGCTTGCCTCATATGCGCAGCAATAAATATAAGACTTAATTTTATCTTAGGATGAAAATGGTGAAATCCTTGAGGTAATTTGGTCAAGATGTAGATATAATCATGTATAGCACTTATGCTTTGTGGAATTATTGATGAGAAATTTTAAAACACAAAGCTGTAATGATAAAGTTCTACATTTGTTTGTGAAAGTCAATCAGTAAATAATTCCACAAAATTGTTGTTGTCCATATAATTATGATAATGCTTGCCTGCGTTTGTGCCTGCACTTGCAATACATTGTATATTAATGATGGTTTACTTGATTTATGATATCTTAATAGTATTGAAGCAGAATGCATAAGTCATTATTGTCAAAATGCGCCAGCTTTAACTGTATATCTAGCGCAATAAGCAAACCCATCATGATTCTGATAATGCCTTTAGGTTTGTTTTTTTAAGTTTTGCCTGCGTATGAAGCTTTTGGTTGAATCGCAAACTCTGTCATAACATTTTGATTTGCTTTGAAATAGAAATTCTAACTTGGAAAGAAGCAACATTTGTCATGATTTGTTAGAAGAAGTAGCCCCCAGCTTTGATATGTAATGTAGTACCCCAGCGTTGATATGTAAAGTAGTCCCCCAAAATGATTTAAAAAAACAACAAAAAAACGTCATGTTGAACCCTTTAACCTTCCCTATTGTCATGTTTTAGCGAATAGGAAAAGAGGTTGGTGTAATGGTAACTGCTTTTTGTGGCTTTACATGTTGCTTTAGGGATGCGTTAGACATGTTTGCTTCTTTAGATATTTCATTCTAACTTTAGTCGCAATGTTTGTTTGATTTTAGCGGATTGCATTCTCAGTAAGTTATTTATTTGTTACTTAGTGATTTCAGCTAAGTATCATATGCAACTGCCATGTATTTTGAATATTTCCTATCATTCTTTACTCTAACTGTAAGATGCAAAATATATTTACTAAAAAAGGGTTACTAATCTATCTCTTCCCTATTAACTGATGTAACAAACATGTATAAAAAAAGTTTTTACTTATTTTATGCCAAACAATGCATGTCTTATATAGATTTTCATGCTGTGTCTTTTTTCTTCCTACAATATATAAGATTCAATGTGTGAATTATGTTTTCATTTCTGCTGCCATTTTGCTCTGCTGCAAGCCAGCCACATGTTTAAATCATTTTCCAGATTGTAGCCCTATCTGTGCGCGAGGCACTGATACTGTGAAGTGACAAGTTGTAGACAGCCTCCTTCCTTGATTCTTGCAGCCATCAACCTTTTTTATTTCAACCAACATTTCGACTTTCTTTGAAACAATTAATGAACGATAAATTTTGCCAAAGCTGACAAGTTTAAGTGAATTTAAGGACTGAATTTTATGACTGAGAAAAGTAATAGTCACTTGATCAGTGCATTTCAATAGAACTAAAACTAAATTCGGCATTCAATTATCCGTGCAAAAAAGTTCCTTCAATTGTTTCTGTACAGCCAATGCGACTTTTTTTCATTTTCATTGCAATTGCAGTTGAATTGTTTGATCTCTTTCTCATTGCGACATTCCAATCTGACAGGATGGTTCCACAGAGACCTTGTCGAATGGTGACAACACAGCTATCTCTGTGGCACCTAAGGACTCAACGATCACACGTAAGGAATGTCCCCGGCAGAACACTGGCATTTACAAGATCACCGTTGAGAACAAACATGGGCAGGACTCTGCTGAGGTGGAAGTTGTTGTGCTCGGTAGGTGGAATTGTGTTGACATTCACAAAATACTTTGTGTTGCAGAATACTTGTATAATTAGTTGTAAATCATGATCTCACAGGTTTGCTAAAATCATGTTACCCAAACAGTTTAATGGACTGTCCTGGCCTCTTTGAATGATAGAAGTTTCCTCTTTTCCATACTCTGATGGTCAAATAATTCTGAAGGAACATTTGTGTCATCTTATCTCATTCTATGTGCCATAAAAAACATTCTGTGATCCATTTGTATCAATTTTCAATGTATTTAGGCCCACCATCGAAGCCGAAAGGTCCCCTAGATGTGACAGATGTGACGAAGAACAGTGCCAAGCTGGGCTGGCAAGCTCCTGAGGATGACGGAGGTGTTCCAATTGAGTATGTGCTCACTTTTAAATAGCTGATTTTAAGAATGTTTTTACACAAAGAAACTTGTTTGTAATGTTGTATTCATGTCATGTGTGATTTAAAAACTCATGGTTTTATATTTGTATTGTCAATCATGTCATTAATAATATATTTTGATGAAAAGCTGTAATGTTTTAAATCCTTAATCTGGTACTACATCTTTCTTCCTTTTGTTATTCAGTGGTTACCGTGTGGAAAAGATGGACATGGAAAAGGGCCGCTGGGAAACTGTGAAGACGACCCGCAAACCAGAGCTGGAGGTGCCCAAACTACTGGAGGGACACAAGTACAAGTTCCGTGTCATCGCTGAGAGTCCCAACGGTGACTCTGAACCCCTCGAGCTTTCTGATCCCATCACAGCAAAGAATCCATTCGGTGAGGCTTAAATGTAAAATATGATAATATGAAAGATGTGTAAGAATTGACAGTTGTAATAAAATTGTTGTGTTGAAGTACAATCTGGTTCATTCGATTGAGGTATAAATGTTAAAATAAGACTATTATTCAAAAGAAGTTTAAACACACCTATATATTGCTTGGTTAATAAACTTAAAAGTATGTTGTGATATTGATGCATTTAAAGTGTTACAGAATATTGAATTATTTAACTTGCCTACAGATGAGCCATTCCCACCTGGCCAGCCATCTGTGAAAGAGCAGGACCGTGACCACATAACAATTCGCTGGGAACCACCAGAGAACGATGGTGGGGCACCTATCACCGGGTATGAGGTGGAACGCAAGGAACCCAAGAGTAACCGTTGGGTCAAGGTGAGAAGCTTGCAGGGAGTGATCAAAATCTTTGAGTTTAAAAAATAAATATTTTATTCTCATTTCATCTTTTTTCGGGGGCTGATTTGAATATGTATTTGGCATAGATTTTAAACTAATATTATTGTCATCTAGCAATATGATAGACAAGGAGTTTTACTAAAATGTTCATTACCACCCTAAGGTTTCCAAGTCGCCAGTGAAGATCCCCGAGTTTGAGGACACGAAGGTGACTGCCAACAAGGAATACGAGTACCGTGTGACTGCCATTAATGAGGCCGGACCATCTGGTCCATCCATGCCCTCCAAAGCCATCACAGCCAAACCTGCCAAGGGTGAGCCTGGTTGATAGTTGATCATTTATGCAGCCAGTATGTGATAATCAAAAAAGATATTAAAACAAATTATTTGAAAAATGTTATGTTTGAGTATTTTGTAATAGTAAATGGCTTAAATCTGATAAAATTAAAGAACTAAATCATTGGTTTCCTTTTCATTATTTGATCTAATTTTGATCTGCAGAGGCCCCGAAGGTTGACTTGACATCCCTTTTTGGAGCCAAGGAGGTGCGTGTACGTGCAGGAGAGCCCCTCAAACTTAACCTCGGCATCACTGGTGCCCCAACTCCTACCGTTACATGGACCAAGGGAGGCAAACCTGTCAACAGGGTATGTGTACTGCACCTTTGCTCTGATTTATATTGACTTGTTTCTGTAGTGTAAGAAGCTAAAATAGATTATAAATAAAAACAATGTTGTGGCTAATTTATTGATCAAGTTAAGAACCAAAAAGAAAACTGTCTGTTTTTGTCTGAGGGAATAAACATATTTTTTGTAACAGTATCGTATTGACACTCAAAATTTCTGTTCACATACATGTAGTGCAGTCCTATAAGAAAGAAAAAAATAGGTCTTTAAACATCAAGGATACTTACAAAGAAAACCACACAGACATGCCCAGTAGTCAAAAAAAGATAAAATAAAGCGTGATAAGAAGCTCAAGGTAAGGGCTCATATGACTCTGAATGGGAGGTACAAATGTACTTAGACCACACACACATTAATTTACCTTTAAATATCAATAAATGATGGGATTACCGCCTTGGAATTGTTAGTGAAACACGAGATCACTGGGGGTTTGAACTAGTTCATATGCCCATAACCTCCCTGACCAGATGCAAACGTCATGTCAAAAGATTCATTTCATGTAATAAGGCTTTTCAATGTAGTTCAGAATGCTCATATGAACACATATACTTTCTGATAGGCTATCACAAAGAACTCTGATGAAGATGCAAGTCTTGAGATACCAAAGACAGAGCGCGGAGACAGCGGGAAATACGTCGTCACCGTGGAGAATGAGAATGGTTCTGATACTGCAGAAATTCCTGTTATTGTACTAGGTAGGTTATTTTTCTCCACAGATGCTTTCTTTCATCAATTTTTAAATTTACATAGACATGTTTATTGCTGTGTTTTATTCAAAGCAGCCCTTTGAGGACATTGTTGATCTACTCAAGAAAATAATTTCTAAGTTGTGTGTTATTCTTTATAACTTCCCGCATGTTGTTCAGTGCTCATGTATAATTGTATCAAAATTCAGACAAGCCTGGAGCCCCTGAAGGCCCACTGCAGGTAAGCGATGTGATGGCTGACTCCTGCAAGCTGGCCTGGAAACCTCCAGTTGAGGATGGCAATTCTCCTATTATGGGTGAGTAGGCTAGAAGCTTTGTTAAAAATTATTTTCGTTCACAATAGCCATTACTTGTTGTTTTAATTTGTAGCCCATCTTTGCTTTCGTAATCAATAAGTTAAATTAAACAAACTTAGCAGATTTCATATACAAAAAGTTTATTCTCTCATTGATATATAATTGGTATAATATCTCTTTGGTTTTTGCATATTGTATGTATGATTTCCCTCAAAGAGAACACACACATAAATAAAGATTATGAAATCTAACATCAGTGAAATATTGTTCCCGTCTTCCTCCCGCAGGTTATGTGGTAGAGAAGTGTGAGGAAGGTAGTGATTTCTGGGAGCGTGCCCCGGGCGTGGTGCAGGGCGAGTCCCACAAGATTACCGGGCTCAAGGATGGCACCAAGTACAAGTTCCGCGTCAAGGCAGAGAACATGTATGGACTGGGTGATGCGTTGGAGACAGACAAACCTGTCCTGGCAAAGAATCCATTCGGTGAGTCAAGTCTTACACATGAAAATTATACTTGTAGAAAGGAGGAGTTAATATGGTGTGATAAATGTTTTATTTATGAAAGTAATATTCATGTGTTTTCACATTTTGTTGCCTGTTTTGAGTGTAATACAACCATTACATATTTATCTTATATAATACAAAAGAACATATATATATAAAACTTGACGTTCCCCCTACTTCATTTTTGGCTAAGAATGTGTCATGTGTAAAAAAAGAAATTGTTGCTAATAAATGCAATATAATATAAAATTTGTAACAGAAAGGTTATAAAACTTGTTCCATAAATTTTTGCATTTAATCGCAACTTATGTGAATTAATCTTTGCAACAGAAAATTCAGGCTCAAATGTTTAAAACAAATTCTTAGCAGGAATTTGTCCGTACAAAGTGTTGAAGTTATTGTGAAGTCCTTCAGAGTATAACAAATTATAACAATATTTTATGTTTTTCTCATGTATTGTGACTTTTCAGACACGCCCGATGCACCTTCTGACCTCGAGATTGAGTCCTATGACAAGAGGACATGTAACCTCAAGTGGAAGAAACCCCTTAGTGACGGAGGAAATCCCATTAAAGGTACAAGTCCACTCACTGTTACAGAGCTACTACTTTAACATAACCCAAGCTAATTTTAAAAAGAAATGCATTGTAAATTTTAAAAAAATACACTGAAAAATAAGTTTTCAATTCAAGATTATGAAGTTTAACCATCTATCATTTCACTTTACAGCTTATGCATTTTCAATTTACATCTTTTAAATTTAATGTAATTGATATAAAATTATACCAGGCTACGTTGTGGAGAAGAAGGACAAACGTGGTGACTGGACACCATGTAACAGCTTCCCTATCAATGACACTAAGTTTGCAGTGATGAACCTGCGGGAAGGACAGATAGTTGAGTTTCGCGTGAAGGCCGTCAACGATGGGGGTGAGGGTAAACCTAGCAAACCCACCGCTCCACACACCGTCCGCGACCCTGTCTGTGAGTACACATGTAGTCTTGGGCATCTCCTCTGTTTGTTGTGTACCGTTGACATCTTTCTTGCATTTGGCAGCTGTTTTGTTAACAAAAGATAAAGATGTGCTACTGTATATACATGTAGTATCATTCTGGTGTAGCATCCCCTCTTTCTGATATGATTACAATTCTGCAGATTTGAGAGATTATCTTTATAACATTCCATAATTTACAATTTAGAACATAAAAGCAAACAACCCCAAAGAAACAGTGTAATGTTTGTTGTTAACAGTTGAGGCCGGCGCACCAGGTCAGCCGAATGTTGATGAGATCACAAAGAAGTCTGTGACCCTATCATGGGCCAAGCCAAAGGATGATGGAGGCAGTAAGATCCTCGGCTATGTTATCGAGAAGAAGAAGAAGGGAGAAGATGACTGGGGAGAGTGCCTTGAGGTACGGAACACAACTCTGTAAATGTTCAGATTGTGAATCACAAGGACATTAGTAACTTAAATTAATCCTAATTACTTATTTTATAAGTGTTTATATCATATCTTATGTATTTGATCACTTCCACAGGTGCCTGAGTACCAGAACCAGGCCACAGTGCCCAACTTGCGTGAAGGTGATGAGTATGAATTCCGCGTACGTGCTGTGAACTCCCTCGGTCCTGGCCAGCCCAGCAAGCCCACAGGCATAATCAAGGCTGAGGACCAGCCCTGCAGACCTACCCTTGACCTCTCTGGGGTCAAGGACATCACTGTTCAAGCAGGTCAGGACATCAGGATCCGCATCCCGTACACCGGCGTACCCAAGCCTAAAGCCACCTGGTCGAACGGGGACAATGAAATCGACAACCCTCGCACTACCTGTGTGGTGAGTTCTTGTTTTATCTTTTGTGCTTCATCCTAGTCAGAATGGAAAAAATATTTTTTTAAACTTGAGAATTCAAAATGTCAAAATGAATTACATTTCTATTCAATGAATAATTGTCTTCAGATATCTTATTGGAATGTATATTTTCTTATTAAATGCTGGAGTTTGCGCTGCAGATAATGGAGGCCGGTGCGAATATTGGGGAAGGCGTACAGGTCTGTCGTCCTGCAATCATGTCCTTTATTTTGTCCTCACAGCCTTGCCAAGTCTCTATGATGTTTCACTGAACACTTTGCTCAAGCCTTCTTTTATATTTTGTACTTCTTTTTTCACCACCTCTACCTTAACAGGGAATTCTTAAATAAATATGCATCTAAGCAAAACGATGTGATCCCCAAATCTGTTTCCTGTTTGATTTCTGATCATTCCTAAATGTATCTGTGTGGTTATATCCATTGTTATGAAATATAAACAGTAAGAGATTCTTACATCAGCTGTGTTTTAAAACATAGCTTCATAGATATTGTAATAACAACTTCATGTTACTTGAAATAACCTTAATTGAATGATTTTGTTCTTAGTTACATTACTTATAAAATAAGGAAATTGGATTCTTGCTTTCATGATATGAGGTTTGACAATGACCTTTTTAAAATATCTGACCTGACCTGTCCTTTTGATGTTATACTGTCACATGATAACATGCCTAAGACACTGTGTTTAACCATATAAGGGAACACTAATCTTGCTGTACTAAGGTACGTGACTTTATATCCACCCATGTACAAATGTATCTGTCCTCTCTTTGACAGCTGGAAAAGGATGAGGCTGTGTTGACAACAATGAAGGCAGTTCGTGCCGATACTGGGCGCTACAAGATCGAGCTGAAGAACCCATCTGGCACAGGCGTTGGCACTCTAAATGTCACTGTCCTTGGTAGGCCTTTTAAATGTGTTTTCCTTGGATTACACATGATGATATTGTATAATAAATAAAAGTTTTAGGAGTAAATTATGTAGACCTCCAATACACCTTAAAACAGTTAATATTGTTGTAGGTTCTTATCATTGGTTTGTTTTCTCTTTTTTAAATGTAACAATGCATGTCACAAATAAAATTCTTTCTTGATCTGATCACAATACATGTAGGTGTATTTGGCATATATTATAATCACAATACATACAGGTCTATTCAG
Organism: Mya arenaria; assembly: GCF_026914265.1. Classification (NCBI taxonomy): domain Eukaryota; kingdom Metazoa; phylum Mollusca; class Bivalvia; order Myida; family Myidae; genus Mya; species Mya arenaria. Next base: position 72,215,729 of record NC_069125.1, on the reverse strand, counting down.
CGTGGTATATATTATGATCACAATACATACAGGTCTATTCAGCGTGGTATATATTATGATCACAATACATACAGGTCTATTCAGCGTGGTATATATTATGATCACAATACATACAGGTCTATTCAGTGTGGTATATATTGTAATCACAATACATACAGGTCTATTCAGCGTGGTATATATTATAATCACAATACATACAGGTCTATTCAGCGTGGTATATATTATAATCACAATACATACAGGTCTATTCAGCGTGGTATATATTATGATCACAATATATATATAGGCCTATTCAGCGTGGTATATATTATGATCACAATACATACAGGTCTATTCAGCGTGGTATACATTATGATCACAATACATACAGGTCTATTCAGCGTGGTATATATTATGATCACAATACATACAGGTCTATTCAGCGTGGTATATATTATAATCACAATACATATAGGTCTATTCAGCATGGTATATATTATGATCACAATACATACAGGTCTATTCAGTGTGGTATATATTATGATCACAATACATACAGGTCTATTCAGCGTGGTATATATTATGATCACAATACATACAGGTCTATTCAGCGTGGTATACATTATAATCACAATACATACAGGTCTATTCAGCGTGGTATACATTATAATCACAATACATACAGGTCTATTCAGCATGGTATATATTATGATCACAATACATACAGGTCTATTCAGTGTGGTATATATTATGATCACAATACATACAGGTCTATTCAGCGTGGTATATATTATAATCACAATACATACAGGTCTATTCAGCGTGGTATACATTATAATCACAATACATACAGGTCTATTCAGCGTGGTATACATTATAATCACAATACATACAGGTCTATTCAGCGTGGTATACATTATAATCACAATACATACAGGTCTATTCAGCGTGGTATACATTATAATCACAATTCATACAGGTCTATTCAGCGTGGTATATATGATGATCACAATACATACAGGCCTATTCAGCATGGTATACATTATAATCACAATACATACAGGTCTATTCAGCGTGGTATATATTATGATCACAATACATACAGGTCTATTCAGCGTGGTATACATTATGATCACAATACATACAGGTCTATTCAGCGTGGTATATATTATGATCACAATACATACAGGTCTATTCAGCGTGGTATACATTATGATCACAATACATACAGGTCTATTCAGCGTGGTATATATTATGATCACAATACATACAGGTCTATTCAGCGTGGTATATATTATGATCACAACACATACAGGTCTATTCAGCGTGGTATACATTATAATCACAATACATACAGGTCTATTCAGCGTGGTATGTATTATGATCACAATACATATAGGTCTATTTAGCAAGGTATATATTGTGATTCCCAGACAAGCCCGGGAAGCCTGAAGGTCCTCTTGAGGCATCAGACATCCGTGGCGAGACTCTCACTCTCAACTGGAAAGCACCCAAGGATGATGGCGGGGAGCGCGTCAGCAGATACATTGTTGAGAAAAAGAAAAAGGGAGATCCTAAGTGGTCTAAGGTCAGTTTGTTTGATAAGTTTCAGTCTATTTTTTGTAAAATAAATATTTCAAGTGCAGCTATACAGCATTACCTTCATCACAGCATTGAACTGTGATACTGTTCATCTATCATGGAAGAAATAAAAGTACATACATATATATTCCATCCTTATATTCTTTTATTTCTAATGTGTTAAAATTTCATCAAAACATGATCTACCATGTATTTAAATTTTCAATGTTTTGTACTATTCCAGATTGGTGGTTTTGTGTCGACTCCAACTGCTGAGGTGCGTAACTTGGAGCCTGGTCAGGAGTATGAGTTCCGTGTGATGGCCGAGAACTCAAACGGCGTCAGTGAGCCCATTGAGACTGAGAACCCAGTCCTTGCCAAACTGCCATATGGTACATGAGGCTTGAATACGGCCATTTAAGTATTACATTGGCATAAATAGAGCTTTTATTTCAGCATAATAAGTCTGATAAGGTATTTCACCCACCAAGACATTGGCTGCGTGCAACAGTGACTTTACCTCTGAATTTCATTCTTTTTGTTTTCTTCACTTCTGCTAAGAGAAATGATTCTTTCAAAAATATAAGGATAGATGTATCTTGTTTGAAACAACATTGATTCCATATTGCATTTTACAGACAAGCCCAGTGCACCAGGCACCCCCAAGTGCAAGACAACAACTGAGGAGAGCATCACGCTCACCTGGTCCCCACCCAAGAAGGACGGGGGTAACCCCATCTCAGGTTACGTCCTGGAGAGGAAGGAGAAGGGAGATAACAAGTGGACTAAGTAAGCTTCCCATTGTCATAAACAGAGACATTATATGACATTTATTCTTATAAATAAGAATAATTGAACTTTGATAGTACTTGAATCACCATTTGATAGAAGTACAGGTAATCATTTGGTTTATCTATTTGAAAAGAAGATAAAATTCGAACTATTAGATATGAGGAGTAGATGGTAAATTCTTAAAAGAATTGATTATACATTGATTGTTTAAACAACATAAATTAGGCATAATTTGGTCATATCTCTGTTTTCAGGTGCAGTTTTGCAGACATCCCAGATACAGAGTTCACCGTCAAGGGTCTTAAGGAGGGCAAGGAGTATGACTTCCGTGTTGCTGCTGTCAACAATGCCGGCCCCGGTGACTACAGTGAAACCACTGCACCCATCAAGGCCCAGCCTCCTCCAAGTATGCCAACCTTTTTATCTCATGACAGTGGGTTAAATGACAAAGATCATGTGCTTTATTCAATACAACTCACCATGTAGAAGTCGTTGGGATCTTAGGAAATGCTTTGAGATAGCGAAATCTTATATAACCAAAAAAAAACTTGTCTAACTTAAACCAACACGTTTGAAAAGTTTGACATAACCAGAACATTGCGATAACAGAGTTTCAGCTGTATATTAAATATATAATAAAGACCTTTTGGCATTAGAAATGCTGTAGTGGTTATTTATAGATAAAATCTGCACACAGATGAAAAGACATATGAATAGTGTAAATGTTTTAATTTGTCTATGAAACTGGACTGATATTGAACTATTCTTATTCAGTGGCACCAAAAGTTAGCCCCGAGTTTATTCCACGGGACATAGTTGTGAAGCGTGGCAAGCCATTCAAGATTGCTGTTCCTTACAATGGCAATCCAGTTCCCACAACGGAGTGGTCCAATGTGAGTTACCATATTCATGTACCCAAGCTTCAAATGTTCATGCAAAATGGCAAATTTGTGTCACATAGAAACATGCTATAAAAATAGTGTTATTTATGCAAGTACAAATTAAAATAATAAGTATTGCATTCCACTCTTTTCAGAATGGGCTGTCTGTGAGCGAACAGCCAGGCCGTGTTTCTTTCATTAACAAGCCAGGAACCGTCACGCTTGACAACAAAAGTGCAGAGAAGGGAGACTCGGGCAAATACAACCTCATCATGCGAAATGAGCTTGGCTTTGACACTGTCACCCTCAATGTACAGGTTGTGGGTAAGTTGACATAATTCTGGCTTTGTTTGTTTCAGATTGAATAATATTTTTGAACACATATTCATAGCTCTTCAGGGTTTTAACATGAAGTTATTATATGTGACATGTAACTCACTAAAGTAAAAATCAAACTTTTTAGAAAGTAGTCCTATAATTCCTTATTTTAGTTTAGGTCTAAAATAACTTCAGAATGTACCTTAAATAGCCCAATTTGTCAGAAGCTGCTTGATAGCCTGAGGTTTTTTAAAAGAGGAAAATTAATCCATCCAGTCTCTTATCTTTGTATTCTGAATTCAGTTTTGTGTAACAAGCTACAGTATAAATGTATGTTGTCATTATTCAGATTCTCCCGGCAAGCCAGAGGGTCCCTTCACCGCCAGTGACGTCACCCCAGATGGCTGCATTCTCTCATGGAATCCACCCAAGGTACAAGACAATGTGGCAGGTTTTACTTGCAGTTGATAGAGAGCAATATAAAATGACAACATATATTATGTACACTATTTGAGAGAAAAAATGAGAACATCAAACCAACTGAGAATATATCATGTTATCTTTCCATTGTATCAGTTGCCTTTTTAACTCGACTATTCGAAGAATAGGTGGGCTATACTACTCGCCCCGGCGTCGGCGTCCGGTTAAAGTTTTAGGGCAAGTTGGGATTTTCACTTATAAGTCCAATACCCTTCATTCAATTGACTTAATACTTCACACAGTTGTTCAGGGCTATCACATGATGAGGTTAGATAACTCCATATTATTCTTTACACAGATTATGGCCCATGATTGACTATGAAACTTAGGTTAAAGTTTTAGGGCAGGTTGGGATATTTATGAATAACTTCTATACCCTTTGTTCAATTGACTTAATACTTCACACAGTTGTTCAGGACCATCACGCAATGAGGTTACATAACCCCATATTATCCTTAATACAAGTTATGGCCCCTGATTGACTTAGATTAAAGTTTTAGGGCAGGTTAAAGTTTTAAGGCAAGTTGGGATTTTTACTTAAAACTCCAATACCATTCATTCAATTGACTTAATACTTCACACAGCTATTCAGAGCCATCACATAATGAGGTTAGATAACTCCATATTATCTTTTATACAAATTATGACCCCTGATGACTATGGAACTTAGGTTAAAGTTTTAGGGCAGGTTGGGATATTTATTAATTACTTCTATACCCTTCATTCAATTGACTTAATATTGACTTAATACTTCACACAATTGTTCAGGACCGTTACCCAATGAGGTTACATAACTCCATATCCTTAATACAAGTTATGGCCCCTGATTGACTTAGGTTAAAGTTTTAGGCAAGTAAGAGTTAAGGGCAAGTTGGGATTTTAATAAAAAAACTTCTATATCATTTATTCAATGCACTTAATAAAATTCAAAATTATTTACGACCATCTTACAACAAGAAACATAACTCCATTTTACCCTAAATACAAATTATGGCCCTTGAATTATTTTTGTTATTTATTTTTATTTTTTTATTTATTTTGAAAGGCACATTTGTATATTCTTAACCGCATTTTCATAATGGGAAATCAAGTTATTTGAATGACTTGCGTCATTGTTCGGGCGGGCTGGTGGGAGGGCAGCATCAAAGTCACCTTATGTAGCGAATAATTTTAGTTAGGTTTGACATAAAGAGACCAAACTTGGTAATATTACATCGTTATTGTATTCACTTCTAAGTCAAAGCGCCGTAGTCAAGCGCTTGCTCTTGTTAGAGTTATTTCAGATCCAATAAGCCATACAGCCTATGAGAACAAATCATAACATACCATAGACAAAATAGATAAATATGATTAGGAGAAGGCACAAAATGTTTGTTTAACCATGCTCAAAAAAGAAATTGTAAGTTGTGAAACATTGCAAATACACAACATTTTTATTGAAATTATTAAAAATTTAAGAAGGAGATTGCATAATAAAATAAGACATGCTGGCTAGCATCAGCAGATTACATGCTTAGAATTATAATATCAATAAAAGCCATTTGCACATGTCTGACATATGTGGTATCACTTCATAAATTTGATGAGGAGATCAGTTTATTTTCATATCTTACCATATATAAGAACATATCTAGATGCTCTAAAAAGCAAAAGTTTGTCTAGGTCTGTTTAAATAGTGAAATGCAAGAATAATAATGCACAATATTTACATTATGTAACAAAAAATATTTTTCTCATTCTCCGACAAATTTTTTGAAATTAACCTTCATCATTAGAAAATGATATTGGACAGTTTAATGCTACTTACGCACTGTGACTTATTTTGTTCCCTCCTCTCCTGAAGGAGGATGGTGGAAGCCCCATTTCAAACTATGTTGTGGAGCGCCAGGACCAGCGCACAGGCGACTGGGTCACATGCAGCAAGTTTGTGCGGGGAACCACATATGAGGTGCTCAATCTGTCCGAGGGTCACGAGTACAAATTCCGTGTGTCAGCTGAGAATGAGTATGGTGTAAGCGAGCCCCTGGAAATGAGGGAAACAGTTGTCGCCCAGCACCCATGGAGTAAGGACCTTGTCGGGTTTACATTTTATGATATAGCAGAATATAAATTATTTAATCTGCTAAAGTTAAAAAAATTGTTTTGGGTTTGTCTTTTTTTTTTTTCAAAATAAATACTATTGTTTTTAACATGATATTTTCTAAAATGAAAAGTTTCAGTAAGTGCTGTGGTAATTACATTAAATATAGTGATAATTATAACGCCTTTTCTTATAATATTTCTCTGTAACCGTGCAGCTGCCCCTGATGCCCCGTCAAACCTGAAGGTAGCTGATGTGGACAGTAACAATGTGGGCCTGACTTGGGAGAAACCAAAGAACGATGGTGGGAAGAAGATCACCGGCTATGTCGTTGAGTACAAAGAACCAGACGGTGTCCGCTGGAAGACGGCCACTGACTTCCCCTGTCCCAATCCCGACTTTACTGGTCAGTTGTTATACTGTTCCTTCAATCTTTCTTTCAACACTGTTATAATTCACACATGTACATATCTGCTTAAAATCAATGTTTTTTTCCATGTAAAGTTATAACAAAAAAGCAAAAAGAAAGAAACTAGATTGTGAAATGCTCCTGGAAACGAGAAATTACCAAGCATGAGAAGTTGAAGTTTTTGTAATAATTTAGACTACAGCACTACCTATGCATGCATACTATGTCACTATTCTCTACTCTCTTTGAATTTGCTAGTTGATGGCCTGGAGAAGGGTAAAGAGTACGAGTTCCGGGTGCGAGCAAAGAATGCTGCCGGCCTCAGTGAGCCATCCAGGACTACTGGCCCAGTCCTTGTCAAACCAAAATATAGTAAGGATTTGAATATCTTCATCTACAGTTTTTGTGTTATTTTTGCTTTTTTCAATATTTCAACATTTGATTGTGTACTAAAGTGGTGACATATTAAATAAAAAAATATTTTTGCAGTACACTTCTCAACTTATTTATTTTATTTGGTATCAAAATTTAATTGTTGATTTAAGCACTAACAAGAGATTTTGAACTTTTCAGCTCATGCATATCCGCCTGGCATACCAAGTGTCACGAATGTTGGTCGCACCTTTGCTGAGCTGGAGTGGGACAAACCAACCAAGGACGGTGGTAGCAAGATTAAGGGTAGGTTTGCTGCATAGTTTTGGCTATTTTAAAGTGTAATATGTAAATAACATTTAGGTGATTTTTTAGTTAAAACTCCTGTTCACTATCAATAGTTAAGGCACCTCTCTATATTTAGGTTACATTATTGAGAAGAAGCCACGTGACAGTGATGTGTGGCAGCGCGTGAATGACGCCTTGGCCATCGACACCAAATACCTGGTGCCTGATCTTGTGGAGAACACTGATATGGAGTTCCGCATTATCGCTGTCAATGCTGCCGGTAACAGCCAACCCAGTGCTGCAAGCTCTCCTGTCAAGATTAAGGAGAAGATTGGTGAGTTGCATTCGTGATTTTGTAGAAATTATTAAAGAATTAAAAGTTTATGATTATAGTTATCATAAAATTCACAGGTTAATGTGGGTAATTTTGTATAAGCTGATGTTTGACGATATGAAGAATCCTTCATGAAAGCAGTACATGTAATTGTCAGTTTAGCAATTGATACATTTTGATTGGTGTGTTGCTAGTTGGCCATGGTCCTGAGTTTATGAAGAAGCTGCAGAACACAAAAGCCCCGGTTGGAGGAGAAGCTGTCTTTTCTGTGACAGTAGATGGGAAACCAGCACCGGAGATCACATGGTAAATATATGTATAATGTTCATGTATAATGTTGAAAATAGTGAAGCCCTTCATCTAATTATATGAACTTACTGGATTTTAAATTTGACAAACTCTCAAAATCCATGGAATTTACATATGACATAAATCACATGGTTTATACTCCATGGCTAAGTTAACCTAGTTTGATATTCATATATTTTGATGGAAATAATCTTCACTGAATGAACATTTCTGTAAGTACAGCCAAGAAAGACGACTATGACAAATATTGAACTCTCTTCTTCCTTATACCAGGTACAAGAATGGAATACCCCTTGCCAACACGAGCCACTCGCGTATGAAGCAGAGTGGTGATGTATACACACTTACTCTGAACGACGTGACCGAGTCGGACAAGGGGCAGATAACTGCTGAGATCAAAAACAGCCTCGGTACCGAGTCCTCCAGCTGTGACTTCAAGGTTCTCAGTAAGTATATTCTGGCAAAACTTCAGTTTGTTGATTATATGGTACAATGTAGTTAATGAGCAATTTTATTCACCACAATAGATCAGAAGTGAGGTGTTTTTTGCATTCAAGGAAGCTTGTTGCATAAGTTTAGTTTTCTTCCTTGTAATGTTTTACCTGGTTTAATCGGAAATATGAACTGTATGAATAATGATTGCTCTTTACAGGTCCTCCTCGTATTGACAAGGATGTCCGAGACCAGAATCTGCAGGCTGGAGAGCCATGGAAACTGAAGCTGCCCCTGTCTGGTGATGGCCCCTTCGAGGTCAAGGTGAAAAAGGACAACAAAGATGTTCCAGAGAGTGATAATTTCAGAATTCAGGTCTACGACGACTTCTGCACCATTAGCTTAAAAGGTAAATAGAGCATATGACAGAACCTTCATTATTGGTCTTATTCTTTGGTTTTAATTACTTGTCTAAGAAATATGAATATTTTTTCTTGCCGTGTTTTTTAGAACTCGTGTTGTTATAGATATTTAACATTGCTGTGTTATTGTGCACTGTCAGATGCAAACCTGGATGACTCTGGGGCTTACAAGATTGAGGTCAGCAATGAAAGTGGATCTGCCGCATGTGGATTCAAGATGAACGTCCAAGGTAAGACGTGATAGATTATTCTATAACAAGTATATTGCTGTCGAATTGAAGAAATCAGTTGATTGTAATTAAATACTATGTGTAATTGCTGCAAATTATTGAATCTCTTTGATCTCATGATGAGAAACTCATCTCAACTCAATTCAACATTGTTTATTGCATTAAACATATATACATGTCGATAGCAACTACAACATATGCAATATGTAATAGTTAGATGACATGAAGTGAATTATTAATGATTAAGAATGGGCAGAGTGAGCATAGTGAACAAGTTCTTTTTAGTAATTAAGAATTCACTTCATGTCATCTAACCGACTTAGAATACAACCTTATTGGCTGATACATTGTCGACGCCAAATCTGACGCAGGGAGTGTGTTTCGGATGAGTGGCAGTAGGCGGACCTTTAAACACGCATGAACGTTGAAATTTTTAATGATTAAGTCTCCTACTTAATTGTTGCCTATCTGCAATCTCATTGAATGAAAATGTAGGTTGTATTCTAAGCATGATAAGAAACAGTAAAACAAGTTAAAACAAGTGTACAAAAGTAAAATACTTTTTTACATAATGAACTGTTAGCATATTTCACTTAACACAAAGTTTTTCTGACAAAAATGGTTATTTTTAAATTATCACTATTCACCATTGATTACCAGGTGTGCCTGGATCTCCTGTTGGTCCCCTGAATGTTGCGGAAATCACAAAGAGCTCATGCCACCTGTCGTGGAAGCCCCCACGTGTAGATGGCGGCAGTAAGATCCAAGGATACTTGGTGGAGAGGCAGGAGGTCGGCAAACCATACTGGAGCACTGTTGCATCAAGATGCAAGGTAACTATACTGAAAAGTGTTGTAAACTGTTGTTTTGGACTGCTGTCACATCAAGATGCAAGGTAACTATACTGTAGTGTTGTAAACTGTTGTTTTGGACTGCTGTCACATCAAGATGCAAGGTAACTATACTGAAAACTGTTGTATTGGACTACCGACACATCGAGATGCAAGGTACATGTAACTACACTGTTAACTGTTGTACTGGACTGCTCTCATATCCAGAAGTAATGCAACTTCACTGTTAACTGTTTTAGTGGAAAACTGTACTTTTTATTGCATGATAATGACATTTATGATATGCTGAGTAAAACTGGTCAAAACCATAGGAAGATTGGGTCAAAAAGTTCTTAGTCTTGCAAATCTTGGTTAAGAATGACATTTTCCTTTAGTCCTTGAAATTGTAAAAAAATGCTAAATGTGGACTGTACAAAAGTTTGAAGATAAAGCTTGTCTCGTGATAAATGGTTTTATAAGTCTAATAAGTCTTACTTTTGCTCCTCAGGACACAGCCATTGACGTTCAAGGCCTGTATGAGAACAACCAGTATTTGTTCCGCGTCTCGGCCGTCAATGACATCGGCCAGTCAGAACCTCTCACTGCCGAAAACCCAATCATTGCCAAGATGCCCTATAGTGAGTTAAGATTTTTTTTACTTTTTAATGATTTTGTTATGAAATAGTATAACTTTGATACTAAGAAGTTCACATGGTTTTCATATGAAACCATTCAACCATAAAATTGTACATGTTTTTATTAATATTGATCATATCCTTGTCTCACAACATAGACGGTATGGAGGTGCCAAGTAAATCGTAAAAAATAGAACATTTGAAGGATTTATCTTAAAGACAGCTTGGAGGTGCGAAGTAAATCGTAAAAAATAGAACATTTGAAGGATTTATCTTAAAGACAGCTTGGAGGTGCCAAGTAAATCGTAAAAAATAGAACATTTGAAGGATTTATCTTAAAGACAGCTTGGAGGTGCCAAGTAAATCGTAAAAAATAGAACATTTGAAGGATTTATTTCAAAGAAAGGCAAATGTGACGTATTCACTTCATATCCTCTATTGTTGCTAATGCTACATTCTGTTTCATGCAGATACTCCAAGTTCCCCAGGAATCCCGGAGGTAGAGGAAGTGGGTGGAGACTTTGTGAGCCTCACCTGGGCCAAGCCCTCATCCGACGGGGGCGGCAAGATCACAGGATACTGGGTGGACAAGCGGGAACATGGCAAGAATGACTGGATTCGCGCCAATGCTCAACCCTGCATCACCAACATCCTCAACATACCTAACCTGATCGAGGACCGCAGATATGAGTTCCGCGTGTTTGCTGAAAACGGGGCAGGTCTTAGCAAGCCTTCTTCAGCTTCCAACAGCATCAAGATCAAGGACCCCAATGGTGAGAATAATATGAGGCTACATCAAATGGATGTTTGCAAGTCAGGATGGCTAGATTGTCCGCCTCCCGACCAAGAGGTTCCGGGAACATTCCCTGGTTGGGGAACATTCTTGTGGCCTCTCGCATGGACACTACTGATGAGTAGACTCAAAAGTGTGGAAATCAGCTTTTAGCCTTCTGCTCAATTAGGCTAAAAATAAATTGGTATTAACTTAATGAATGTTTTGTTCATCAGATTGACATTATTTATTATTTTCTGAAAATACATTAGGGTTTTGTTGAGTGGGAAAAAAATGTAAGTATGAGTGAACATCCTATTTTGACACACTCAAAAGCCAAAAGACACTTTCTTGTAAAGAAATGTTGTATCAAACAATGCAAATTGTATGTCTCCTGCAATTTTGAGAGGGTGGAAACAGTCATGTGAAATGAGTACATCTACAAACTACAGAAGGGAGGATAATAGGTCAAGATTTTCATACTATTAATCATAAAGGAGAAATGATTTGGCTGTTGCCCATTAGAGTATTTAAACTGGATGAGAATTTATATTTTTTACTTTATTTTTGCCAAGTTGCTCTTCTTTCACTTTAGTCAGGCAGAAATAGCATTAATTTGATTTTGAATAAGGTTTGATGTGGTAAAGAAGAAGAAAGCTTTGTTGTACTTTGAAATTATTGCAAACATTTTCTATTAATTCTTTCTGTGCTGATTTAGAAACTTTAAAGAACCTCTAAAATATTCACAAAGCACTAAGCATTGATGTCAAAAGGTTGTCATACAGCTTTCTAACCATGCTACTAAATGTTACAGCGGCTGTGGTGCCAGAGTTTACCCAGGGCCTAAGGAAGGCCCATGCTGTGGAGGGCAAGACTGCCAGGTTTGAATGTGCTGTCACCGGCACACCCAAACCTGAAATCTCGTGGTAAGGTCTTAATGTGTATCAGCTAAGTTTTAAATAACTTATGAAAAATGCATACATTATCTCTTCAATAATCTTCACAAGGTAACACAAACAATACAACTTGTTTCTGTAGGTTCAAGGGTAGTCGTGAGATCTTTGACGGAGATAAGTACCAGATATCGGAGGAGGGGGACACTCTCTCTCTTGTAGTGCGAGATGTGTTCGGAGAAGACCAGGATGAGTACCTGGTCAAGGCAACCAATCATGGGGGATCCAAGACCAGCCGAGCAGACTTGGAAATCAGCTGTACGTGCTTTCCATTGATATAAAATTTGCAATATATTTGTTTACATTACATTATTAATACATAAACTTTCCTTGTGTGATAAAGAATGCATAGTTCTTTTGTAATAACTGAATACTCTTTATTACCGTAGATGATTAAGTTATTTTATTTGCCTATCATTACTTCAGCCCCTCCGAAGATCAACGTTCCTCAGCGATTCCGTGAGGTGTCCGCATATGAAAAGGGTGAGGATGTGGTTCTAAAGATTCCGTTCACGGGCAACCCGAAACCAACTGTGAAATGGCTGCGTGACAACACAGAGGTGTCCGGCCACCGGTACCATATTGACGTTACAGACAGACACACCCTACTCACCATCAAGTCTGCCACAAAGGACGACACTGGTCCCTGGAGACTACAGCTTGACAACAACCTGGGCACAGACTCCGCCCTTATCAAGATACAAATCAACGGTCAGTCTCCTGACATGAATGAAACGTGATCGCTTTAATTAATGAAATTTTAAGCTTAATTAATAATTCATTGGTTTGTGTAGGATTTAACATATTAACGTGATAGAAGTATAGCCTGAGTTCAAAATACTATACAATATAATGAGTCCTTTTAATGTTCAACTTCATGTGTTAAGATATCAAAATGGTTCTTAAAAGATATTGGAATATTGTGTTTGCATAGATGTTCAAGTTTCTGGCATCATCGCAGTGTTCAATATAAATAACATTATACAGGTGTACAAGTATCATATGTATTGTTCTGCAGACCGCCCTGATAAACCTCGGTTCCCTGTGGTAGAGAATGTTCTGTCTGACAGCTGCACACTTTCCTGGAAGGCTCCATTAGACGATGGGGGAAGCTACGTCTCTGACTACGTCATTGAAAAACTTGAACTGCCATCCTCCTCATGGGCTAGGGTCGGCACTAACAGGTATGGGAAACACTCGCCCAACATGTAGTATAGAATTGTAACTGTTAAGGAATTCTATAATTTTCATTAAATATGCGTCAGGTAAACAATACGTGTCAATATTTTGTTTACAATAGATAGATTTGGATAGATTTAATTAAATTTTACAATTTAATCATACACTACGATAATTGTCAATATCCCAGGTTTTAAGGAAGCTTTCAATCTAGTGACGAAATATTTATGACATTGTGAATATTCAGGCTGACAGTACATAATGTGACTGGACTTACCCCTGGAAACGAGTACCAGTTCCGTGTGAGCGCGGAGAACCTGTACGGGCGCAGTGAGCCATCTGAGCCCTCAAAGACTGTGAAGACTGAACAGGTCTCTGAAAGAAGGAGGGGCAAGGATGGTATGTTGTACAGTAGTAGTCTACAAATGTTAAAGAAATTCAGATGATTTTACCAATAGCTTACTTCTTTGTTTTTAGTAGAACTTATTCAAGTAAGTTTTAAAATTCTTGCATATATATTTATAATCATAATACGCATACATTTGGTAATAATGATATACCACACAGCTAGAATTGCTGGTGACATACAATGTCATAACTTTCATTACATTGTAAAACACTCATAGTTTGTGAAATATTTCTGAAAGTTTATGTAATATAATGGCTCTTCTTACTTTCAGATGAATTTGGTCGCAGACAGAGAGGAAAATATGATGGACCAAAGATTGCTGACTATGACAAACTTTGTAAGTGTTATAGTTTCTTTAATCATCCTTATATTTTATGACTTAGTAGTTCTGTTATATCTTCAAAGAAACATTTTCATTATTTAATTGCTGTGTGATTATAATGTGATGCGGTATAGTTTCCTCAAGGTTGCTTTGCATTAATGTTTACATGTTTTGTGTACAGACTATGACCTGTGGAAGAAGTATGTGCCACAGCCCGTGGAGGTGAAGCAGGAGAGTGTATATGACTACTACGATATCCTTGAGGAGCTTGGCAGGTATGTATATCTTAGTAACTGGGGCAATGTAGGGGCACATAACTCTGTATATCTTAGTAATTGCAACAATGAAGTGGCACACAACTAGTAGGGGCATGTTAATCTGGGTAGCAATTTTAACTCACCACCCTAATGATGGCATGATTGTCTTGCAATAGGAATGAATGTCATATTCAAGGTTATGGGTAAAATGATACAGTGACAATGATAAAGAGATTTCTATAATTTGGCACTTTAATGGGAGATATTCAATACTGGTTTTGTCAGCAACTTCTCTGCTTAGATTAGTAACTAACTAGGCTGTTCAGGCAATATTGAGTGATTCTAATCCAAACATCAAGAATACATCAAGAACAAATTTTCTTTACCATTGTGAAACATACTTCTATTTCTATCAGTGGAGCATTTGGCGTTGTCCACCGGTGCGTGGAGAAGTCTACAGGGCGTGTGTTTGTTGCAAAGTTCATCAACACGCCCTACCCACTGGACAAGTACACTGTGAAGAACGAGATCAACATGATGAACAACCTGCACCACCCCAAACTGCTCAACCTGAAGGACGCATTCGAGGACAAGACAGAGATGGTCCTCATCCTGGAATTGTATGTTCTCCATGTGGATTACCACTTGTTTCATGATAACAGTGTCCCTTAGTTTTGTATGATTTTCTTTGCATGTTCTTTTACCCTTTTTATTGTAACGAGGACATATGGTGATTATACGCCTCCAAGTTACTCCTGACTGTTGTTAAATTTATAATAAATCCAAGAAGAACACTTCTTTAGTTCTATGGCTATTAGGATGTTGAATTATAATATAGTTACTTTGTGGGAATAGAGTTTTAAGAGTGACAGTGCTAAGTATTTGAAATGATCTCTATTGTGTGTAGTCTGGCTGGAGGAGAGCTGTTTGACCGTATAGCGGCAGAGGATTACAAGATGTCTGAGGCAGAGGTGATCAACTACATGATCCAGGTCTGCAATGGCCTACAACACATGCATGAGAACAGCATTGTACACCTAGACATCAAGGTAACCTTTTCTTTCTGGTTTTTAATTTAATTTTGATTACGTGTAACCGGTATATCATGAAAAGTATTACCTGTGGCTAATGTTCAATTTATACTTACACATTTAATACTTTTTATCTTAATTTGGAGGTCTTCTTAATTTAAAAAAAAAATAACAAAATTGTTTTATATTTCAAAATGATAACTAAAGTAATGAATTTTGTACCATACAGCCTGAGAATGTGATGTGTGAGACAAAGAAGAGCAACAATGTGAAGATCATAGACTTTGGCCTGGCTACAAAACTGAACCCTGACGAGATGGTGAAGGTGACAACTGCAACGGCGGAGTTTGCTGCTCCAGAGATCGTGGATCACGAGCCTGTGGGTTTCTACACCGACATGTGGGCAGTGGGCGTCCTCGCATATGTACTGTAAGAGAACACAAACTTTGATTATTACAAAACCTCTTCATTATAATTACAAAACCTCTTCATTATAATTACAAAACCTCTTCATTATAATTATGTACAATGTTTGTACATTGTACTTGTTTGATTTGCCGAACATATTGTAAATAACTGCTTACAACTTTGTAGTAGATAAGTTCATATCTGTTCATTTGGCTGAAATATACAGAAATGTAGCTGTAAATTATATAGAAATTTAGATGTTAATTATGTTGTATATGATTTTGAAGATCCTTTAAGTCAAGTTTACCCCGTTTGTTTACTGTTCAGGCTGAGTGGGTTGTCCCCCTTTGCGGGCGAGGACGACCTGGAGACCCTGGACAACGTCAGGTCGGGAGACTGGGATTTCGATACCGACGCCTTCGCCAATGTTTCGGAAGAAGGCAAGGACTTTATCAAGAAACTCCTAATCAAACAACCCCAGTAAGTACCTTCTTGTGGATATGTGCAACGAAACTGTATTGGCCAATTTCTTTCCTGGTTTCTTTGCCATATTTTAATGTTTGTCTTTCCTAAGCTTGGTTTTGTATATGGGATTATATCAGACATTTCCAGACCTTATGGCAAAGTTGAAATTGTCTTAGTGTCCTTTTTTTCGTTTGTTTGCTTTGTGTTTATTTAATTTGTATACAGAGCTAAAAATTAGGAAATATTATGAAAACAATCAACAAGTTGCTGTCTGTAAGTAACCTACATATTTTAGATTTTCTAAATTAAGACTATAAAGATCTTGTAACGAAATGGGGCCCTGCTTATGAGGCAAAACTTACCTATTGTATTTTCGATTTCTTAAGACACAACCCAGAGTTGAGTGAATAAACAAGTACGAACTAGATATGATTTGGTTTATTGTAAATTGAATGTTTATGTTGTCTGTTTTATTGTGGAGCCTACTTGTGGTGTGCTCAATAAAGTTGTCGCAATGAGAGTTTGTTTTATATATGTGGGTCTAACATGCTAAAAATTACATTAAAGGTAAAATTACATTCCTTCTCAGAATTTTTCAATATTGTGACAGTGGCAGACCTGTAATTTGTTGGCGTAACGCAGACAAACATTGAGTTCCAGTGTGAGACAGCACTATGTTCAACATTTGTTTAATCAGTGTGTTCCTGTGAAGCTGTATTACATAAACCAACTTTGACACCATGTTTTCCATTCCAAGGGCCCGTATGACAGTGCATCAGTCATTAGAACACCCATGGCTAAAGGGAGACCACTCAGATAGAACTCATAGAATTCCTTCCAGCAGATACGACAAAATACGGGCGAAAATTCGTGAAAGATACGTAAGTAATATTTTGCTTTTCAATGAAACCTAACTATTTAAACAAACCATGAGACTTATTTGCTGCAATAGTGTATGCCTATTTGTAATGTTAATTTTATAAGATGGGGTATTGTTTAATTTATGAAGTAGCTGAGCCATCACCCTTATAATATAAAGTTCAAAATATATTGATCATTCTTAGCAATTTTAATTATAATTGATTTCCTTTACTGCTATTTTTCAGGCTGACTGGCCAATGCCAATGCCAGCTATTGGTCGTATCGCTAACTATAGCTCCCTTAGAAAACATAACCCGAAGGAATATTGTATATATGATGCATATTTCGGTAAGATGTCAATCAAATAATGGTTTTAAATTAAAAGGCCTTTTTTCCACATAATTAACCAGTATACAAAGTGTGCTGTTGTTAAACTGTATTACAGTTACTGTTATACAGTATAAATGCATACACATGTATATCAACATTGATATGGCTGTAACAATGTCTTTAACCAAATTTCAATAAAATAATCCAGTTACATTAAAAAAACATAATGTAACTTGTTATCTATCACTTGTAGATCGCCGTGAAGCCATTCCGAGATTTATTCGCAAGCCACGTACGTGCAATGTTACAGAGGGACAGATTGCCAAGTTTGACTGCAAAATCATCGCTGCCTCCCCTCCAATCGTTACCTGGTTGGGCTAATTTTAAATTTATCATAAGAGGTTTTTCGTTGTGAAAACTTTAATCAAATCAATTTGTTTCTTCCAAATTAAGCAGTTTCTCATCATTTTAAAATGCTATTGATCATGTCAACTTAAAGTTTTTGATTGTTTAATATATGAGTATTTTACCATGCAAGTTTTATTTCCCAGGCACTTTGACAACGTCCAGCTGACCCAGAGCGTGAAGTACATGCAGAAGTACAGAGGGAGGGAGTATGAACTAAAGATCAGCCGTGTGAAGATGGAGGACAAAGGAGAGTATGTCGTCAAGGCAGAGAACTCCTTTGGCAAGCGTGAAGAGCTTGGCATTCTGAAGGTTGATGGTAAGTGGCTCACAAACTTGCACTCTCACAAGACTTGTTTCATTTCCTTAAAATATTTGAAAACTGACACTTTTTAAAAAAAATATGATGAATATGCATTTATGTAAACTAAACAGATATTTCAAAACTTAAGTATGGAGATAAAAAAATCCATAAAAATAAATGAAACCAGTCTATACCATGACTATTCTGTTGATCTTGACAGAAATCGTTTGAGTTGAGTATTGTGCAGATGCCATATATTTCAATGTTTCATGTTTCAGCTGCCCCAGAACAACCCGCAATAGACAGGGATTACTCACGGAGCACCAGGTACGATCCTGTTTCTATTTATTGTCATTAGAGATATATAGAATGTGTTGGTCAAGAAAGTAAAAAGCTTTACTGATTCTGAAACTGACCATCCAGGTTTGCGTCTACATTAAGTCTTCAAATCATTATACTATTTTAAGTCAGTTTAACATTCCTGTTTTCGTTTTCAGGCGTTCATTTTCGGAGGTGAAGGAATATTCTCCCCCGGACCTTGATCACAAGCCAGACATCGACTTCAACCTGCGACCGCGTGTCATCCAGTCCGGCGGAGAGTTTAAACTGTCCACTGTCGTCGATGCCACACCACCACCTACTGTAAGGCTGCTGTTGCCCTCTTAATTGTTATAATGATTAAGCTCCTTTAAATTAATGTTCATGGCTATTCTACCGAATGTTGCTACATGTAGTTGGGAAAATATCAGTAACAATATCCACTGTTTATTACTTCGCTATTAACAGCAATATATAAAAGGAAAATATGTGAAAAATAGCTTTAGTTCAATAAGGGGTTTGTTCATGCCAACTATTAATTTATTAACGCTATTAACAGCAATATATAAAAGGAAAATATGTGAAAAATAGCTTAAGTTCAATAAGGGGTTTGTTCATGCCAACTATTAATTTATTAAATCTGTAAATTAATGTTTACACACTGATGTTTGACTTTGCAGGTGACCTGGTATAAGGATGGTAGGGAGTTACAGTCCAACGACCACATCAGCATCCAGTACTTCCACGGTGTGTGCACGCTGGAGATCTCCTCCGCTAAGGTAGATGACACCGGTGTCTACAGGTGCCTTGCTATCAACTCCCTCGGTGAAAAGGAAACCAGCAGCAAGGTCATTGTGGAAGGTGAGTAGGATGAGGAGTTTTATATTACCACAATAAAATTATCTGAAGATGCTAAACATTCCCTAGAAAACATACTCATGTTGTATTCAACTATGAATTCAAGCGGTTTTGAATTTTTGCTCTATATTGCAATAGCTTGACTACAATCTCTTGTTTCAAGAAATGTCTTTGGTAAAAAAAACATTTATACTTTTATCCTTCATAATATACAATAATGTAAGGACATGTAAGATATGCATGTTAATTGTTTAGAAACTTAGTTAAAATAAGTTGACCAAAGATATTTAATTATTGCTAGAGATAGGGAAACCCTTGACTGACTGTTGTTGTATATTTGCAGACCGTGCAGGCAGTGGAAAGTTGCGACGGGGCTCTTTGTCTCTCACCCCAAGCTCGTACAGTGTGTCCTCCACTCCTCGGGAGTCTAACTTGACAAGCTCCAACATGTATGACACCTCGTCATACCAGACGACATCAAGCTCGTATTATACTCCCAGTTACTCCACTTCTAGCTATTCATCCATGGCTAGCCCCTTCTCCTCCCGCCGTATGTCCAACCTAGCTAACAAGTACAGCAGCGACTCCAGCTACAAGTACAGCACATTGAGTAGCCCCCGCTCTAGTGGATTCGGTAGCTCTTACACTACGGACTATTCACCATCTAGGTCCTCGCGATCATCTAAATATGGCACCTCTTCCTACTCGACTGGAACGCGTCGCACAAAGCGAAGTGAGTCTGTTGCATAATGACTTGCCTATCCTAGTCGATGTTGTACAGTACTCCAGTCATGTAGCGACACAATAGACACTCTGTCACTAACTGCACACCCGCTGTATGACCGTAACACAGTGCGCTACGTACATATATGGCAGCTGCCATAACCCAAGTGCTATTCACGGTAACAATGAACACTGTAACTTAACACTGAATGTTGTGTATGAGGAATAGAAGTTTGTGTTTCAATCTGAAATCATAATAATAAAGAACCTGTTAACAGTTACATTTTGACTATCAATCGTTTGCCTTTTTTTGGATTTGATTTCAACAGGAAGCAGTTATTAATAAATTAAGACTTGTTTTGCGTTCTTACTTTTGTATAACTGTCAAATCTATGTAAAATTATGTGTATATCTTCTGTGCAAAGGAATGTGGTTTATATGGCCCGGATGTATTATTCATTTGTTTGTTTTATCAATAACTATTTATTTGTCCATTATTAATGGAGATTATGTGTGCTTCTATATGAATGTTCACTGGTTATCAATATAAATTAATTAGCTTGTTGTAGACTTTAAATCTTTTGCATTGCTCACATCATACTACCTTTATATGTATAATAAAGCTTACAATACATGGCAATGTAGCACATATAGTCTATAATACAAATACTACCTTGTGTAATGTTAACATAATTTGTACATGTGTGTAACTCGCTTTCTGAATGTGCCAGTACTCCTCAACTATATGGTCATGTAGTATACCATGTATGACTGTAGCTTCTTCTGTATATAATCAAGTACTGTATATATGTTGACAATGTCAATTACTGTGATACACACCTTTGCTTAGAACGGAATGAATTTTGAAATCTCAGTTTTATAATATTTTCAATATCCATAGTTTATTAGTTGAAAACTCTTCTTTATCGATTGTGGAAATAATCTTAGTAATTATTTTGAATATTTATTGATTATGATTAAATTGTATATTGTGCATGAAGGCAGAGACCCAAATGTACATGTCAGATAACATGTAATTAATATGTTTCTGATGTAGCTTATGTTTTGAATGATAGAGGAGAGAAATCAGATGTTATGGAGTTGCAAGTGACAATGTTTTTGTTAAAAGTTATCTGTTTTAACTGTTCCGTTGACACTGTTTCATGTTCTGTACGGCCATACTGTACACCCATGAGCTTCCGTCCGTAGCCACGCCCGCTAGACACGTGTTAGACCACGCCCCCTAGAGGCGTCATAGTCGTATATTCATATTGTATGTTTTCCTGTCGATGAGTTGGAATCGATTCAGGGAAATGCGTACTGAGCCCCGTCCCATAAGAGAATGTGCAATATTTTATTTATTTACTTTTCTTGGAGATACTTTGTTTGCGGTGTTTGACACGTGTTTTGTTTTTAATATTAAAAATAAAGAAGAAAAAAAAACACATTGTTTTCCATTTGTAAGCTGTAAAACTTAAGTCGCAGCCTAAGTCGCAGCCTAACGGCCAAAGCATTTCATGTCGAGTATGGTGTGTAGATGTTTCTTTGAACTGTGCAGGTCGTCTGTAGAGAATGCACTTCAAATGCACACAGTCTCATCTTAGAATAGCGTAATGTAAAATGCATTTTATTTAAAATGCGGATCAGAAATCATTGCTTATTTTCGTCGATCTAAAAAGATCCATGCTCATAATGTTTCCTTGGTTCCCGATAAATTAAAGGGTAAGATTGACAAGTTCTTTCAGTTGGTAAAGCATATGCCTAATAAACGGGCGGTCAGTGGTAAGAGCTCACCTCGGGCGTATTTCTTGTACAGGGTCTAATGTAATGATACGAAACTGAATAAAATTGTTTTTATGAATTGGCTAAAACAGAGACAAAAAATACTATCGTTTTTGGAGATAAAGGTAAAAGTGTCTGCGTCGTGATTTGATTCATACTCCGTATTGCTGAGGCTTATGAAGTATCAGTAATATGTATTCAAGGTTTTCTGTCCTACAAAATGTGCTAAACAAATAATAATGCTAACAATATTGATGCAAATGATACTTGAAGACGATGTAACGGCACCGCATTTCGACGGCGATCTAAGCCCAAAGACGTTAACGGACGGCGAGAGGTTGACGTTGAGATGTAACGTGTCCGGGAATCCTGAACCTGACGTCGAGTGGTTCCGTGACGGACAGGTAAACACAGTTAACTTAATTTATCACTTAACTTATGTATATAAGGCAAGTCGGTCGTCAAAAAAAAAAGTTTTCCATAA
Source organism: Mya arenaria (assembly GCF_026914265.1). NCBI lineage: Eukaryota > Metazoa > Mollusca > Bivalvia > Myida > Myidae > Mya > Mya arenaria. Next base: position 72,193,496 of record NC_069125.1, on the reverse strand, counting down.
AATTCATATACGCGCATTTCTTCCCTTAGTAAATAAAATATGCAATCCACATTGGCTTTCGTTTCAAAGAACGTGAAGCTGATTGACACCATCACGACGAAGAACCGGGCGGGTCTGTGCTCCCTCTCAGTTATCGAGGTAACAGGGGTTGATGCCGGGGAGTACAAATGCATCGCCATAAACGACGGCGGCCGGGCTGAGGTCAGCGCCAGAGTCAATGTACAAAGTAGGTCGAACTTTCATATGTGATCTGGCGTATTAAACAGTATTTAATACAGTATTGCACATGTCGGGGTTGGTAAAGTCGTCCAGTAAGGGCATTATCATCTAGTGTACACAAAATCGCGTCATTACCCTTTTCAGGCGGTGTCCGTCTGGCGAAGGCGCCCGCCCCAGACCAGCCACTGTTTGTCCGACCACCTCAAGGCTTATCCGTGGCGGACGGAGAACGGGCCGTCATAGAGTGTCGGGTCAAAGGTAAGCTTCGGACAAATTCCTGTTATTCATATACTAGTGACTATTTCTACTGTATAAATACGCAATTGTTTCATGGAAATCTGACGATGTAACAATAGAATTGAACAAAGGGTATTACATAACAATTAACCTTACTTTATAGCATAATGTAAAGTTGACAACTATCGTTTTTTTAAAAAGTTTAAAAGAACTATTGTTCAAAGTATACAATTATAAAAGGTTGTTTTAAACTTGAAAGGAAATGCGGAGTTGACGTGGTACAGAGGGAACGAGGTAATACCTCATAATGACGATTTCCGGTACGAGGCTTCCGGTGAAGTCCGGCGGCTTGTGATCGCCGAGGTGTTTCCAGAAGACAGCGGGGTGTACCGGGCCGAGGCCGCGAACGAGTCGGGCACTGCAACCAGTTCCTTCACTATCCATGTCAATGGTAGGACGTTAGCATACTTTCTTAGTATACGTTTGCGTTTATGCTTATTATTTGTTTGTATACATTGGGACTATTATGACAGGACTCTTTTTTGACGTTCTGTATCACGTCGAGTTCGGCGTGTAAACGCGTATCCGTCGAGACGGACGACTCTCTAAACAGCGAACAAGACCGCGGCGTGATTCAGGTCATCAGAAAAGCGTACTGTCGTAATATTTCTTTTATGATATGTCCATAGTTATAATACGACACTTTCCCGGAATGTCCATGTCAAAAATTACTTCATAAATCAATCGCTTTATGATTTAGTGCATATTCTTGAACTATTAAACATTTGAAATAATTTCTTCTATAAATTGAGATCGTTCCAAAAATATATATAATACTGAATAGTAAGTTTATACTGTAAAAAGCTTCAATAATTAAGTGTGTAAAGATATAGCACTCAACACATGTTGATTTTTGGAAAACAGTAATATGTGATATGGACTTTTCTATACAATGTGCTGTTTTTTCACTGTTGGATATGGACAAAATTGATAGGCATGAAATACATTGTTTATTATATATCTACCAATATACTTTCTAATCTATTTTTTTAAATGAAGAAGAAGAAGATTTTATTAACTATAAATGTGTTTACTACAATTGACGAAACTTTCTCTGGCATTTGGTCAATCAGTTTTGAAAATAGTTTTGTTTGTTTATATTAACCACTCAGTTACAATTACAATTTCCCTCTCAAAAACAGATTTTAAAGCATTATTTAATCATTTGATATTAACCTAAAACTCATTTTGCCTTATGAAAAGTGATCAGGTTTGACACATTATCGCCGAATGTATTACACGTGAATTAAATATATTGTTTATATCCCAAAACTTGTATTTTACAATACGTGAAACACATAGTATTTCTTGTTCCATTTTTTTACATTAAAGGCTCGGAGATATCTGTCGATGGATTCATACTTAGTATATAAACTGCGCTGCAGTATGATTTCAAATGACCACACTTTTATAATATGAACTGTTACTGTAACAATATCATATCCACAATACTCACCATCATATTTCAGTTCCGGAAGAGGAACCGTTGGGGCCGGTATTCCTCGAGTTCCCGCGATCCCAGCACGTTGACGAGGGGGCAAAGGTCGTCTTCACCTGCGCCCTGGATGAGGCCCACACAGGTTGGTGATCGTTAATTTAAAATTATTATTTTTTAATGCTTGTTTATCAAACGGAACTGGATAATAGTTGTTGAAAAAATAAATGTGTACATTCAGTTTCTATCACAAGCCAGCAAGGAGTTTATTTATGTGGCGCTACATGATGGATTTGACGGTTATTATTCCAGTTACGTGGTTGAAGGGCTCTCAGGTACTGGATGACAGCGGGCGGTATCGGATCTCGTTTGGGGACGGCCGCAGCAGCCTCACCATACCCGCCGCTCTAGCCCCGGATGCCGGCGTCTTTTCGGTAGAGGCCAACAACCACCGAGGTACATCACAGAGACGGTTACTGTTCTTTTATCGGTCTTGTTTAGTATTTGGGGAGTTGATTACAAATAATAATTAAGTACACTTCACTCAAATAATGATCAATTAATGCCTTCTAACACATAGTAATTGAACTTTAGCAAAATGGATTATATAGTCTAGCTTTTTTGTATTTATTTATCTTCAGGGAACAGTCTGTGGACGTTTACGTTGGGCGTATTTGTGAGTTCCTCGCCGTGTGCTGACGTCGACGTTGTAAAGCTGATCAAGTCTATCCAGTGACGTCACTACTGTACTTATGACACTAACCGCTGAGTGCATCCAAAACAAGATACTACAAGTGTTAGCCGCTTTCAAGATGATTTAATACCAGCATAAAAACATTGTATTTGCAATTAAATCAAGTATGCACGATCAACGAAGATTAACAGCGTCATGTTACTCAAAGTGTGGATGATTGAAAGAAACTGTGCTGTTTTACTCATGTATCTGAACCATTTTGAAACTGTTCATTTATTTCGTGTATTATTTTGTGATATTTAACGTGTTTGCTTGCTTTCTTTGCCCATAAACCTGTAAACGATACATGCTGCTTTTTGTATTAAACGTTATATGATTCTTGCGTTTTTACATGAAATTGACAGCAATCTTCGCTATTCCTCCTCAATATAGTATTATAAAACCGATGATTCAAGTTCGTATTTACTTCGAAAACAATTTTAATTGGGCTTCACGTACATATTGTAGGTGTGGATAGTTATTCAACAGGCTCAATATTGTATCAGGTATTTGGCTGGGGTGATCGGATCGGATCGTCTCGCCCTTTTAAAACCGTCACATTACGTCACTAAGTGGCTCCCCGCGTCAACCAGGTCTCAACTTATGTATTAAAGTGCCACAGGGGTATGTTGCTTTATGGTATTGAAGCGTAAATGATTATATAAGCCTAATAAATAACAAAGGATTAAGTGATACACTTTTGGGCCGTTCATTTAATAGCATCATCAGTTTTAAAGTTTAAATAAAGCGACAAAAACGAAACACATGTTGAAAACTTATTCTCCATAGTAACGAAATGCCCAGATCTCCTTTAGAAAAGAAATACTAAATATACTGTATGCACTAGTACCAACTTTATATATAAAAAAATCAATCGTCTCGATCTAAGCTCAAAATTTAAAAAAAGGCTGATTTTGAATTCGCTTTTGTATTTTTTATAATACTAGTACTTCCTACACACTTGCGTCACATCTTTGGGTGTTGCCTTTACGGCAAAACGCAATGCCACGGTACAACATTCGGGCACTTTTGCCCTAGCAACGACATGTATAAAAAAAAAACGCTTTCCGTTTTTAAACAGAACAAGTAAATTAATAATATAAGAGCAGGAAAGTTTAAGCCACCTCAATATTTTTTTTCCTTCAAAAACACATTGTCACTGTGACCCTGAGTTATAGAAATTGTGCCATTATATATAAATAGCAAAAATTATTCCGCGAAAATAGAAAATGTAGTGTAAGGTATCGGAACAATATGTCAATATTCACCGACAATATACTTAAAAGATAACACAGGCAGAATGGACACAATTTATTTTTGACGTTTTTTTTCCACTCCTATCATAAGTTTGATATTGTATGATGAAAATTTTCATTACACCAGTACATACAAGTTTTTTTGGAGATCAATTGGTAAATTGAGTATTACAATGTATAGAGTTTCTTAGGAGACTTAATACTGCCCTAATTGCCCGTTCTAATAATCAGCACGCCTAGATATAAACATTCTTTTACAGTCTCAAGTGGTCGATTATTAGGTGTATATTAATTTTGAAAATTGAAGCTCTACCCTTAGAAAATACTACATATTTAGACTTTCTTTATATTTATCATTTACTTCAAATTAGTGCAGTAGCTATTGTAAGCATCACTCGCATTTTGCAAGTCATTTACAGTTTCTGCCATTATAATTGTATCTTCCATATAAAATAACAAAACGTTTCACTGACTGAGGAAGTGCATTTTAATATCTTCATTTAAGTGTATTGGAATTACGTTCACTGAACATTTGCATTTACTTGAGGTTGCTTTGTAGATCATTAAGGAAAAAGAGAAAATAAGAGGGGTGAGAGATGTTCTCTTTGTCTCACGCCTATACTAGGAAGAAAGAAATCGAAGAACTCGGAAAAAATGTCGGAAAAACGTATGATTTGATATTGTTATATACACTTTACACTCCCTGACTTTGGTGAATATCAGCATACTCATTTTAAAACTACTTGCAAATGATTTCATGAGCATGCATAAACTATCTTTAAAAATGTTTAATGTGTTATTTGCTTTTGAATACGGCGCATTAGTTCGGTAGATGTTCAAAAATGTTAAGTCGATTTTACGATGGTAGATGCCGATTTATGGTAAACTCTGAAGGCCTGAAGGCGTACACCCTGAAACGATTACTTTGCGACAGTAAACGGTCACCCGTTTTTACCGCATGAAAAATAAGCTGAAAATTGAATAATCTAAAAATCAAGAATTATCTGATAAAATATGTGATAAAGTTTATTTACCGACGAATTGTGATTTTCAATACAAAAGGACAATTTGCTCCTGGCCAAATAGTTACTATGTTGTCTTACTTATAAGAGGCTGGCGCAAGGATGTCTTTGTTCTGGCTAAATGTATCGAACGTGTTATGTGCAACTAGTTTTAGTAGCATTTTTCATCAAGCCAACGTACTTTCATAATTAATCTTGATTTTACTAAATAAAAAGTTGTTCATTTTTAAGTCCAAAAACTTAAGAATGTATATAACACAAAACAAAAAAGTGTTCATAGTGAGATAAACTTAATACTGTTTAAAGGTACGTTCGAATAATTTGGGCCAGGTGTCCACACCCTATTTCCAGGAATTAATCAGCTGACTGTAATCCCGAACAATGGAGTTCTTGAAGAGAAAGAGGAAAAACTCAAAGGGGTTGGCGGTAAGTAATTTACTAGTATTTCTACGTGTTCAAAAGTAATTCACTTTCATAGAAAAATCGATGACATGCTTTAGCTCTTTAACCTTTACAGATATTGATTTGTTTTATCAGATAGATCAGAAAGTAAATCTGCTTCAATTTACGCCCTATCACATGGCGTATTGTTCTATTTACGCCCTACCACACGGCGTATTGTTCTATTTACGTCCTGTCACATGGCGTATTTTCTTATTTCCGCCCCGCAGCTTTGCGTTTATTGTGGGGTTTTTTCGCCCTTCCACTTCGTGAATTTCTTATTGATTTCGCCTTCCAGTATTACATCAGTACATTTCATCAAGAAAACTTTTCTGTGACCCATATTTATTTCTACTTCTAGTAGTTTACCAGTAGTTCTGCAGACAGAAAATTGTTGTTGTAGAAACTTCCTTGTCCTTTTTTTCTATTTTGGCTTAAATACGAACGTACGCCAAAAACCCATACGTCAAGTGGAAAATAGGAAATGCACCAAGTGGCAAGTAGAAAATTGACAGTTAGTGCACTTCTTGTTCACTCTTTGTTCACCAGCAGTGCACTTCGTACACTAGGGTAAGACTAAATGCAGACAAGGGGCTGGCCAGATAAGGCTTCTTCAGTCTATAATATAAGCTATCTTTACAGTGAAACTTAAAATGATATGTGTAGTTTAAACAGATGTTTTAATGTTAATTAATATATGGAGAATAATTACAATTGATTTGGACCTTTCATGTATTCAAATACTAGCAATATAGATTTATAAAATTAAATAACTGACGTCAATTTATAAAAAAAAATGTCAAACAAAGATATTTAAATGTTTTGTGTTTTCATTATAAATGATCATTGCATTATTTGGTATTAATTGTTAGGTATAATGATATAATTTTGGTTCTCGGTTAAAGGGTTTCATCTTCAAGTTTCAAGTTTATTCAGTAAACTCATGTCATACATGCATGACAAAATGAGAATTGCAATGAACATATTATACAGTTACACATAAAGAGGCTTTGAAAAATGAACTTCAATCATAATAATAATTAACATCATGGTATAAAGAGGAGTACATTATATTCTATAATTGACTTTTTTAATGATACATTTCATAAATTTACACAACTTTGAAAACATAATACATTCTGGGTTAAATTTCATAACACGTTTAAATGACAATATATTCGGAGTTCTAAAACTACAGTTATCAATGAAACGTCGCCTTTCGTTAGTGAAATAACTACACTCTAACAAATAATGAAATTCATCACCAATACGATTTGAATCACAAAGGTGGCAATTTCTGTCATTTATTTTTATATTCCTCCAACTACCTACTTCAATAGGAAAATGATTGTTTCTTGTTCTAAATCGTATAACATAGTTCAATAATTTTGGCGGTGTTTTAACAAGATAGTTTTCAAATTCAAAACGTTCTTTAAACAATCTATAATTTACACATTTATTTGAAGAGTTCACAGTAGTGTACCATTCGTTTAAAAACAAATCAGACAATTTCTGCTTAACACTCTTTTGTAACCATTTTTTATTTGGAAATTCGTGGCTTTGCCAAACATTAATAAGACCACATTTGATGAAAATATTCTTAATATGTTTAATCCATTTAAAGTCATTAGCTCTAACATTGGCAGAATACATGAATTTACTCAATGTGACGTTGTATACTGAGATTGAGAGTTTATGACATGATGGAACGATCAAGTTGGACCAGTAATTGACCATACGTGAATCTATATCTATTTGTAAAGGCTTAACACCCGTTTCACCATATATCATACATGTTGGCGTACTACATTTAACATTTAATATATATTTTAGAAATTTCAATTGGACCTTTTCGAGTATGTAATTGTTGCCAGAACCCCAACATTCACAACCGTATAGTAATATAGGTTTGATAATTTTGTTGAACAAATCTATTTGTAAATCAATATATAAACATAAATATTTTGACTTTTTAAGCAAACAGAACATTGCCTTTGTTGCCTGTTTTGAAATATAGTCCTTTGTTTTACAAAACGAGCCACTTTTAGTAAAAATAATTCCTAAATATTTATATTCCGTGACAACATCTATTGTATCATTACATAAAGAAAGCGTATGGTGGTTTAGTCTACCTCTAGAGAAAATGACAACCTTAGTTTTTGAGGTATTAACAGTTAAATTCCACTGTAAACAATAGTTCTCATACAGGTTTAGTGCATTCTGTAAATCTATAGCAGATTCAGACATTATAACAGTATCGTCCGCATAAAGGAGTACAAATAACTTTAAAAAATCAATTAACCTGTAATCATGTTCATGTTTGTTAATAACAATACCATTTACAACCAAGCTACTTTGAAAATATTGATGCAAATCATTTACAAAGAATGAAAACAGTAAAGGAGATAAACTTTCTCCTTGCCGGACCCCAACACAACAAGGGAAATAGTCCGACTTAGTTCCATTCACCTTAACACAGCTTTTTGCTTGTTCGTACATGTTCCTAACAACATTTAAAAAGGTTCCTTGTATCTTATGTCCATGCATTTTAAACCATAGCATGTTTCTATTAATGGAATCAAAGGCACCTTTTAAGTCAATAAAGGCACATAACAATTTCTTGCGAGATGTGTACATGTGTTCTATAAGCATATTCAAAACAAACATGTTATCGACTGTTGAATGTGCTGGTCTAAAACCAGTTTGAAATTCGCTTAACATATCGTATTTTTCAATGAATTTTAATAGTCTATTATTCAAAACTGTAGTAAATAGCTTACCAAAACAACTAAGCAGTGCTATTGGGCGATAATTAGCGGGATCACACATCTTCAACATAACACTTATTTAACATAACGATCAAAGGAATTCATGAGCCTTTATTCAAAGTGTAACAATCAGTTTCACAAGGTGATAATTACAAGTTGTTCGGTATTTGAAATAGTTAAACGTCAAAGTTCACGCCTTATTGTTCCAAGCTCAAACTGTGAAATTCTTGTGTCATTGTTGATTAATTCGAAGGGTATATAAACAAAGATTTTCTTCCATGAGCAGAAACTTTCAATTTTATGTTTATTCTTATGTAACAAATGTGTTCGGATTTAAGGTGACAGCCTGACAGCAATCATTATCAAATAAGTACACCATTAATTATTATCGTATATTCTACATTGTACCCAGATGATTAATTGCATTTCTAATTTGAAACATGTAATAATATAGATAAACATATATTTTGGAGGAGTTGTATATTTGGTGTTGCTGCTTCATTATTAAATGAAATACTAGCCATTGAAGGCGTAATTTGAGCCGTCTTTAAGTGCCCTCCCCTTAGTACACAATTCTGTATATTGATCTTTTTCTTTATTGCCTACTATTGTCTATCAAATCTCAGACCTGTCAGTGTTTGAGGTGCAGTGTTTTATTCTTATTTCATCTACATTATAATTTATAATTGACAAATATGACCAGTAAATGACGGGTAGAAACCCCTTGTCCTAGTTACTGGCCCATAAAATGATTTACATCATAAAGTCACCAATAAATACAGTATACTAAAACATTTTATCACAAGTTAAACAATGAACTGGTAGAGGAAATGATCTTATCAATGAAATTAAATCAATATTTTAAGGCCAATCTGAGTGGACCAGGAAAATCAATACTGGCTTATCTAATAAACTATAGACTACATTAGTTTATCCATAGTGCACATTTTGTTCACTAGGAGTGCACTTCAAGTGCACAAGAGTGTAAAGTTTGGTCTTAATAGTACTGTACTTTCGTCCCGTCACTTGGTGTACTTTTGCCTAGCCACTTGGTATACTTTCGCCCCACCACTTCGCATACTTTCGCCCAGCCACTTGGTATACTTTCGCCCAGCCACTTGGTATACTTTCGCCCCGCCACTTTGTATTCTTTCGCCCAGCCACTTGGTATACTTTCACCCCGCCACTTCGCATACTTTCACACCGCCACTTGGTACACTTTCGCCCCGCCACTTTGTATTCTTTCGCCCAGCCACTTGGTATACTTTCGCCCCGCCACTTCGCATACTTTCACACCGCCACTTGGTACACTTTCGCCCAGCCACTTGGTATACTTTCGCCCCGCCACTTCGCATACTTTCACACCGCCACTTGGTACACTTTCGCCCCGCCACTTTGTATACTTTCGCCCAGCCACTTGGTATACTTTCGCCCAGCCACTTCGCATACTTTCACACCGCCACTTGGTACACTTTCGCCCAGCCACTTGGTATACTTTCGCCCAGCCAGTTGGTATACTTTCGCCCCGCCACTTTGTATACTTTCGCCCCTACACTTGGTATACTTTCACCCCGCCACTTTGTATACTTTCGCCCCGCCACTTGGTATACTTTCGCCCCGCTACTTCGCATACTTTCACACCGCCACTTGGTACACTTTCGCCCAGCCACTTTGTATACTTTCGCCCAGCCACTTGGTATACTTTCGCCCCGCCACTTTGTATACTTTCGCCCAGCCACTTGGTACACTTTCGCCCCGCCACTTCGCATACTTTCACACCGCCACTTGGTACACTTTCGCCCAGCCACTTTGTATACTTTCGCCCCGCCACTTTGTATACTTTCGCCCAGCCACTTGGTACACTTTCGCCCCGCCACTTCGCATACTTTCACACCGCCACTTGGTACACTTTCGCCCAGCTACTTTGTATACTTTCGCCTAGCCACTTGGTATACTTTCGCCCCACCACTTTGTATACTTTCGCCCAGCCACTTGGTACACTTTCGCCTAGCCACTTCGCATACTTTCACACCGCCACTTGGTACACTTTCGCCCAGCCACTTTGTATACTTTCGCCCAGCCACTTGGTATACTTTCGCCCAGCCACTTTGTTTACTTTCGCCCATCCACTTTGTATACTTTCGCCCCGCCACATCGCATACTTTCACACCGCCACTTGGTACACTTTCGCCCAGCCACTTTGTATACTTTCGCCCAGCCACTTGGTATACTTTCGCCCCGCCACTTTGTACACTTTCGCCCAGCCACTTGGTACACTTTCGCCCCGCCACTTCGCATACTTTCACACCACCACTTGGTACACTTTCGCCCAGCCACTTTGTATACTTTCGCCCAGCCACTTGGTATACTTTCGCCCCGCCACTTTGTATACTTTCGCCCAGCCACTTTGTATACTTTCGCCCCGCCACATCGCATACATTCACACCGCCACTTGGTATACTTTCGCCCCGCCACTTTGTATACTTTCGCCCAGCCACTTTGTATACTTTCGCCCAGCCACTTTGTATACATTCGCCCCGCCACATCGCATACTTTCACACCACCACATCGCATACTTTCGCCCCGCCACTTTGATTACTTTCGCCTAGCCACTTGGTATATTTTCGCCCAGCCACTTGGTATACTTTCGCCCCGCCACTTGGTATACTTTCGCCCCGCCACTTGGTATACTTTCGATCATCCACTTGATATACTTTCGCCCCGCCACTTCGCATACTTTCACACCGCCACATCGCATACTTTCGCCCCGCCACTTTGTTGACTTTCGCCTAGCCACTTGGTATACTTTCGCCCAGCCACTTGGTATACTTTCGCCCCGCCATTTGGTATACTTTCGCCCCGCCACTTGGTATACTTTCGATCATCCACTTGATATACTTTCGCCCCGCCACTTCGCATACTTTCACACCGCCACTTGGTATACTTTCGCCCCGCCACTTGGCATACTTTCGGCCCGCCACTTGGTATACTTTCGCCCCGCCACTTTGTATGCTTTCGCCCATCCACTTGATATACTTTCGCCCCGCCACTTCGCATACTTTCACACCGCCACTTCACTTGGTATACTTTCGCCCAGCCACTTGGTACACTTTCGCCCAGCCACTTGGTATACTTTCGCCCCGTCACTTGGTATACTTTCGCCCCGCCACTTCGCATACTTTCACACCGCCACTTGGTATACTTTCACCCAGCCACTTGGTATACTTTCGCCCCGCCACTTGGTATACTTTCGCCCCGCGACTTCGCATACTTTCACACCGCCACTTGGTATACTTTCACCCAGCCACTTGGTATACTTTCACACCGCCACTTCGCATACTTTCGCCCCGCCACTTTGCATACTTTCGCCCCGCCACTTTGCATACTTTCGCCCCGCCACTTGGCGTATTTCTGCCCCGCTATCCGGCGTATTTTCGTCCAATCACTTGGTGTATGTTTCCACAATCAAATGTATACAAATGCCATAATTTTTGTCAAGTTACATGCTGATCTATAAAGCATTTTGTTGTCATATTAATGTCCGAACATTGGCGGGCGAAAAGATGCAAAGTGGCGGAGCGAAAGTATACAGTGGCGGGACGCGCATGTGTAATCATGAGTTTGGTTTAATTGTTAATACGGTTCATCTACTACAGTCATGGCGAATTCAAAGATGAACAAACAAAACAAAAACAACAGTAAAAAATAACAACAATGCTACTGCAAATACATACATTTTATCACTCTAAAAGGTGATCAAAACAACTGCTGCTCCTTAATTCTTTAAATTATAATAACAAAAACATGCAATAAGAACCATTTTCCCGTGCGACAGACTATGGCCGGAAACACGGCGAAGTTGGCCCGGCAGATGATGGTGCTCGACAAGACGGAGGCGGCCCTCGACCGCGAGATGCAGCACGAGGCGGAACGTGGAGAGCCCACAACCAAAGTACAAAGGTACAGAACAACCGGGGCCAAGCAGAAAGTCATTAAGTAGTCTGGAATTAAGCAGCGAAATATAACTCTATTGACTCTTTTGTACGCCCAGCCATCGTCATAAAGTCAATCATCCAAAAATCATTTTAAATAAAGTATTAATGGCAAAACTAAGTCTTTTTACACAGAGGGCAAAACACGAACATTATATGAGATCATCTGTATACGTGTTGTTAACTCTGATCCTCTCGTATATGTCAGGGTTAGGCGGAAGGGCGAGAAAGCCCTGCACACCAAGTACGTGCTGCTGGCCGTCGTCATCCTCAACATCATCGACTGTTTGCTCGTGCTCGGAGAACTCATGCTCGACATTAAATACGTCACAGGTATTGTGTATGATGTAACATGCTCATAAAGAATAGAACATTTTTATTAGAATTTTGCTTTATTTTGTAATACAAAAGTACGAAGTAAGTACTCCACGTATAAAGTGGGTTTTGAAAATTTAAACAAAGTGAACCAACATATGTGAACAAGTTGCATCCTTGTATTGTATAGTATCTTGACTACTGTTTACGCAACTCTGCTGATTTTAGACCTACTGACGAAGGAGTACGACCGGTCAGATAAATTTATTGGGGAGATGAAGCTGCTGTATCCTGCGCGGCTCGGCCGCCTCGAGGACGACGACATCGTTGGCCTTCAGCATCAGATTCTCATTGGTCACACCGTGTGGGACAGCGCCACAAATAGTAGCGGTCAATGGTCGGCTGGCGTCCATACAAGACGGCGACGGGCCGGCGACGCAGCCGAAAATGCGACCGCAGTCGGGAACGAGAAACTTATAACGCACGTGCATTATCCACACACCATCGAGGAGCAGATTGCGATCGTGTTTCACAAAGCCAGCATATCCATCCTCGGCATACTGTGTGTGGAGGTAAAGATTCATAGTTCGTACAGACAGACAGAATGGGCGACGCTCTTTTGCCTGAAATTAAATGCCTTGAACAAAATGCCTCATTGACAGTGTTGTCCGGATGAACGAAATCAAACCGAAATAAAGTTTTTAATGGCAACGCGATCTAGTGCAATCTACTGATCTAAGTTAATACAATATAACTGGCTAAATCTGAGTATTGAATTGTTGAATGAAGTCATTTTGTGATAACTTTGTTCCGGTAATTAAAAGTTTGGCCGAACTGTAAGTCAAGCTATACTCAATTGGCTGCTGGTACAAGAACATTCTGAATCCTGATTTATTTTCAGATACTTGTAAAGATATTTTGCCTGGGCAAAGAATTGTTACATCACAAACTCGAGGTTAGTATAGTTACTGACATCAACTCTCACACTTAATACATTACTTAAAAACATCATTATGACATTCCATTGTTCTTGCCTTTGTTTATTTCGTCATTGTATTTACACGTAAAAGATATTCAAAAGTGAACAGCAAGTGCATATCAAATAATTAACGATTGCTTGATTTCAGAATTGTCAACTGATACAGAGATATTGGAAACTGTTTTAATCATGTTGTTATCAATTGACAACAATTTACTATATCTTTAAGACAGCTCTCAACACGGTTATGGTCTCTTCGACTGACATTATGTCCGCAAATATGAAAGGTAAGTATTACTGCGAAACGTCCGCATAAAAAAGATTATTCAATCTTTGCGTTTTGCAGATAACTCCAAATATTTGTGTTTACTTAGTGTAGTTCTTTGGCTCTCATCGGACAGGTCCTTGGGGTACTCTGTTAGTCATGATCACTGGTTGTGATAGCTCGCCGTCTATGCATATATGATGTCATCCATGCGAGGGGTTTGCCTGAGATACCGAAGTGACGTTCTAGGCGATGAACCAGCGTCCTGTGGTCGATGGTATCAAATGCTGCAAAGAGACCAATCATCACAAGAATTGTCACACTGTTCTTATCCAGCGATTAGAGTGTCGTTATGGACTTACAGACGGACGGTTTCTGTAGAGAGGAATTGTCTATAGGCAGATTGATCGACTTCATGAAGATCATTGTTTTTCAGATGATTTTCAATTCGAACATCAATAACTTTTTCTAAGAGCTTGGACAGAAGCGGTAGATTGGACCCTGGCCTGTAGTTTTTAGTACATTAGCATCTAGGTATTTTTAGAATAGGTCTGCTTCGCGGACTTTGAATGATTTGGGTACATAAGCAACGTCTAGAGATGCATTTATGATTTTTCTCAGCACAGGTATAAGCTCACGAAGACATTCTTTTAATAATCATGTCGGTATGGGATCTAGTTCACAAGAGTTGTTTGCTACCTTTTTGATTATTGATATAATTTCTTCTTCGGAGGTTTGAGTAAATCCTACAAAATTGACAGACGCATAGTTGGTTTCCATGTAATTCAGGTCAGAAACGGATTCCGTTTGTGATTGTTATATTGTTTCTGATTGTTTCGATCTTTTCAATGAAAAGTCACTGAAACCATGTGCGAGTCGCGTTGAAGATGAATTTGATGGTAAAATCACCTCATATGTATTACCCAGAAGATGTTTGGTGATCTTAAAGAGACTCTTTTGATCACACCCGCATGACTCAATTTTGCTTTGCTCGTTTAGTACCCCACACGGGTTTCTTTTGGCATTTTAAATCACGTGAGCATACTTTGATACCATTCGTGAGTGTAAGTTTACTTTCGCGCCATTTTCCTTCTTATTTACGTTTCTGATGTTTCGCTTCGTGTAGTTGTTGATTACACCAAGGGCATGAAGGTCTCAGCACAACAGTCTTGGTGTGTAATGGGGCATGGTTGTCAACTTTAGACATAAGCTGATCTGAGTATTCTTTCGCAAAATCATCAGTATTTGAGTGAATGCATTTAGTGTTAAAAATATGTTTTTCTTATATCTTGTCAAAACGAATGAATATCGATGGAACTCAATTTCCTATAAGACCCAGTTGTTCTTACTGATAGTGGTTTAGAAGCTTTAGCGTCGAAAATAACAGCCACGTGGTCACGTGACGCTTTTCCATCGGAATTAGAGAACTCAGGGTCTCTGCTGATAACCACATTCAATGTATGACTGGCAACATTAGTTGGTCCGTTAACGCATTGATGCATGACACGTTTTCTATATCGCTTACGTTGCCGTGGACGCATACTCTAAAGTCACGGCTGATGAATGTTGTATGTATATTCTAGTGTTTTGACGCGTTTGTCGTGATAGCATCGTTCGTGATTGACCTGGTGTTCCTGGGCGGGCTACAGGACTACGCGGTGCAGGAGTACATGCTCATCCTCGCCTTCATGGTTCCCTGGCGGATCATTAGGGTCGTCAATAGTACGTACACTAGCAGACGGCCACCAGCGTGATCATACGACACTTTAAGACTGAACACCGTTCACTGAAATCGAAAGCAATTATTTTACAATCATTTTTGTTCAAGTTGTTTTTAAGTAGTCATGTAAAGCCGATCGTTTAAAATATATTTTTGTTAAAAAGAAAAAAAAACAAAACATTTTGTAAATGGTACTAGAAAACTATTAAAGCTTGGACTGTTCAGGCTATATTTGAATTCTATTGTAACGACATGTACAAAGAGGTACTACTAGTATTGCAAATCAAACTACAGGCTTATGCATACATTCTTAGTATACTTGCTGAACATGGCGACTGTGTAAGTGTGTTGTTGCTTGCTATCAGGTTTGGTGGTTGCGAGCATGGACCATCAGCACCTGCGGCTGGTGATTCTCTACAAGCAGAAAAAGCAGACGGCGAAGGAACTACAGGAGGTCAAGGACGAGAACAAGGGACTCGAGGTATGTGTACCTACCGGCATAGAAGTACACGTGTATTGGATATGTGATATATACTTTTTAAAGTTTGAATGTACAAACACATGTTTTTATCACTTCTTCTATAATATTGTTTTAGGCGTGTATCGATGAGCTGGGGAAGTTGTGCGCAAGTGCTGGGATTCCAGACACCCATGTAAAGGCAAAACTAAGTAAGTTCACTTCAATTGTTTGTAAGTATACAAAAGAAACGTACTGTTCCCTCTCAAGTCATAGCCAACTTTTGCACGTAGCAAAGTTATCAAACCCAAATCATGAAGACTGACATTGGCATAATATATTCTTTCAATGAAGATGGCTTAACATTGTCTGTATTTCCACAGACATGTACCGGAGGGCCAAACCCAAGACGATCATGATGGGTGTCATGTCTTGTTTCGCCTTCGGAGGGGAAGATATGGACACACATTTCAAGGTCGGGCTGCCCATGACCAACGGCCACGAAACCGTTAACTTAAAAACCGAACAGAATCATACAGGTAATACCAGAGAGCACATAAAGGTAATAACAGATGGCACATACATTTTCAAAATATACGAGCAAGAAAGTTATTATATTCTCTAAGTATCTAAGAGTTAAACTAATAATTGCTTTACAACCTCAAAATCAAAATCAAAGTTTGCCATTTTGTTATTAAGACTTTTCTTAAACTTGACAGCCAGCACATGCAGCCCGTCTCTTTAAATCGAATATTTACAAGTAGCATCGTTTTGTTTTCATGATAAACGGCTTACCTTAAATACCTTGCTAGCCGATCTTGTAACAATTAACTTCATTTTAAACTTTAAGGAGCTGGTCATATATTTTGCTGATATGGATGTAACTGCTTTTAATTTCCCACGTACAGAAACATCGAATATCTGAACTAACTTGTTAGTAAAATTGAGTTTTTCGTATACTGTATACTGACTACCATAAGTTCCATTCCCAAGTCATTCTACTAGTAATTGTTATCAAAGCAGAACTAGAAGCCACAGTAACCCACTTGGTCCTGGCTGGAATGACGTATGCCTGCAGAAATTATTCAGCTGTATTTACACCACTTACAACCGCAAATGTTTTGAAGGGATGGTGGAATAATCAGGACTGTTTTTATTTTGAAGCCAAAAACGATGCGATGGGACTTCAAGAGGAGAGCGTGGGGGTACAAGTAGCGGACGGCATACAGGAAGGCTGCGCAGACAACAGGGGATTTGAAAAGGCAGCAGACGTTACGGCTAACAGTCGTTCACGATAGCTAACATTTACAAGTTAGTTTCCCGCTTCCAGTTTATACTCAACGATAAATCAGGGATTCAAAACAACACACAAGACGTTGGCGACTGAACCTGTGGACCGACCATGCCCATATTGTGTTTGCGCGTCTCATCATGTTGCAGAAGAGAAGCAAATCTGATGAAAACCAGTTGTAAACAGATGTTCAATAAAATAAGTCGCTGGCTCTTTTCATGTTTATATAATGTATCGAAAGAGTAAGTTGATTCTTCGAAACAACCCGTTGTTAAACTGATTTCGCTATCAACCACTAATTGACAATCTACATTTTAGGTGTTTTAATGATGTCTTTATATGGATAAAGGCAAT
Organism: Mya arenaria; assembly: GCF_026914265.1. NCBI lineage: Eukaryota > Metazoa > Mollusca > Bivalvia > Myida > Myidae > Mya > Mya arenaria. The sequence continues at coordinate 72,175,952 of NC_069125.1, read as the reverse complement.
ACTTTTGTTCGTTTATATAACAAACTTTTTTATAAGTACTATCCTTCTAACTTACAATTACAAACGCACAATAGTCATAGAAATACAAAATATAGTAGTAGATCCAAATCTGACTAGGGACATATGGGGTCGTTCTTGCCTTATGAGCTTGTGTTAGTGAGAATATGATTTTAATCAGTTTGAATTAGACGTATATTATTATTAACAAATGTGTCATAATCTTGGTCAAGGATTGACGCAGCAAACAATCCATTCTAAACTGCCGAGGCGTTTCCAGTTCGGTGTGTAAAAGCGTACCCGAGAGATCGCGTAGCTATCAAAACGGATGCATATGAATACAACGAACAAGACGTCATTAAAGCGTACATCGTAATATTCATTTGATGTCATGTCTCATTTGACTATTTCTACGTTTAAAAGCATCGATTTTAGTCTAAACCAACGAAACCGCACATAGATTTTGAAGGACATTTTCCCGGAATGTCCATGTCAGGAACGCCTTCATAATGATCAAGATCATTTTCTTGAATTTAAACACAAATCTTTTTTTCTTTATGTTTTTGAATAATTTAGTATAAATATCAGATAACACTCAGAACATGCTACTACCCAGTGAACATGGCCATATCGAATAGATATCGGCATCTGGTCTGAATGTCGGAAGAAAGGCCCAACGATGCCCCGATAACGGTCCGATAGTTATGCATTTCTCCCCATATGTGTATTTGATTGTAACTAAGTTGTAACTTATGTTATAGTAAGATGACATGAAGTAAAGCATTAGACCAGTATATTTTAAAATATAGGATATATATCAATAACGATATAGGACCGATTTCCTTACGGTTGTTGACAATCTTGTTTCTAATCATATTTATTACCTCCCTTGATTTTAATTTAATTGATTTACGAGCATGTGTTTGAAACTTTCATTTTACATATCTCGAATATGATCATATTAAGTAATTTATAAATTTATAAAAAACAAAAATTAAAACTGTATATAAGTTGTTTAATAAAAATTTCCATTCAAAGGTAAAGATTGTTTTCATAATATAGTACGTTTCAATAAGTTTGAGGTTCTGTGCGTCTGGCACAGCGTGTCAAACCCCCTGGGATAATAGAGGAGATAATACTAGTAGTCAGAAAGTGTTTTAAAGTTGAAAAATAGGAAAAAAGGTAGATTTTAATTCGAACCGTTTATTCATTCTGCACCGTATTTTACGATATTTCACACGGTTCCACGTTGACTTCGTCCAGGTTGTGTTTTGTTTTAAACGTTACATTATCTTAGACTTTACTGTTGGTTAGCGAATTACATGAAATTGACAGCAAACTTCGCTCTTCCTCCTCAACAGATATAATCGAAGGTTCAAGTTCGTCATTACTTTAAAAGAAATCTCAGCGTTTATGGGGTTTTACGTGAAAATAGTAATTCAGCAGGCTCAATTGAAACAGGTATTTGGCCTTCTTAAACTGTCACATTGGGCCGCTAAGTGGCTCTCCTCGTCAGCCAGGTGACAACTATAATACAACTTACCACAGGGGTACCTAGCTTAATTACGAAAAGGCTTCTATAAACCTAATAAAATACAAAGGATTTAAGTGATGCACTTTTGTACTGTGCATTTGAGAACGACATCAGTTGTAAAGTTGATATAAAGCGATAAAAAGAAACACACTTTAAAAGTTCAACTCCATACCAAAAGCCCATATCTGTTTTTAGAATGAGATACTACATAAACTCATTATGCACCAGAACCATAATTATATATCTAAACATTGCTAAATTTGATAAAGATTTATTTGAAAAGCTACAGAAAAAGTATTGTAGCGGAAAGTTTAAACGTAAACCCGTTTACCCCGCACAGGGCCAACGCCACACTACATATATAATATATATAAAACAAGGAGTATTCATCAAGGATTGTTAGGTACTAAGCCTAAAATAAAAAGAACCATTTCTTTACTTGTTGTATATTTGGCTGATGTCGAATTTGATTTTGTATTTTTATGATGTTTCGTTTACACTTGCGTCGCATAGGTAGCATTTTGATAAAAACAATTAATGAAGTTGGTTGCCTTTAAGGCATAACGCTGTGTAGTGGTACAACATCCGAGTCTTTTTACCTAATCAACATCATGAATAAAAAAAAAAAACGCTTTTCGGTTTAAAATAGAAAAAAAATAACCACTAGAATAAGAGCAAACCAGTTTAAGCCACGTCAACGTAATTTCGCACGCTTGTTGAACACTTCTAATGTGGAGGTAATAAGACCTTTTGCGGATTTGACACAGTCCCTTAAAATTACATTCTTAAACATCGTTTTGTGTTGTGTTATTTATTTTGTTTTTAATTGAGTATTGTGCTGTTGATCTGTTTTCATCCCACTTCTCTTTCCAAGCACAATCTTCGTCATCCTAGCTGTCCAAACATCATAAGAATACACATAAGGTTAGATTATGCGAAAAAAACTTGTATACACATGAATGTAACGAAAAACAAAAAGGCCGATAAATCTTTAAATAATGGCTTCTTTCAGTTATTTTGTATAATTATGATACGTTTGACAACGCAGAATGCTATTTGTTTTCTTGAAATATTGCTTCTTTGCATAATCCATACATAGCACAGCATATATCAAGGCTTCGGCCTAAATGCTCTTAGAATAGTACATATATTCTAAACCATGTAAAACACAGACCAACATTACCATGTAGCATCGAGCGCAGTGAACTGAGAAGGTATTGGGCTAGTGTGTGACAAATGTGTGGCTTAATGGATACTGGATACTAGTTCGTCTTGGATTTTTTTAAAAAGAGTTGCTAGGTAAGTTATCGACTATTGTAATATGTTTTGATATTCAAAAAATAGTTTTAAATTTGATATCTCAATACCAAATGATTTTCTTATAAAATAAAAGACAGCAATTGACTCAGTGGCAGACAAACAAGGTGTGGATCATGTTCAGTGCATGCGTTCTGATAATTTAAAGCTTGAATTTCCTTAAAAACGCCTATATTAGTTATATCAATAGATGTATAAACAGTCACACTCGCAACGGTGGCATTTACGTGACGACTATGTTTCATGTTTCCAATGTTCCATCTATTTTAGCAATTAGGTCTAACACTATTTTATACCCAGGGGGATATTACCCTTCGGAATAACATTATTACATTTATTTGCCTCGCAATGCTTAACTTAAATGCCCCTTTGTGAGGATCCATTGTAGCATACGTTATATGACAACAAACCACTGAATGTTTGATAACCTACAGGCATCTTGTCTTAATCGTCTGCAGTATAATCATAGAACTGGCGTAGAACCGGTTTCTGATGATGATGATGAGATGATGATTGTGGTGGTGGTGGTGGTGGTGGTGGTGCTGCTGCTGCTGCTGATGATGATGATAATGACGACGACCACCACCACCAAATCCACGACCACGACGATGATGATGATGATGATGATGATGAGCTGGTCGCTGTCATACATTAAGAACATGATGAATCTCTACCATAGACGTACGTTTAAGAATCGGGCATGGCTGTGTAAGATAATGTAAAAACGAAAATAATACGACAATGGACGCTTACCCGTTTTTAACCATTGAGACAACTAAAATAATCTAAAAATCAAGTATATTCTGATCACATATCTGATTAAGTTCAGTAACCGGTCAAGTGCGATTTTTAATACAAAAGGACAATTTGCTCCTTGCAAAATAACATCTTTACTGTACTTATAAGTTGTCTTTGTCCTCCACTCACTTTCTCGAGTTCTTTAGCAAAATAAATTTAAGTAGCTAATTTCATTCAGCCAAATTTCTAACTTTATTTTGATTTTACTAAATAACAATAGTTTATCGTGTTACCATAATGATAACGTCCATGTCTCCATAATGTATACTTTATACAGATAAATATATTATTGTAGTAACTTTGAGAATTGCAGCAGAACTATGTTCAGTTCATCCTTTATGTGTCAATAATATTAGTCGGTCACTTTATACATGTGTATAGTATAGTTGTTATGTTGATATATTAATATGTAAATTTAACACTTTTAAATTTTACTGATAATACCAATACATTTAGTTTGGCAAGGTGTAAATATTTGTCACGTGTTATGGTGCCTCCGCACTAAACGTTTAAATGTAACATATGCCGACGTATTTCAATTTTTGCTAACACGTTGACAGACGTTAGGGGTAGATTTGGTATACGTTATGTACGTTAAAAGCACGCTCGTATAAGCTGGATACGTGGTTGAACGCAGAGGCAGAAATATTTTTTGTGCATGCCCAAATGTTCTGGGCGTAAGTCGACGTCCTCTTCATAGGTTTGACATACGTAAAGTATTCTCAGTAACATACGGTTAACCTATATATTTAACATACATTTAATATGCAGCGCATATTGGCGTATTCGGACATATTAGACGTGCCTGACGACGGTGTAACTTATTGAACGTATTTCTTCTGTACAACAAGATAATTATTGGCGTTTTGGTAGCGCTTTGCGTCACCTGTATATAACGGCGTCTGTTAGTATCTCACCATCAATCCGCCCGTCACCAGGGAAGATCGAGGATCCTAAGGGGCTTCGACAAGAATATCACTTTGTGATTCTCCAACATCAGTGTGACAGTGTCAAATGGCAACAGTTGTAGCATCTGACAGAACAGGTTCGGAAACCATTACATGAGGACATGAAGAGCGTTGTGACTGCAAGCTGCCGGTTCGGACACAGGATGGAGACCATGAGCACGATAATCGGTTTTGGACGTTGATAGTGAGGATGATAGGGAGGATGATGGTGAGGATGATGGTGATGTTGATGGAGGTTGAACCTTTTGCCTTTACCTCGGGTTCTGGTAGACTTCTTGGGTTGCTTTCTTCTTCGTTTTCTTGGGTGCCATGTATATGTTGATAGCTCGCTGTCTACTGTATGAATGTGGTACTGTGGTGGTGTTAGTAGTTTATACTCCGGGTCCCGGCGTGAGCACATTGAAGGGTCCCAGAGTGACAGTTCAACCACCGCACACCTATCCTGGGCAGAACCAGTACTGGGTGCCTTCACCTCTGCAAGGAACTGACAACTTCTGTACATGTCAGGGGCAGTGGTACAGTGCGAATGGCCGTAGAAAGGATTTCATAACCAATCACAATAGAAGTGATCTGGTCCGCCCGGGAATCGAACCCGGGTTGTCCGATTCAGAGTCCAACGCTCTACCGATTGAGCTAACCGGGCGGACTGTGGTACTGTAGAGATCGGCGCCGTATTTATGCAGAACGTCAGTGGATTGTATTGACCGTCGGCAACACTCCGAGCGCACTGCGCATAAGTTTCTCATAAGTTAGTCATACATTTGGCAGAAGTAGAGAACGCTGGCCATACGCTGTCCATGGGCTGTGATACGCTGTCATAAATTAGTGATATGTTGCTAATAGGCTAGACATGCAATATGTATATGTTCAATACGCGCCCAGTTTAACCGTCTCCGTGGCCTAGTGGTTAAGGCGTCCACCGACAGAGGGGGATGCCGTGGGTTCGATCCCTGTCCGCGTCATACCGAAAGACGTTAAAAGTTGGTAAAAATAGCGCCCTTGCCTGGCGCTCGGCATTTAAAGAGTAGTGTTTGGAAAAGTGGTGTACTCAGTACTGGTTTAACCCAAAGTTGTACCCCGTGTATTGGTGCTTTACACCGAGCACGTTTAATAACCAAGGGGTCTCTTAGAAAATGAGCTAGGATAACGCACCCAGACTTCCTTGTATTCCACCACTGTCTCTATTTTGCGTGCTGTCCCTTCAGCAACAAAAACAACAACACAAAGTACCCCGTTGGTAATAAGTGCTTGCACTTTCACGGATTATCCTAAAGAAATACATACATACATATTCATACTGTAAAACATACTTTTTGGGCGTATGCCGACGTAGTGACAATATTATATGAGTGTTCATATGCTAGATACAAGTTTCTCTTAAAGCCATAGTGTGACTGCACAAATAACTGTTCAAACCCTATTTCCAGGTATTGAGCAACAGCTGTGAATCCTTAGCCATGGCGTTCATGAAAAGAAGGAGGAAAAACACAATGGGGCTGGCGGTAAGTGGGCCGGCATTCATAACACATCTGAAGCCATTTCTTAATTAAGCCAACTTCCTGAAAGTGTTTCTAACATAAAAGTATGTATTTTAAACTATACTTATGGAATTAATGTATTTCAGATTATATTAAGTTATTATATCAAATGTTGACAGAGATGCTTAATTTAAGAATAAGAGTTGCGTCTACTCAAAAACAAAAGCAACGCTTTAGGATTTTTTTTAAAAAAAAGAAGAAATATCATGTTCTCGAGTTTTTGCTGTAGAAATTTCGCAAACTTAACTCAAGTCCAGTAAACCCAACTTGAGTTTTGAATTTACCGACCATGTTGGATGTTGTCTTTAAAGTTGCACTGTCACCGTTTTGACAAAAAAAAATTGTCTTGGAAAAAACAAATTTTCGCACAACTATTTGCAAACCAGTAAAATAAGACTGCTGACAAAAGACCAGATCGCAGATTTGATATTTCCGTTCGAAAATTAATGTTTTCGGGCTTAAACTAACGGTTTAAGAAAATTGCATAAACATCAGTTTTTCAATTAAAATAAAAAACCTGCGATCTAAGTTTTTGTCAGCAGTCTTATATAAATTGTTTCCATGTCACAACGTTTAATCTGTGAGAGTGCAGCTTTAAATTTTGAGAATACGCCATATACGCCATATATGGCGGGACGAAACTACGACTAAACGCCAAATGGAGGGGCGAAGGTACGACACTTTGCAATGCAGCCTGGCGAAATACGCAATGTGGCGTAGCGAACATACGAAATTGTTATCAGTCTTTTTTACATTATCCTTTTCCATTTGGTGAACTATGAAATCTTCTAAGTTAGAAAAAGATTACTCATTTACATGCCTACCGACATACGAACATGCGGCAATACGTCACACGCCGATACACCAAGTGGCATAGCAAAATTCCTCCACCTACATGGCATATTTTCGCCTCGCCATCTTGCGTATTTTCGCCCCGCCATCTTGCGTATTTTCGCCTCGCCATCGTGCGTATTTTCGCCCCGCCATCTTGCGAATTTTAGCCTCGCCATCTTGCGTATTTTCGCCTCGCCATCGTGCGTATTTTCGCCCCGCCATCTTGCGAATTTTCGCCTCGCCATCTTGCGTGTTTTCGCCTCGCCATCTTGGGTATTTTCGCCCCGCCATCTTGCGAATTTTCGCCCCGCCATCTTGCATATTTTCGGCTCGCCACTTGGCGTAATTTCGAGTTGAAAAATATGAAGTAGCTGAAATCAGCCACCATAAAAAAGGCATTAAAGATAATATATGTATCCCGCGGCTAGGCAGTCCCTCTAAGAATTAATTGCTAAATGTATATTACTAAGCTATTTTACCTGCATGAGAATTCTTGATGACACAGCGGATATAAATACTTACCATAAATTTTACAGTGAAAGGGCTACATGTATACAGCCTATAATATTAGCATTCGTCTAATTAGCAAGTATAATTAACTCGTTATGCTTCCTGTTTAAAGGCAGTTTACGTCAGAATCAGCTATAAATGGAAATGTTTCTTCTATCAAATCATAAAAGTAAATATAAATAATGTATATATCAGATACTGGGGTAAATGAAAAGTCTATAAAACAATTTTTTGTCGTGTTAATGTCCGGATATCGTCCCCACGCATTTGTATAAATGTGTTTGATCTACTTATTAATACAGTTCATCCACATCACCCATAGTCAAAGATGGGATATATATACAAAAAAAACAACAACTATTGACCAACTTTTTAACAGGTGATAACTGAACAGTTTTATTGTAATCCAACACCAGCAACATATTTAAGTAATGCCAGAAAACAATTGAAACTTGTGCAATGTTAGCCATTTGCCCGTGCAGTATGCGTAAAACACGTACAATGTTTACCACCTTTCCCGTGTTGCAGACTCTTGCCGGAAACACGGCGAAGATGGCCCAGCAGATGATGGTGCTCGACAAGACGGAGGCGTCCCTCGACCGCGAGATACAACACGAGGCGGAGCGTGGAGAGCCCACAACCAAAGTACAAAGGTACAGCACAACCGGGGACTAGTAGAATGTCCGGAATTAAGCAGCAAAATATAACACTATCAACTAGCAAATCCAGATGCATCCGCCCCCCCCCCCCCCAAAAAAAAAAAATAATAATAAAAAATAAAGATCAATAAATAAATAAAAAAAATCTTCTAAGTGAGAAAAAGATTAATAATATACGCCCAAAATGCACCTTTTCGCATAGATTTTTATTTTCTTTTCTTAGGGGAAAACAAAACATTTTGGTTCTCAGAGCGGGCCGCAAGTCAAAAGATTACGACGCTAAGAAAAGCCCAAACTTACGTCAAATCCTGGATCCACCCCTGCTTTTGCCACTTTTGTACGCCAAATCATTTTCATAATGTCCCTCTCCATCAAAATACGGAAATAACATTTCATCAGTATATAATATGTGTTGTTAACTCAGATCCTCTCGTATATGTCAGGGTTCGGCGGAAGGGCGAGAAAGCCCTGCACACCAAGTACGTGCTGCTGGCCGTCGTCATCCTCAACATCATCGACTGTTTGCTCGTGCTCGGAGAACTAATGCTCGACATTAAATACGTCACAGGTGATATATGATCACGATGTAACATGTTTTGAAAGAATAGTTACATATTTCATCGTATTTTATTTTGTTTTGTACTATGAAGTTCTCCACGTATAAAGTAGGTATTGAAAAGTTATTAGAAGAAAGTGACCAAACATACGCGAACAAGTCGCATCCTTGTATTGTATAGTCTCTTGACTAGTTTTAACGATACTGTGCTGATTTCAGACCTTCTGACGAAGGAGTACGACCGGTCTGAGAAGTTTATTGGGGAGATGAAGCTGCTGTATCCTGCGCGGCTCGGCCGCCTGGAGGACGACGACATCGTTGGCCTTCAGCATCAGATCCTCATTGGTCACACCGTGTGGGACAGCGCCATCAACAGCAGTAGTCACTCGGCTGAGCGCCACACAAGACGGCGACGGACCGGAGTCACAGCAGAACATCCGACCGGGTCGGGAGTCGGGAACGAGACGCTGATAACGCACGTGCATCACGCACACAGCATCGAGGAGCAGATTGCGCACGGGCTCCACAAAGCCAGCATATCCATCCTCGGCATACTGTGTGTGGAGGTAAAGTCTCATTGCTTTTACAGACAGACATACTTTTTATTACAAGTCTGTTGATGGAAAACTAAACATACATCTGTGTATACAACAACATGTAGTATATTGTTGTGTAATACGTTGTATTTGCTGAAGACCTATTTTTAGGATTACGGTGACCCTCATTTTGTCCAGAACTCAAATACCTCTTTGACATTTTTGTCCGCATAAACGAAATCAATATGAAATGTTGTTTTTAACGTCTCAATTTAATGACAACGATAACTACTGTTATTCAACTGATCCTATAAAGTGAATGTAACAAAAATATTATCACTGGCTATTTCTGAGCATTGAAGTTAATTGATTGGTTAACGACTGTCATTATTGGATAAGTAGTCTAGTCATTATTGGATAAGCAGTTTAGTCATTATAAGATAAGTAGTTTAGTCATAATTGGATAAGTAGTTTAGTCATTATTGTATAAGTAGTTCAGTAATTATTGGATAAGTAGTTTAGTCATAAAGTCATTATTGTGTAATTAGTTCAGTCATTATTGTATAAGTAGTTTAGTCATTATTGGATAAGTAGTTCAGTCAATATTGGATAAGTAGTTTAGTCATTATTGGATAAGTAGTTTAGTCATAAAGTCATTATTGTATAAGTAGTTCAGTCAATATTGGATAAGTAGTTCAGTCAATATTGGATAAGTAGTTTAGTCATAAAGTAATTATTGTATAAGTAGTTCAGTCAATATTGGATAAGTAGTTTAGTCATAAAGTCATTATTGTGTAAGTAGTTCAGTCATTATTGGATAAGTAGTTTAGTCATAAAGTCATTATTGTATAAGTAGTTCAGTCAATATTGGATAAGTAGTTTAGTCATTTTTGGATAAGTAGTTTAGTCATTTAGTCATTATTGTATAAGTAGTTCAGTCATTGTTGGATAAGTAGTTTAGGCATTGAGTCATTATTGTATAATTAGTTCAGTCATTGTTGGATAAGTAGTTTAGGCATTTAGTCATTGTTGTATAAGTAGTTTAGTCATTATTGTATAAGTAGTTTAGTCATTATTGTATAAGTAGTTCAGTTAATATTGGATAAGTAGTTTAGTCATTATTGGACAAGTAGTTCAGTCATTATTAGATAAGTAGTTCAGTTATTATTGGATAAGTGGTTTAGTCATTATTGGATAAGTAATTCATTCATTATTGGAAAAGTAGTTCAGTTATTATTAAATAAGTAGTTTAGTCATTATTGTATAAGTAATCTAGTCATTTAGTCATTAATGTATAAGTAGTTCAGTCATTATTGGATAAGTAGTTTAGTCATTATTGTATAAGTAGTTCAGTCATTATTGGATAAGTAGTTTAGGCATTTAGTCATTGTTGTATAAGTAAGTCAGTCATTATTGGATAAGTAGTTCAGTCATTATTGGACAAGTAGTTCAGTCATTATTTTGATATGTAGTTGAGTCATTATTGTATAAGTAGTTCAGTCATTATTGGATAAGTAGTTCAGTCATTATTGGACAAGTATTTCAGTCATTATTTTGATATGTAGTTAAGTCATTATTGGATAAGTAGTTCAGTCATTATTGGACAAGTAGTTTAGTCATTATTGGATAAATAGTTCAGTTATTATTTGACAAGTAGTTCAGTCATAACTGGATAAGTAGTTCAGTCATTATTGGATAAGTAGTTCAGTCATTATTGGACAAGTAGTTTAGTCATTATTGGATAAGTAGTTCAGTTATTATTGGACAAGTAGTTTAGTTATTATTGGATAAGTAGTTAAGTCATTATTGGATAAGTTGTATCCATCTGCTTTGTTCCGGTTATTAACATGAACCACTTACAATTGTAAGTCAAGCTTTGCTGGTATAAGAACGTTCTGAATCCTGGTTTATTTTCAGATACTTGTAAAGATAGTTTGCCTGGGCAAAGAATTGTTACATCACAAACTCGAGGTTAGTATTGTTACTGACACCAACTCTTACACTTTATACATTACTTTTAAAAATGATATTCTTTCTTCTTTTTTAGGTTTCAATTACTTTTATATTGTTGGGAAACATAAACAAATAATTCCAGAGTGAGCAGGAAGTGCATATCAAGGAATGTCAATGACATATATTATATCGCATGTGGTGTATATGCGGTTTGTTTGTTTCAGTGTTTCGACGCGTTCGTCGTTATAGCATCGTTTGTGGTTGACCTGGTGTTCCTGGGCGGGCTGCAGGACTTCGAGGTGCAGGAGTTTGTGCTCATTCTCGCCTTCATGGTTCCCTGGCGTATCATCAGGGTCGTCAACAGTACGTACTCTTGAAGACGAACAGCGGCGTGAACACACGACACTTTGGAAACAGTTAACGAAAATGCGAGGCAGAAATCAACCACTATTGTTGGCTCTGGTTTCGTGGATGCCGATTGTTTAAAATAACTTCTTTTTTCGAGTAGAAGTTTATAAACGATGCTAGAAACTATTAAATATTTAACCGGCAAGACTGTATATTTGAACTCGACTGAAACAACATGTTTGAATGGTGCAATATTATTACAAATGAATTGAAATGATACTACACGGCTAATGCATACGTATTTCGTATAAATACACGCTGTAAAGTAATTTAATGTAAGATTGACACTGCTTATTATCAGGTTTGGTGGTTGCGATCATGGATCACGAGCACCTGCGGCTGGTGATTCTCTACAAGCAGAAGAAGAAGACGGCGAAGGAACTACAGGAGGTCAAGGACGAGAACAAGGGACTCGAGGTATGTGTACCTATAGGCCAAGCAGTACACGTAAATTGGATATGAGACCTATTTATACTTTTTAAAGTTTGAATGTTCAAATTCATGTTTTCAACCGTTCTACTTGTAAATTGTTACAGGCCTGTATCTCTGAGTTGGGGAAGTTGTGTGAAAGTGCCGGGATACCGGACACGCATGTCAAGGCAAAACTAAGTAAGTTCACTTACAATAGTTCACTGAAAACTTTGAAAATATACAACAAAAACGCGGGTACACGTATTGTTCACTGTGAAGTCAAAGTCCACGTTGCACAGTCGAACCCAAAACACGGAGCTTGACATTGACATACAGATTCTATACTCTCCATCTTATTGGCTTAGCATTGTCTGTTTTCCACAGACATGTACCGGAAGGTCAAAGCAAAGACAAACATGATGGGCGCCATGTCAAGTTTCGCTATCGGAGGGGACGCTATGAACAATCCCTTCAAGGTCGGGCTGCCAAAATCCAACGGCAACGTCACCATTAACGTGGAAAACGAACAGAATCATACAGGTCAGAACAGAGAACTTTTTTATTCAAAATATATTAGCATAAAAACTATTATATTTTTGTAATAATTGATTATCATTCGCTATTGATACATAGATATATAGTATATATGTTCTAGCTTCCTTCTTTCAGCATAATAAACAAGCAATACATTTAAAAATATATTTTATATGTGTTATGAGAATAAAACTAAATGTGGTTATAATATTTGATAAGTTTGTAATTAAAACTTTACCAAGATACAGCCAGCACGACTGCTGAGAATTTGGAGGATGTGACAACAATAGCCAATGAGACGTCCAAGACTGCGAACGCTACCGGCTCCAACCTGACCAACAGTGCCTCCCCTCGGCTCCCCCGGGGGCTCCTCGACGACAGGCCCAGGAGTAAGTAGACCTCGGGTATATTTCCTAATATAAACCGTACTTACCTTATATGATATGGTCACGTATATCATTCGGGGCATTCATCGGGACGTATGGATGTGATCGTATTATTCTGATAAAATAGTGATACTAATGGAGATGTAAAATGTACATAACGAGATTGAGTAAATGTGTTGGAAGCAGCTGTATAACACATCCGATTTTTACCAGTGCTCCATCCTGCAGGTCTTTCGGTGATCGAGGTCCGGGAGATGGACGAGAAGCCGCGCAGAAACTCGTTCCTGGCGGAGCTGGCTGAGAACAGCGCCGCCTTCATGGCCACAATCTCAGACGACACAGAAACCCAGTAAGCCCCTGACTTTCACAAGCACATCCAACCAGCATTTCCAACCTCCTCCACCCCCACTCACTGTGCATGAAGTTTCACCTTTTTTATTGAATTCACTCTTATTTTTACACCATACATGCAGGATTATTAAAAATAATTATATTGTTTTCAATATTTTATGAAACCTATTTCTTTTACTGCATTTTCTCTATAGCCTCTCAACACCAGGTGATAGTATCTCTGGAAGGTGTACATTAATAAACAATGCAGTGTGGCCTTTATGAAATTTGTATCACCTGACAGCGTCGCCAGTTTCATCGACATGGACAGTACGGATTCTGAACATGGCCATCTGCTGGTAAAAACGCTGGCTACTGCAATTTGGCTTTTATATGTTTTATGTATATGCTGCATAACTAAAAGTCTTCTCTTTATAAAAAGCATATATATACTGAACAAACGGAGAGTGTTTGAACTGTAATCATTTTATCAAATTGCATGTTTTATTTCCTTTTTGTTTTTGTCGATCTGTTTGAGTGAACGTTATCGTCACTACAGTAGATGCATGTGAACACTAACAACATACCATTGCGAGCTTCTATATAGCAATGCCTGTGCATGTTAAACATGCGCCTTTTTATTACAATATTAGTGAATATTTATATTTAATGGAATTTTCGTATACTATGAGAAATACAATGTCTCGGTCCATATACACATTCGGTCATATGACCCTCACTGGTGTGTACCATTTTAACTTCTTAATCTGCTTTATAAAATTGACATTGATGCCAACGGTAATAATTACTCCATTTTTTTCTTATTATATCTTAAACATATTCTGAGATCGGTGATATGAATCATGTCCGTTCTGACTGGCGCTCGAATCTCACCCTCATAGTGTATGCAATTGAGGACCGTTCTGTGTGCTAGTTTCAGCAGCCATCCTCCAGTGAGAGGAGAGGAAGCGGAAGTAGGGATCACCAAACTGGGAGTTACGGAGGACAGGGGGGAGACGCTCACAGACGACTCATTTAACAGTAAAAGTAAGTGAAGTGTTTCGATATCTGCAAAGTGTAATTAAATAACTTCTGTTGCCGACCTTGCCACAAATATCTTTGTCATATGATTTGTTATTGTTATTAATGTGCGATTACTGCTTTTAAATATCAAGAGGCGTATACTGTTTGAAATAACTGCTGTTTTCTTATTCTAATAACAACCAAAGCCGATCAAGTGGTTGTCGTGGCCCATTTGGCCATGTACATACGACCGCTGACGTGGCAAATTTGGTTGTAATTTTGAGCTGCCGTGTCCCATTAGGTCGTGTATGTGACCTGCTGTGACCCGTTTGGTCGTGTGTGTGTGTGTGTGTGTGTGTGTGTGTGTGTGTGTGTGTGTGCTGCCGTGACCCATTTGGTCGTGTGTGTGTGCGCTGCCGTGACCCATTAGGTCGTGTATGTGACCTGCTGTGACCCGTTTGGTCGTGTGTGTGTGTGTGTGTGTGTGTGTGTGTGTGTGTGCTGCCGTGACCCATTTGGTCGTGTGTGTGTGCGCTGCCGTGACCCATTAGGTCGTGTATGTGCGCTGCCGTGACCCATTAGATCGTGTATGTGAGCTGCTGTAACCCATTTGTTCGTATATGTGCGCATTTCCCATCATGTTAGTAGAAAGACATATGAATGCAGAACTTATTCGGCTGCATTTTTGGACGCAAATGTATCAAAAGCATTGTGGACTTATCAAGGCTTTTTTATTTTGAAGCCCAAAACGACACGATAGAACTTCTTCACGAGGGTAGCGCGGGAGTACAATTAGCAGACGACAAACAGAATGATTGCTCGGACAATAAAGGATTTGACAAGACCACAGACTAGCCATGTGTTCAGTAAGGGCTAACAGTCGTTCACGAAAGCTAATGTTTGCGAGTTGGTCCCCCACTTCCAGTGTATGCGCAACGATATGACAGGGATACAAAACAACAAACAACACAACGTGACGTGCATTCGGAACTCTTCGGCCATTGTTATCGAAAACAACCTCGGATGTATGCCGGTACATCAGTTGAAATAGTTCTTAAATTCATGAATAATATCGTTTATTAAATGTAGTGTTTTTAGAGTTGTATTTATTGATCACATTTTGAATTTATTGCCAGTAGAATGTTTATTATTGCAAACTTAATTAAGATTCCCAAGAGTAACGTCAAAAAGTTTAACTGCTAAAGAATATAACTACGCGATCTACTTGCAGCGGGCTGAATCGTACCGCTTTTTGAGTATGTAAACCGTCCAAATACATCCGAGGTTGTTTTGACGTGAGCGACTCTTAGCCTTAAGCGATTTTTATGGACACCGGTCGGCGTGTTTTTGTTTAAATAAACGTTGTTATGTATCAATTTTTTCACCTGCTGTAAATATTAAAATACATTGTAATAAGGTTGTTATGGACGGAACATGCTCATATTCTGGTGTCACTTTTTATTATGTGTGTTGCTTAAAGAAGAAAATCCGAAGAATTGTTAAATACCCCGACGTAAGCCGGCGGCTCTTTATAATGTTGATGATTCGAATCAAGATATGTGGTATGTAAATACAATGTTACATGTTATGATATAATTTTTGCTATCAACAACTTATTGATAGTCTACATTTGAGGTGTTTTAGGGACTGCCTTCAGATATATCAAAGCAATACTTTTATACGTTTATATAATAAACTTTTATTTTCATATGAATATCCTCCTGACTTATTATTTCACACACGCGTACAATAATATATGAAGTACAACACATTATGACTATTCCCGATCATCTGTGACAGTTCGGAGTACAAAAACGTTCTGCTCCACTCCAAACATTTACTTCCGACGTTGCGGGGGCCAACTATCATCAACGCCTTTAGGAAACACGAAATATTCCAACGAACACTATGAACAATGACGTGAGTGGTGCTGTAAGTCCGGGTGCGGCGTTTTTCGGCTTTTTAGGTTCTGCAGCAAGAAAGTTACACTGTCATTATCATAATGACCTATTATGGTATTAAAAGTCACATACAGCCTAATCATTGAAAACTATACATGGTGGCGGAGACTTAAAAAACAAAATTAAAACGCTGTCTAGTATTAATTTTAGCAATGTTTGGTAAACACTTAAAATGAGGGACAATAATAATAATAATTATAATAATAATAATAATAATAATAATAATAATAATAATAATAATAATAATAATAATAAAACAATGAAATTACTGATAATTTATGACTTAGTAACGTTTTGAAAAATGCATCTGCAATAAATACAAACTTGTACTGTCTGGTACGCAGTTATCCCCCTTCTTCGTGAAACCCTGGTTACATTCACACGTCCGGTCTTGTCCGCAGGAGGCGTTGTCAACGGAACCACATTCTCCTGTGTCCGAGCACGCGTCACCAAGGCCTGCGTAAATCAAAATCTTTCATATTTAAATACAATCAAATATTTATTTTTGTCCGAGTTATCCTTATTTGACGAATCAATGCATGTTGTCCGTGATATAGAACGTTAGAATTCACCACAAACCTTTAGCGTCACAGCCCTGTCCCTTCTGTTCGAATGCTGTTGCGCATGCGCATTGGTTGTTGGTGTTGCAGACGGCGTTCTCAACAGACACGCACTCCGTATCCATTGTACACTCGGCCATTAGACCTGTTTAAATAAACTGTTTTGGAACTTGAAGTATAAACAACAAGAAACAACAACAACAACACAAACAAGAACCAATGGTTACCTCATGTAACAAGCCAGTATCACGGAGAGATCATGATATAACAGCTAAAAGCGTCAAAGACTAGCGGTAGCAATTGTATTTACCCTTGGGTTCACATTGTTTGCCCTTTTCCACGAAGGCAGGGTGACAGACGCAGAGGTTGTCCGAGCTGCAGATGGCGTTTCCCACGGCCGCACAGTCGCCGTTCATTAAACACACGGCCGACAGACCTAAGAAAACACTTTTTGAAAAAATGGAATAACTTGACTAGATGAACAATTTGGATTTATTTAAGGCACAAGGCATTTGGGTGACCATCATCACTTTTGTGTTTGGATATACTAGTACATATAAAACGTTTTTCGTCAGAGGAAACAGCCAACTATATACACTTTATACTTACCTTTGCTGGTTGGGGCGGACTCGGGACTGCAGACGCCAGCCTTTTCGTGGAAGCCTGGTTTACACGTACATGTTCCATCAGAGCACGTGGCATTGTCCACGGCGACACATTCCTGATCTCCCGTGCACGGGTCATCCAGACCTGTAGGGAAAACATACTTTTTATCCACTGGTGTAAAAATGGTCGGAGAAACTGGGACATTGCGTTACCACTCAAACGTAAAACGTTAAACTTAACAATTAATCGTAACCAGTTGAATAGTGACTAGCTCTTATTAACCCTTGGGTTCACATCGTTTGCCCTTTTCCATGAAGGCCGAGTGGCAGACACAGCTGTTGTCCGAGCTGCAGATGGCGTTCCCCACGGCCGCACAGTCGCCGTCCGTTGAACACACGTCCATCAGACCTGAAAACCACGGCAAATTTTCCGTTTATAGCTTGACTAAATTGCCAAATGAGACTGTACCCAATATTTTGTGTGTAGTATAGCCGAATGTTTACGACTCTCATTGAGACAATGCAGTTGTGTCATACGCCTTAATAAAAATTATATTCTACATTTGTTAGAGTTTTCGATAAAGTCCTAGTTAAATACGAACCGCTGGTGGTCGGAGCGGAGTCGGGGTTGCACGTGCCGTCCTGCTCATGGAAGGAGGGGCTGCACGCGCACTGACCTTCAACACAATCCGTGTTCTCAACTAGGCTGCAGTCTTGCTTCGCTTCGCAGGCGGAACCGATACCTACAAAGATTAAGTTGCATTGTGAATTTTCTTTTACGGATGGATTTTTCTTATAGTAATGAAATCAAATCTTAGCGTTATTTAATTTGAGCAAACGGTTCAAGTCTCCAACCTCAACTTGTTTCTACTGAATCATCAATGCCAATAAACGGAATAAATTGACCGAAGTACTTGGCTCTGATTGGTTTGTTTGAAGCGATGAGCTAGAGGGTAAGCATAAACATAAGAACTTTCTGTAACTGGATATATGACTAAACACTCATTTAAAACGTTAATTTCCGCCCAGATTACTGGTCTAGCTGTTAAAATTACCAACAACAGGATGACAAGCCTTTTGCTGCTCGTTGAATGAGGGTTTGCACGTGCAGGCTCCACCAGAGCACATGGCGTTGTTCACGGCGACACAATCATCATCTGCTGAGCATGTGTCGTCCAAACCTGGTAAGAAATCTCTCATGTTCAAATTGTATTACAAATAAGAGTTGTCAGGTACACATGAGTTTTAAAAAATATACAAACACTTTTAGTTTGGCGGTTATATACTCACATCGCTCAAGATTTTTGGGCCCGCTACGGTTTCAGAAGGTCGCAAGTTCGACTGCCCGTCCGAGTTTTATTTAGCCCCTAACAGTCCTTAAAGGGACAAGAAACTAAAGGATTCCATTGCAGAAACAAATAAAAACGGTAAAAAACTTGTGTATATTGATATCGTGTACAACGCATAACATCTTACTTATTAATGTATTACATCGCTTACGACACATGCATCTTACTTATTAATGTATCACATCGCTTACGACACATGCATCTTACTTATTAATGTATCACATCGCTTACGACACATGCATCTTACTTATTAATGTATCACATCGCTTACGACACATGCATCTTTCTTATTAATGTATCACATCGCTTACGACACATGCATCTTACTTATTAATGTATCACATCGCTTACGACACATGCATCTTTCGCAATTGTTGCGCATTTTTCCAATTCGAAATTTACTGGGTTCGTCTACTTGCGTCGGTATATGTATCTGTACTAATCAATTGACTTGCACGTGCTAAAACACACTATAAACTGGGAAACCATTATGCGCTATTTTTAAACAGTTAATCTGGGCTGAGACAGCGAAAAAATATTATTTTAATCATATATAATGATGTCTAGCTCGTATTGATAATTCTAGGCTTGTTTTGAGAAAAACTGTATTCGCCGATTCAGTGTTTAGTCCCTTGAATGGGTTATATAAGATGTAATTTGACTATGGCATTAAACAATACATAGAAAATGTATACAACTTCAGAAGAAGCAGAACATGCTTCTGAATCACAACACTGTTGATATACAACATAACTAGGAAAATACATGACACAGCTTCATAGTCAACGCATCAGTTTCAGTGGAAATAATTATAATACAAAAAACAGTAAATAATCAGAAAATGCGCGTCTTCGAAAAAAACATTCAAATCCAATATGTAATGCAGTGTTCTTCAAAGAAGAAAAACTGCATTCTCCAAAGATTTTTTTTACATACCCTATCGATGACAAACATGGCGTCGACATGTACATATACATAAGAGGAGGTCCTTTTAAGCGTGTTTTCATGCATACATGTATAATATTATTCCTCAGATAATATACCGAAGACCATTCTTTGGTTAGTGCTTTCAAGATATGTATCACAGATTTGAAAAACAATGCCATATATATGCAGAGTATGCATGTGATTTCGTAAAAATACATGTTCATGTTCATGTTCTGCTAACAATATGGGAAACGTTTTGTATGAAAGTCTTGTGTCCTACTTATAATGCAACCATACCCCTGCGTTATTTCACAGTGTTTCGACGTAGAGGTAAAACAATTGATAACTTAAAATGGACAGTTGGAGGTCCACTAGGCGTTGCAATAGCTGCTATAATTGAAATAAGCGCACCAGCTTTTTCTAATTATAAATCAATATAACACCTAAACTTTCTTTTATTTAGCTTTTTTTCTAACAAAATGCATAATTTAAAAGACAAAAATGGAGTGACAACAACCCTGACATTTTGTTCGATTTAGTTGAGGTTCACTTAACCATCTACCTCGTGATTCTATTAGTTCAGTCCAGACACTCAATATGATTGTATGTTCCATTCAATGTCAACTAGTATAGTCATAGTATTTATTCGACCATTTGGAATTTCGGCAGTTTGGAGAATTGTGTAAAATAATGTTGTTACTAAATTGAAAGGGCTCATAAAGTCCCAAACAAAAATACATTTTAATATATGTTTTACACAAGCGTTATATCTGAAGTTATTATTTTTTAAAACATTAATTGCATAATATATCAACCAGCTGGCTTATAGACATAGAAATGCACGTAAACGCACCTTTTGGCTCACACCGTTTCCCACGTTCAAAAAATGAGGCCTGGCACGTGCATACCTTGTTGACGTCACATACGGCGTTCGCTGTACACTCTGCATCTACGGTACAACTGTCAAGCGCTGTTCGACGGGAAATTTAAAAATTGTTTCATGAACATAGCCGACATAGCCGACATTTTAATGATTGATATATAAACGTGAAATCCCTTTTACTAAAAATAATATCAACTAAGCATAGGCGTAAACAATTATGTTTCCGTTCTTATTTGCACAACTACGCCACTATTTTTAAAGCAATGCAAATGAAGTCTGATTACCTGAGAATCCTATATTTATCTGACATGTCCACACAAGCGCTGTCAAGCAGACGTTCCAAAGAGTCTGAAAAAAATGAGCTATATAACCGATATACAATCCTTTGCAACTTAAATGCATATAAACTCCTTTAAGGCAGGTGTTGGACAAAACCAGAACCTATATTGTTGCAATTTGCATTCAAAACACTTAAAAACATCCTTTAATCGTTAACATGTCTTCACTTACCATTTTCAAAATCTGTTTCCATGCAGACCGGAGACTTTTCTGGAATATCGGAATTCTATAACAGGAGATTCTGCGGACATTTTATCAGAATGTACTTTCAACCACGACATTACTGCAAGGTCAAAGCCATTGAGACACTTCTCAGGATCAAATAAGAGGTTGAAATCTGAACCTGCTGCACGTGAAAATAACAATTATAGGAGACAAATATGAGAAAGATTTCGTTCCCAAATGGTTGTCTGAAAGCAACAACCGCTTATACAAATATGAGGTCGGTTCGTCATACTGCTCGAGCAAAAGACCATTTCCACAACTAGTGATGTCGTCAGTAATTAAGGTACGGCTTTGCAGTAGCTCGAACGACGAACAAAGATCGATACATTCTAGTGAAGCAATTAATCTATTTTCCGCCAATTATATTTAAAACACCAATTAGCAAAAAGGCTTCCATTCCATCAGTGACTCAGTTTCTGGTCTTAGACTTACATGTAAGTTGAGGTTTGATATTGAGTAAATGAACCATGACCAGAAACTTGGAAGATATTCTCAATGACCATGCTGACCTGGAGCCGCTCATGTAATTGCCCCATTTAAGCTTTACCTGGTAATGCTTGTGTTTACTACTATGTATACCACCCAACTGTATGTGTTTAAAGTTAATAGTTTAATTATTTCCACCAGAAATTGATGATAATTAAACAATGAACACAAACTGCAAGAAAAGAAAGTGTGCAAACAAACACAAACTAGTCATTAAACATAATGCTGTCTACAGACAATGTTTTAGAAATAAAAATGAAAAATGATTTATTGTTACAAATTAACAGTAATTAAAATGTATGATCCAGCTAACAATACCATGATACACTGTTCAAAATCGTTCTGTCAGTAGTAGCTTA
This sequence comes from Mya arenaria, assembly GCF_026914265.1. NCBI lineage: Eukaryota > Metazoa > Mollusca > Bivalvia > Myida > Myidae > Mya > Mya arenaria. The sequence goes on along the minus strand of NC_069125.1, from coordinate 72,153,966 downwards.
TGTAAAAATAACATTTCTCCCAAAACAACATTCCGGAATAAATAGCATACACCTATCATGGATTCCCACATATCAGATATTGTCCACAGCATTCTCATACAATTATGTATGTACACAACTGTGGATTAAATCCGTTAGGATGCAAGCCTTGTGCAGACATATATAAAACGTGCTTATGGCTTTTAGCGAAAGCCTCGTCAATACGAACCTTTCAAAGAAAATTGGAATCCTGCCTTATTCCCAGATGATTTGCGTTATTTGACTGCTCGAGGAATATATCTCGATGTGAAATACCAACTTGAACATTTTGCTCTCGTTGAATTTAATAGCGTTCGATTTCCTACCGCACAGTACACGTAGTAGGAGCCAATCTCCTACGCAGTGATCTCCCCTGACACGCAGAATAGACCTCTGCCACCACGAACGAGTATATCTAGATTTTAGCTTAACATGTACATTGTATAAACAATCAATTAATTGGTTCTTCCTCTCTCATTTAAATTATTCAAAGAGAATGAAGTTGGAAATACAATAAAACTTTCAGAATCAAAGATAACTTATAAGCTTATCTATGTAATGATGGCTATCCATGGTCATTTGATTTGCGGGTTGGCATGGATTACAGTACTGTAAGGGAAGTAAAAAGTGGAATATATGCATGCGTTTCAATTCAATGGAGACATCTTCGAATGGGACCCAGTTCCTTTTACTGTTTATTACACATAATCTCCAATAGCGAGGGAAAGGGGCCGTTTTGTGTGTTCAGATATGCATTCAGTCTATCGCATATGTCGGTGTCGTAGCGCTTCTTCAATGGCTGCCATGGTTTCTACCCAGGTCTTGCGATCTGTATCGGCCTGGAGGTACTGAAATAAACTCCCGAATAGGTCGGCCGAAAATACACATGGCTGGTGACAATTTTGTATCCCTGTCAGGAGTGTTCTAGTATTGTAGCATAGCACGTTGAAATGCATCAGTGTTGAGATTGCCGCGAGGACTGGTATTAACAGTGATTAAACGTTTCACTGTTTAAACTCCCACTTCGGCACGACAGTTGATACGAGGGAAGTTACTGACTATGCGAGCCTATGGCGAAAGCCCCAGTCATGTGGGAATGCACGCGTGGTTACAGAGCTGAACTCTGGTCCACCATCGGATGCGAGTTCACCAGGAACTTCAAATGCAACGAATGTCCTTCTTAGGCAGTCTACCATGCCATTGGGACCGCTTGGTATACAGATAGATGGCATTGAGAGAAAACGCAGTCCACAAGAACCATAATCCAATAATGCATATTTTTTCGCCGGACGCTTTCTCCGCAATTGGCCAATTCAAGTGTCAGTCAACCACCACCAAGTAATTAAAACACCTTAAGTGAAAGTAATACATTGAACATACATGTACATTTAAATGGGTAATCTGGATTTGCCTAAATAAATGTTAAAAAAAATGCAAGAAAACATTGTGCTTAATAAGGGAGTTTGGGTAACTTTAACCTGAAAATGAAATATTCTTTAATTTTGCTTTTATTTTTCTAAATATTACTCTTATGTTATTGTACTAAAAAGTTCGTGCTCTGACTAAAAAGTTTGTGCTCTGAATACTTGATAACAATTCTTTCTAATCTTTCATTACTGTTTCGTGGAACCTTTCCTCACAATTTATTACATACTGACACTGAGACTTTTGAAGATTTTCCCAAGTCGAGGCTTATCGACACCATTCAAAACCGTTAACTCTACAACCACCACCACAACTCCACCACCACTACTACCACAATCACTACCACAACACCACCACCACTACTGTAATGTTCATGGAATCATGTAGTCCGGAGCCCGGAAAATAATCATTTCTGTTTAAGTGAATTTTATAGAGTACTTGATGTTCGCTTTATCGCTATGACTTCTTTATAATGATTTCTTGTATTTAATACTAATGTTATGGTTTTAGTATTCAATGTCTAAATTTAGCTAGTAAATGATTAATTAATACGAATAAGTTGTATTCTTAATAGTTTTCTACTTTTTCGTAAGTTTGATAAACTTGACACCCCTACTCTGTAACATTAGTTATATATAATGGTTTCGCCCATAGAGTTTGTTAAAATGGACCATTTCATTCTGGTCACGTGATGTTAGGGTATATAACAAGCGAAAGGCATAGAAATAGTTAGTTCTTGTCTCGACGCTGATGGGAGAACATCACGTTAATATATTGGGAAGCTTTAAAGTATCTTTTTGTACTGTTAAGGGCAGGTTCTGAACCACTGGAGGCTAGGAGAATTAAAGTGAAGCATTGCGCTGCAGCTTCTAGTTTCTAGGTTCGGACATCCGTGGGGTTTCGTTTTGGCTTCTTAGTAAGCCTGGATCATTGCGATACAGACGGAACAGGGTCAATGGTTTGATTCCCCGTAAAAGCAATACACTTAGGACTGCAGGTTTCGCTGATATATTGTGATTGGTTTATAAGCGTTTTGTTTGCTGATCCTGTAAGCTAAAGCATAGGAGTTTGCGCGTTCTTGGTTTTGGGATAATTGAACATTGATTCTTAAACCATAATAATTATTTCTCCAATCATTGGTTTTGTAAGCAATCATTGTTAATCACGTGTATATATTACTGATTTCATATTTAAATTTTGGGACAATGCCGTCCGAGTATAGGTTTGAAGTTTAATTTAAGGTGGCGTGTCCAAGCTAGCTAGGGAAGAAACGTTACACTACTACCAAAACCACTACCACAACACCACCACCACTACCACAAAAGCTACACAACTACCACAACCGGTACCGCTCCTACTACTGTTGCCGCTTCTACTATTATTACTACTACTAAATCGCCCCTTCACATGGCATATTTGGCCCCCATATAGCGTAATTTTCCCTTGAATGGGCATGTGCAAACGGTCGAGCATCCACAGGTAATAACAGGAGATTCTGCGGACATTTTATCAGAATGTACTTTCAACCACGACATTACTGCAAGGTCAAAGCCATTGAGACACTTCTCAGGATCAAATAAGAGGTTGAAATCTGAACCTGCTGCACGTGAAAATAACAATTATAGGAGACAAATATGAGAAAGATTTCGTTCCCAAATGGTTGTCTGAAAGCAACAACCGCTTATACAAATATGAGGTCGGTTCGTCATACTGCTCGAGCAAAAGACCATTTCCACAACTAGTGATGTCGTCAGTAATTAAGGTACGGCTTTGCAGTAGCTCGAACGACGAACAAAGATCGATACATTCTAGTGAAGCAATTAATCTATTTTCCGCCAATTATATTTAAAACACCAATTAGCAAAAAGGCTTCCATTCCATCAGTGACTCAGTTTCTGGTCTTAGACTTACATGTAAGTTGAGGTTTGATATTGAGTAAATGAACCATGACCAGAAACTTGGAAGATATTCTCAATGACCATGCTGACCTGGAGCCGCTCATGTAATTGCCCCATTTAAGCTTTACCTGGTAATGCTTGTGTTTACTACTATGTATACCACCCAACTGTATGTGTTTAAAGTTAATAGTTTAATTATTTCCACCAGAAATTGATGATAATTAAACAATGAACACAAACTGCAAGAAAAGAAAGTGTGCAAACAAACACAAACTAGTCATTAAACATAATGCTGTCTACAGACAATGTTTTAGAAATAAAAATGAAAAATGATTTATTGTTACAAATTAACAGTAATTAAAATGTATGATCCAGCTAACAATACCATGATACACTGTTCAAAATCGTTCTGTCAGTAGTAGCTTATGTAAAAATAACATTTCTCCCAAAACAACATTCCGGAATAAATAGCATACACCTATCATGGATTCCCACATATCAGATATTGTCCACAGCATTCTCATACAATTATGTATGTACACAACTGTGGATTAAATCCGTTAGGATGCAAGCCTTGTGCAGACATATATAAAACGTGCTTATGGCTTTTAGCGAAAGCCTCGTCAATACGAACCTTTCAAAGAAAATTGGAATCCTGCCTTATTCCCAGATGATTTGCGTTATTTGACTGCTCGAGGAATATATCTCGATGTGAAATACCAACTTGAACATTTTGCTCTCGTTGAATTTAATAGCGTTCGATTTCCTACCGCACAGTACACGTAGTAGGAGCCAATCTCCTACGCAGTGATCTCCCCTGACACGCAGAATAGACCTCTGCCACCACGAACGAGTATATCTAGATTTTAGCTTAACATGTACATTGTATAAACAATCAATTAATTGGTTCTTCCTCTCTCATTTAAATTATTCAAAGAGAATGAAGTTGGAAATACAATAAAACTTTCAGAATCAAAGATAACTTATAAGCTTATCTATGTAATGATGGCTATCCATGGTCATTTGATTTGCGGGTTGGCATGGATTACAGTACTGTAAGGGAAGTAAAAAGTGGAATATATGCATGCGTTTCAATTCAATGGAGACATCTTCGAATGGGACCCAGTTCCTTTTACTGTTTATTACACATAATCTCCAATAGCGAGGGAAAGGGGCCGTTTTGTGTGTTCAGATATGCATTCAGTCTATCGCATATGTCGGTGTCGTAGCGCTTCTTCAATGGCTGCCATGGTTTCTACCCAGGTCTTGCGATCTGTATCGGCCTGGAGGTACTGAAATAAACTCCCGAATAGGTCGGCCGAAAATACACATGGCTGGTGACAATTTTGTATCCCTGTCAGGAGTGTTCTAGTATTGTAGCATAGCACGTTGAAATGCATCAGTGTTGAGATTGCCGCGAGGACTGGTATTAACAGTGATTAAACGTTTCACTGTTTAAACTCCCACTTCGGCACGACAGTTGATACGAGGGAAGTTACTGACTATGCGAGCCTATGGCGAAAGCCCCAGTCATGTGGGAATGCACGCGTGGTTACAGAGCTGAACTCTGGTCCACCATCGGATGCGAGTTCACCAGGAACTTCAAATGCAACGAATGTCCTTCTTAGGCAGTCTACCATGCCATTGGGACCGCTTGGTATACAGATAGATGGCATTGAGAGAAAACGCAGTCCACAAGAACCATAATCCAATAATGCATATTTTTTCGCCGGACGCTTTCTCCGCAATTGGCCAATTCAAGTGTCAGTCAACCACCACCAAGTAATTAAAACACCTTAAGTGAAAGTAATACATTGAACATACATGTACATTTAAATGGGTAATCTGGATTTGCCTAAATAAATGTTAAAAAAAATGCAAGAAAACATTGTGCTTAATAAGGGAGTTTGGGTAACTTTAACCTGAAAATGAAATATTCTTTAATTTTGCTTTTATTTTTCTAAATATTACTCTTATGTTATTGTACTAAAAAGTTCGTGCTCTGACTAAAAAGTTTGTGCTCTGAATACTTGATAACAATTCTTTCTAATCTTTCATTACTGTTTCGTGGAACCTTTCCTCACAATTTATTACATACTGACACTGAGACTTTTGAAGATTTTCCCAAGTCGAGGCTTATCGACACCATTCAAAACCGTTAACTCTACAACCACCACCACAACTCCACCACCACTACTACCACAATCACTACCACAACACCACCACCACTACTGTAATGTTCATGGAATCATGTAGTCCGGAGCCCGGAAAATAATCATTTCTGTTTAAGTGAATTTTATAGAGTACTTGATGTTCGCTTTATCGCTATGACTTCTTTATAATGATTTCGTGTATTTAATACTAATGTTATGGTTTTAGTATTCAATGTCTAAATTTAGCTAGTAAATGATTAATTAATACGAATAAGTTGTATTCTTAATAGTTTTCTACTTTTTCGTAAGTTTGATAAACTTGACACCCCTACTCTGTAACATTAGTTATATATAATGGTTTCGCCCATAGAGTTTGTTAAAATGGACCATTTCATTCTGGTCACGTGATGTTAGGGTATATAACAAGCGAAAGGCATAGAAATAGTTAGTTCTTGTCTCGACGCTGATGGGAGAACATCACGTTAATATATTGGGAAGCTTTAAAGTATCTTTTTGTACTGTTAAGGGCAGGTTCTGAACCACTGGAGGCTAGGAGAATTAAAGTGAAGCATTGCGCTGCAGCTTCTAGTTTCTAGGTTCGGACATCCGTGGGGTTTCGTTTTGGCTTCTTAGTAAGCCTGGATCATTGCGATACAGACGGAACAGGGTCAATGGTTTGATTCCCCGTAAAAGCAATACACTTAGGACTGCAGGTTTCGCTGATATATTGTGATTGGTTTATAAGCGTTTTGTTTGCTGATCCTGTAAGCTAAAGCATAGGAGTTTGCGCGTTCTTGGTTTTGGGATAATTGAACATTGATTCTTAAACCATAATAATTATTTCTCCAATCATTGGTTTTGTAAGCAATCATTGTTAATCACGTGTATATATTACTGATTTCATATTTAAATTTTGGGACAATGCCGTCCGAGTATAGGTTTGAAGTTTAATTTAAGGTGGCGTGTCCAAGCTAGCTAGGGAAGAAACGTTACACTACTACCAAAACCACTACCACAACACCACCACCACTACCACAAAAGCTACACAACTACCACAACCGGTACCGCTACTACTACTGTTGCCGCTTCTACTATTATTACTACTACTAAATCGCCCCTTCACATGGCATATTTGGCCCCCATATAGCGTAATTTTCCCTTGAATGGGCATGTGCAAACGGTCGAGCATCCACAGGTAATAACAGGAGATTCTGCGGACATTTTATCAGAATGTACTTTCAACCACGACATTACTGCAAGGTCAAAGCCATTGAGACACTTCTCAGGATCAAATAAGAGGTTGAAATCTGAACCTGCTGCACGTGAAAATAACAATTATAGGAGACAAATATGAGAAAGATTTCGTTCCCAAATGGTTGTCTGAAAGCAACAACCGCTTATACAAATATGAGGTCGGTTCGTCATACTGCTCGAGCAAAAGACCATTTCCACAACTAGTGATGTCGTCAGTAATTAAGGTACGGCTTTGCAGTAGCTCGAACGACGAACAAAGATCGATACATTCTAGTGAAGCAATTAATCTATTTTCCGCCAATTATATTTAAAACACCAATTAGCAAAAAGGCTTCCATTCCATCAGTGACTCAGTTTCTGGTCTTAGACTTACATGTAAGTTGAGGTTTGATATTGAGTAAATGAACCATGACCAGAAACTTGGAAGATATTCTCAATGACCATGCTGACCTGGAGCCGCTCATGTAATTGCCCCATTTAAGCTTTACCTGGTAATGCTTGTGTTTACTACTATGTATACCACCCAACTGTATGTGTTTAAAGTTAATAGTTTAATTATTTCCACCAGAAATTGATGATAATTAAACAATGAACACAAACTGCAAGAAAAGAAAGTGTGCAAACAAACACAAACTAGTCATTAAACATAATGCTGTCTACAGACAATGTTTTAGAAATAAAAATGAAAAATGATTTATTGTTACAAATTAACAGTAATTAAAATGTATGATCCAGCTAACAATACCATGATACACTGTTCAAAATCGTTCTGTCAGTAGTAGCTTATGTAAAAATAACATTTCTCCCAAAACAACATTCCGGAATAAATAGCATACACCTATCATGGATTCCCACATATCAGATATTGTCCACAGCATTCTCATACAATTATGTATGTACACAACTGTGGATTAAATCCGTTAGGATGCAAGCCTTGTGCAGACATATATAAAACGTGCTTATGGCTTTTAGCGAAAGCCTCGTCAATACGAACCTTTCAAAGAAAATTGGAATCCTGCCTTATTCCCAGATGATTTGCGTTATTTGACTGCTCGAGGAATATATCTCGATGTGAAATACCAACTTGAACATTTTGCTCTCGTTGAATTTAATAGCGTTCGATTTCCTACCGCACAGTACACGTAGTAGGAGCCAATCTCCTACGCAGTGATCTCCCCTGACACGCAGAATAGACCTCTGCCACCACGAACGAGTATATCTAGATTTTAGCTTAACATGTACATTGTATAAACAATCAATTAATTGGTTCTTCCTCTCTCATTTAAATTATTCAAAGAGAATGAAGTTGGAAATACAATAAAACTTTCAGAATCAAAGATAACTTATAAGCTTATCTATGTAATGATGGCTATCCATGGTCATTTGATTTGCGGGTTGGCATGGATTACAGTACTGTAAGGGAAGTAAAAAGTGGAATATATGCATGCGTTTCAATTCAATGGAGACATCTTCGAATGGGACCCAGTTCCTTTTACTGTTTATTACACATAATCTCCAATAGCGAGGGAAAGGGGCCGTTTTGTGTGTTCAGATATGCATTCAGTCTATCGCATATGTCGGTGTCGTAGCGCTTCTTCAATGGCTGCCATGGTTTCTACCCAGGTCTTGCGATCTGTATCGGCCTGGAGGTACTGAAATAAACTCCCGAATAGGTCGGCCGAAAATACACATGGCTGGTGACAATTTTGTATCCCTGTCAGGAGTGTTCTAGTATTGTAGCATAGCACGTTGAAATGCATCAGTGTTGAGATTGCCGCGAGGACTGGTATTAACAGTGATTAAACGTTTCACTGTTTAAACTCCCACTTCGGCACGACAGTTGATACGAGGGAAGTTACTGACTATGCGAGCCTATGGCGAAAGCCCCAGTCATGTGGGAATGCACGCGTGGTTACAGAGCTGAACTCTGGTCCACCATCGGATGCGAGTTCACCAGGAACTTCAAATGCAACGAATGTCCTTCTTAGGCAGTCTACCATGCCATTGGGACCGCTTGGTATACAGATAGATGGCATTGAGAGAAAACGCAGTCCACAAGAACCATAATCCAATAATGCATATTTTTTCGCCGGACGCTTTCTCCGCAATTGGCCAATTCAAGTGTCAGTCAACCACCACCAAGTAATTAAAACACCTTAAGTGAAAGTAATACATTGAACATACATGTACATTTAAATGGGTAATCTGGATTTGCCTAAATAAATGTTAAAAAAAATGCAAGAAAACATTGTGCTTAATAAGGGAGTTTGGGTAACTTTAACCTGAAAATGAAATATTCTTTAATTTTGCTTTTATTTTTCTAAATATTACTCTTATGTTATTGTACTAAAAAGTTCGTGCTCTGACTAAAAAGTTTGTGCTCTGAATACTTGATAACAATTCTTTCTAATCTTTCATTACTGTTTCGTGGAACCTTTCCTCACAATTTATTACATACTGACACTGAGACTTTTGAAGATTTTCCCAAGTCGAGGCTTATCGACACCATTCAAAACCGTTAACTCTACAACCACCACCACAACTCCACCACCACTACTACCACAATCACTACCACAACACCACCACCACTACTGTAATGTTCATGGAATCATGTAGTCCGGAGCCCGGAAAATAATCATTTCTGTTTAAGTGAATTTTATAGAGTACTTGATGTTCGCTTTATCGCTATGACTTCTTTATAATGATTTCGTGTATTTAATACTAATGTTATGGTTTTAGTATTCAATGTCTAAATTTAGCTAGTAAATGATTAATTAATACGAATAAGTTGTATTCTTAATAGTTTTCTACTTTTTCGTAAGTTTGATAAACTTGACACCCCTACTCTGTAACATTAGTTATATATAATGGTTTCGCCCATAGAGTTTGTTAAAATGGACCATTTCATTCTGGTCACGTGATGTTAGGGTATATAACAAGCGAAAGGCATAGAAATAGTTAGTTCTTGTCTCGACGCTGATGGGAGAACATCACGTTAATATATTGGGAAGCTTTAAAGTATCTTTTTGTACTGTTAAGGGCAGGTTCTGAACCACTGGAGGCTAGGAGAATTAAAGTGAAGCATTGCGCTGCAGCTTCTAGTTTCTAGGTTCGGACATCCGTGGGGTTTCGTTTTGGCTTCTTAGTAAGCCTGGATCATTGCGATACAGACGGAACAGGGTCAATGGTTTGATTCCCCGTAAAAGCAATACACTTAGGACTGCAGGTTTCGCTGATATATTGTGATTGGTTTATAAGCGTTTTGTTTGCTGATCCTGTAAGCTAAAGCATAGGAGTTTGCGCGTTCTTGGTTTTGGGATAATTGAACATTGATTCTTAAACCATAATAATTATTTCTCCAATCATTGGTTTTGTAAGCAATCATTGTTAATCACGTGTATATATTACTGATTTCATATTTAAATTTTGGGACAATGCCGTCCGAGTATAGGTTTGAAGTTTAATTTAAGGTGGCGTGTCCAAGCTAGCTAGGGAAGAAACGTTACACTACTACCAAAACCACTACCACAACACCACCACCACTACCACAAAAGCTACACAACTACCACAACCGGTACCGCTACTACTACTGTTGCCGCTTCTACTATTATTACTACTACTAAATCGCCCCTTCACATGGCATATTTGGCCCCCATATAGCGTAATTTTCCCTTGAATGGGCATGTGCAAACGGTCGAGCATCCACAGGTAAGACCAAAAAGGTGAAACGTCAATGCAGGGAAAAATGACCTGCACAAGCTCCGGAGAAAAAGGGACAACAAAATATTTGAGAATGTATCATTTCAGACTAAAATATCCCAAATGTTCTTGCGGGAGGACCCCTAAACACACTTGACCACATTAAAACCAATACACAGGTACCTTCGCCCCTCTATACATCAAATTTTAAATCCGCTTCAGTGGGGTCACTATCCATCACCATTAACGTGGATGTGTAACTCAGTAAACCTAAAGGTACCGTAAATGGATAATCATTGATACTTGCTGGATCATTGCTGCACCTTCATGGCCGTTTTAGTATTAGACGTTATGACGCTTTTGATGTACGCTTTTACAAAAGTTACTGCCCCTATAGGTAAATTTGCCATTATAATGATACAATGAAACGAACTAAATACGAGCATTTACACTCCACTGTCACACAATATTTGAAAAGAAGACAATTTTCAGTAAGTATCGTTCAACAGAAATGGAGAAACCTTATATTTGATTGCATTTTTGAAATTTTTCATGCATGAACAATGTTTATATTGAAGCGGAGACTTACTTCCAGTTTGAATATTATGTGGTAGTCCGATTTTCTTAGACTCTCCAAATGTTAACTCAAAGGCAAACATTTTCTTTTTGCACTTTTCTTTACGTTAATTGTTTTCATTTGCAGTGATCTAGCCTTGGTTAATAACAATCCCAAGTATCTGAAATGGAGAATTGCTTTCATTTCAACAAAAGGCTTGCAAATTATCTATCTCTGTTTTATGTCATTTCTTCTTCCTAGTGTTACTGACATTCATGAGCGGTGTGCGCTGACTTGTTAGTGAAAAAAAACAAAAACACTGATGAAGCATATCAACATCAGAGAAGAGAGAACTGGGGTATTAAAGAGAACACAGTTTAAGTAAACCAATAAAAAGAAATTGGTTAACTGGTAAAAAGATAAAAACATTGCTCGCTTATCTAAAGCTTAATAGTTGCCACAGCCACCTTGAATGTGTCAGGGGTGGGGATTGTCGCAAAATTATTTGGCAAACTGTTCCAAAGCACAACCAAGTGAGGAAAGAATGCAGTGCTCCAGCTAGCCCGTTTTTCAATGGCGCAGCGCCCGTGCCCCTTTTCTTACCACCCTGCCTCCTTTTTTGAGTAGTGCCCTTTTAACAAATGCTCTATTAGCGCCAGTTATCCCGTTAGTGCCCTTTTTACTATTGAAATCATTATTAAAGATCAGCAGCCGCTGTCATAATTGAGACAAATTACGTAATACTTATGATAATAGTGTTCCCGCTAGGTGTCACCATGCTGCCTCATTGCCGACTGCTTAAAATATGCCGTACTGCCCTTTCACATTCCCATGTGCCTTGTCCAAGTCATATGACAGCTAATTGTGTATTTGTGTAGTGAGCAGACGACATGTGTATTCATAACCGGTCATCTTTTAATCCGATAATTAGGAAAAGCCAAATAGGGAAACATCGGCAGGAGGCGGAGCTATTGAATACCAGCCAATCAGAATATACATTGAGAACTCGTTTATTCAATGATAAAAGTTCTTAAAATGCGATAGAAAATGTGAGGGGATGGTGGAAAATGTTGTCAAGCACAATTAAATATTTTAAAATAATTGTTAATTGTATTGTACAGACGAGACTTGCCATTTTAAACATTGTTGATTTGAAGCAGACGGTCACTGCCGATTTATAAACACAGGAAAAGTGGCGCTAACACAATCAAATACATAACTTTTTCAGTAGATGTTTTGAAAGTTTATTTGTAAAATATTGATGATGAAAATTTCTTTCTAACCCACAAAAATATGTTGATGCTTTATGTAGTGTTTACCTATCATGCCCATGATCTTGTCAAAATTCGCCGAAACCGCCATTTTGTCAGAACGAATTTCGGAGTTATTTTATCAATGTTCTATGTTTTATAAGTGATTTTTTAAGCAAGGGCAGTGATTTTTATTGTCATTTTATTCTAAAACATCAGCATATTAAACATTATTTTACCGAAGACAATTAAATAACAGCCAGGCTGAATGTAACATTCGTACCCAATCCTGAACGTAACAAATTAAGATTCGTCCCTTACATATTTGTTTTTTGTGTATTTATTTATTTGATTGCTTCAAATGTTTAACTGTCTTTGGTTTTTTCTTCATTTTACATGATTTTTAGGAGAAATATGTGACATTGCACTAAAGAAGACTCCAGACAAGTACAATCACACTATACCACAGACAATAAGACAAATTTTAATTTTGATATTAAATCACCCTTCTAAATTTTGAGAAAAAGACCCATTTTGTTCAAGTCTGAAAATCATGGAAAATGATTTAAATTCCCCCCCCCCCCCAAATAAAAACAACACCTTGTGACAGGGGTGGACCCCTCCCACAACCACCCCCAATCGCCCCTACACGACTCATGTAGCTTGCCCTTTTCAAAACTCCACCCTGCCCTTTTCAAAGCCTGCCTGGAGCCCTGGAATGAAAATTTGTGATAGTCAGTTTTTACTTGAATTTGTCTGAAACATAGTGGGTGCATTAGTCTGGTTAATGTCACTGGTGTTTGAATATAAGATGGCAGCTTGCATATTCTAATTGTGAACCGACAAGGGTTTTGTAAGCCTGACACTTTCTGTTATTGTTTTTATATTTCTTTTAATGAAGTTGAGAGTATTATTTTTATTGGCAGTAATTTTTGACAGGGTTCCCGCCAGGAAAATCATAAGGCATGTCAGGAGGGGAGGGTTTGGGAGGGGTGTCCCCTTCCGACGTCGATTTTTTTTTATTTTCGTAACCAAAATGGTGCATATTCCTGCATTTTAAACAAGTTTACAGTTATGTTCCTATGATTTAGAATTACCAACTCAAGTCCGATTAACATTAAAAATATTTGTGAAAAGGTTTAATTGTTTCTCTTCATTTTATTATTGGTACTTCTCAAGTATTCCCACAATACAATATTGATGACATCGATCGACTCATGTTTCGTTTAGTGTGGGTATTATTTATATTGACACCGTTGACGTCACAGCAAAATGTGTAAAACACGCTGTCTGCATGCTGGAACACAAAAGAGCTCGGAGCAAGGCGACTGCTCGTGGGTGTATCCGTATTAAAAGGTGCAACAGCCATTATTTTTAAAGCCGGGTCGGCTAAATAATAACTTAAAGGGAATGTAATGTATATTTTCAGATTTATTGATCTTTTTTCTAAATAAATTAAAAGAACGATAAAATAATTTTAATAATAAGCAACACAAAATATAACTTTACACTAAACTAAAGACGGGAACGCGACTCAATTACATTCAATTACATAGCAAAACCCTTGTTAACACAGAAATCTTAACACGGTTCTCAATTACAATTTAATAATTGGTTAAAAAACGGACCCGGGATCAATAAACAAAATAAAACGACACATGATTTATGTTACCGAAATTAATTAACACTTATTGTTTACTTTGCATTCATAGGTAATTATAGGGATGAAGGTCGCAATTACGACAGTGGTGTTTTTCACACATTCCCATTTTGATAAAGAATAGGAGGTGTTTGGTTAATTGCACAGTCAATCCTCACCGACACGCCTTCATGCTGTCGTCGATCCTGAATGGCTGATACAAATGCCGTAATAGTCCCGACACGCCTTCTTGCTGTCAGTCAACCGTTGCAATCGCAGCAAAACTGTGTATTGTCAAAACTGGTGATTGTTTTGATAAGGATTGTCCCTGAGCGGATTAAAGCATGTCGGCATAGTTAACGCTTGTCGGTAATAAGCCTTGCCAGCTGAAGGCACGTCGGGCCCGACAAGCCATAAAGGGCTGGCAGAAACCCTGCTTGAAATATGAGTGTTCCAGCTGTGGTCTGCTGATATATCAACACCAAGATATTTAGCACTTGAGCTGACTGTAGGATCTGGCCATGGAGTATATACAGGTTTCTGATGATATGCTTATTCCTTGTTATGTGCAGAACTGGACACTTGAAGGGATTAAACTCCATATCCCAATCATTTTCCCATAATTCAAGTTGTTTTAGGTCTTTTTAAAGGATAGCACAGTCAGAGGGAGAATTGATAGTAAGATGAGAGCAGTATCATTGACAAAAATTCATACTTGTGATTTGATACTAGAAGGGAGGTTTATATCAATATAAATCAGGAAAAACAAGGGACCCAGTACAGAGCCCTTAGGTACACAAGATGTTACGTGTATTTCTTCAGAACGATCACCATTCAAGACTACTGTCTGACTTCTATGAAGGAGAAATTCCTCAGACCACTTGAGAACCTGTGGACAAACACCATAATCCTGTAGAACTGTAGAATTATGGTGTAAACAATTTTTAATCAAATACATTAGCACTTGATTATTAGTAGGATTTTTCAATTTAATCAATTCAGCACTCTTTACGACCTCCTTTCCAGCCCATTTACATTACACACTTATCTCAAAATTGGATGTGGAATTTTAAAATATCGGGCATTTTTTCACCTCCAAAAGGCTAGAGCCGCTCCCCTAAATGCAAAAAAAAATGGTATCTCATTATATTTTTAGAAAAGAGAAATGGTCTAAAATTCAAAGAACAACAGCTCTTAAGGATTTATTTTCAATAATCGATTATGATAAAATCACTATCTAAAGTATTGCATCTTGTCTCTAGTGTAAGTTCTGACTTTGGACTTACTTATGTCTATAAATAGCGTCCAATCAGGATATTAAAAGCTAATATTGTCATGATTATGTTGACTGTACCTGGGACATGGGACCCCCCAACCATTGGAGTTCTAAACAAAATCTGTATGATCTAGAAATGTTCATTTTGGTGTTTTTAAGAAATTTGTTTTTCTGCAAAAATTTCATTCCCTTATTACAGTCTGTGATGTTTCAGGATAGCGAGACCAGTCATAAGAAGGAGTGTAGATGGCAGCAGCCCCTGGCAGGCATGGCTCTGCATGGGAGTGCGGCAGGGGAAGCAACGGGTACCAACAGTCTTGCCTTTTCCAGCATCACTGGGGACCCTGGCCTTTGTGAACAGCAGTATAATAGGTGAATGTACATGATATCAATCAGTCTAGGGATAAGAGACGATGTTTAGATCTATATATAAATAATTTATTAAAATCATGTGAACATGATACTATGGGAGACATAACAGCTTTCTTTATTACAGGAAACCTTCCCTTTACCACTTTTATGTCATAGTTAGATGACATGAAGCAAGATAATCAGGTCATCTAACTGACTTAGAATACAACCTCATTGGCTGACACATTGTAAACGCAAAATCTGACAAAGGGAGTGTGTTTCGGATGAGTGGCAGTAGGCGGACCTTTTGAACACCTGCAAAAGTAGAAATTCTTAATGATTAAGCCTAGTACCTAATGAATGCCTATCTGCAATTAAATTGGCTGAGAATGTAGGTTGTATTCTAATTCAATTTTTAGCATGACTATTTTCTAAGAATATGAGAGCTTTACTTCTCCTCACCCTTTCTTCATGTCACATATTGGTTAAGGTTTTACATGTAAGCACATTTAAGTCAATACCTCAGCAAATAGGTCATGTATTGCAATGAAACTTAAGATAAGTGTTCCAAACCACCCAAACTACTCATTTAATAAATTTAGATAGCCATACCTAAAGCATACTAGTATCAATAAAAATTATGGCCCTTTATTATTTGACCTTTTTATAGATGTACAGTAAAACTGCTGTCGTTCGAACAGGCGGTCATTCGAGAACCGGCGGTCCCTCGAGGTCAGAGCTTGGTCCCGAACATTTTTCCTTCTATTTTCATATAAAATATACTGATGGTCGCTGCATTGAAACTGAAATAAGTCGAGCACAATAGCCGGTCCCAAATACACTAATCATGCACAAAACCTTAGGACTCACTCGAGGTCATAATTTTACACTCCCAAACGCGTGTTCCAAAATAAACAAACAATTGCTAGGTGTTAAAATTTTCGCAAGTTGTAAAAATAAAATTGCAATGACAGTTGAAATGAAATTGCATAAGGTGTGAAAAACTAATTATCACTGTTTAAGAATGACCGCTATTAGTTGAAAAGAGCATTTGAGAAGATAATTATGAGTTTGAACAGTTTCGCGAGACAGACAAGATGCGCCAATCATCAATCCTTGATTTTGCAAAACTTAGATCTGACTAATGCCATATGTACTGTCCTATTTAAACCTTGTTTGTTTAGAAAATATGCTTTTTGTAAAAATAAACATAACTATTTATTCATTTATAATTGTTTTTTCTTTTACATTTAGTATATGACAGCCTTTGAACATATGAGCGATGTCCACAATCAGTGTCGTAGTAAACAGTAGGTTTGACGACTTCAAACTTAAAATTTATTGAAAGATAATTCATAACAGACTGGACAATTGAAACTCGAGTCGTTCGAAACATCGGTTCCCTCGAGGCTTCAGCTGGGACTCCGGCGTCCCCGAGCGATATCAGTTTTACTGTATTGCAAATTATTGTTTTAAAGGATTATGCCACTTGGAACTTAATTGTGTTTACATTGTTATTTATTACATTTTGCTTTCATGTTTGTGTAGGTTGAAGGCATTTCTAAGTGAGCAAAGTTCATTGTTTGGAGCAGACGTCCATGTCATTCTGTTCCCGGTGTTTGTGCATATCTACATTGAGCTGCTCAGTAATGGACACAAAACACAAGGTATCACTTACCACTTACTTGTAGTTGTGATAATTGATTGTGTTGTTCAAAAGATTTACAATAAATGCTTCTCCTTCTTCTGTGCAACAGGTTTTCCAATCATGTCAAATGGAAAAGTTATAAATAATTATGCCCCCCTTCAAAGAAGAGGGGTATATTGCTTTGCACATGTCTGTCGGTATGTCGGTCGGTCGGTCCGTGGGTAGACCAAAGCTTGTTGACTGATAACTCAACAATTTCTGAACATATGGTCATCAAACTTGACATGAATGTTGGGCCTGACTAGTAGATGACCCCTATTGATTTTAGGGCTCATCGGGTCAAAGGTCAAGGTCACAGTGACCTTTAATGGTAAAATAATTTTAAAGCTTGTCCGAGTGATAACTCAACAATGCCTTCATCTATGGTCATCAAACTTGATATGGAAGTTAGGCCTGACCAGTAGATGACCTCTATTGTTTTTGGGGGTCATTGGGCCAAAGGTCAAGGTCACAGTGATATTGAATGGTAAAAGGTTGTCCAAGTCAAAACTCGACAATGCCTGCACCCATGGCCCTCATACTGGACATGGAGGTTGGGCCTGACCAGTAGATGACCCCTATTGTTTTTAGGGGTCATCGGGCCAAAGGTCAAGGTCACAGTGACCTTGAATGATAAAAGGCTGTCTGAGTGATAACTCGACCATGTCTGCACCCATGGCCCTCAAACTTGACTTGGAGGTTGGGCCTGACCAGTCGATGACTCCTATTGTTTTTTTGGGGGGGTCATTGGGCCAAAGGTCAAGGTCAAAGTAACCTTGAATGATAAAAGGTTGTCCGAGTGATAACTCAACAATGCCTGCATCCATGGCCCTCAAACTTGACTTGGAGGTTGGGCCTGACCAGTAGATGACCCCTATTGATTCTAGGGGGTCAAAGGTCAAGGACACAGTGACCTTGAAAGCAAACTTGATAATTCCTGGACCTATGGTCATCAAACTTGACACGAAGGTTGGGCCTGACCAGTAGATGACCCCTCTTGACTTTGGGGGTCATCGGGCCAAGGTCAAGGTCACAGTAACCTTTAATGCAAAAAGTTAACAAATCTTCTCCCAGTGATAACTCAACAATGCCTGAACCTATGATCATCAAACTTGACATGGAAGTTGGGCCTGACCAGAGGATGACCCTTATTGAATTTAGGAGTCATTGGGTCAAAGGTCAAGTTCACAGTGACTTTGAATGCGAAGATGTTTAGAGTGATAACTCGACAATGGCTGCACCCATGGCCCTCAAACTTGACTTGGAGTTGTGTCTGACCTCTAGACGACCCCTTATGATTTTAAGGGTCATCGAGTCAAAGGTCAAGGTCACAGTGACCTTGAGCGAAAAAAGCTATGTCTGTGTGATAACTTGTCAATGCCTGCACCCATGGCCCTCAAACTTGACAGTTAGATTTTTGGTGATCAGCTGATGAATCCTATGGATTTTGAGGTCATAGAGTCAAAGGTCATGGTCATAACACACTCTATTCTCACACTTTGAATGGTCATAATCTTAAAACTGCCTCAACAGCATCCAATGTCAGTGAAAAATCAGCATCATTTGGGTTCATGCATATTTCATTCAATTGTCCATATAATCCTGACAACATGGCGCTCAGGGGGGGGCATAATGTTTGACAAACATCTCTTGTTTCATATTTCTAAGATAATCATGATGTAATTTGACAAATAGATTTTGATATTTAATGCACCATATTTTTAGAGACATAGAGATTTACCTTGTTTCCAACCATTTATAGATGATTGTTATGATTTTGACAATTTGCAGCTCACAAGTTTTTTGCTCGTCACAACACATCATTCAAGGTCGTTGAAGGCAGCCAGTCTACCCTCCAGCAACTGTCAGGACTTTATTCAAAGGCAGACATGATCTCATGTAAAGAGGCACAAGCATTCAAGTAAAATTCAGTCCATTGATATTTTATGTAATAAAAAGTACCAGTAGTACTCATGTTTTGGCGTCATATTGCACTTGAATATATTTCGAATGTTCAAGGTTACTTGTATTGCTTGAATATAATTTGAATGTTCAAGGTTAGTTGTATTGCTTGAATATAATTTGAAATGTTCAAGGTTAGTTGTTTTGCTGAATGTAACATTGTTTGCTTGGGTGCTGTAAAATCTGGTGCTAGCTTTCAGCTCAGCTGAACACAAAGTGCTCAAGGTGAACTGTTTTGTTTGCCCGTTTGTCCAACATCCATCATCCAGCTCATCAACATTTAAAAACTTTATGACCAAGACCCATGATATTTGGTTTGCAGCCTTAGGTAGTTGCCTCTTTTCAAAACTGTTCGAGTAATGCCCCTGGGGTCAAAGATGGCCACATTGTGGGGGTCCCAGATTTTCTATATACTTATTAAGTAAAATCTTTGAAAGTATATTTCTCTGAAACTGCAAGGCCCAGACCCTTGATATTTGGTATGCAGCTTCATGTAGTGGTCCTTTACCAAGGTTGTTCAAATTATGAAACAAGGGTGAAAAAAGGGCCCCACCTCAGGGGTTTCAGGCTTTTTCTCTGTTACAACATGGCCAAGACTTAATAATTGGTATGTAGCCTCATGAAGTGGACATTTACCAATGTCCTTAATATCCTTTCAGGTGAGCGATACAGTGCCCTATTGACCCTCTTGTTGTTTGTATCTAGAGTTTCAAACAAATGGTCAGTACAAGTGTTCTTTAACCATGTCACCAGTATATCTGGTAAATGAATTTTGATTGATTAAATAATTGTGATGTGACATTTTTTTGTTTTAGAGATATGAAGTACAAAGTGACTTTAAATAAGGAAAAGTTTGAGACTGTACACAGATACCTAAAGGTGGGTGCATTTACGAGTATTCTTTAACTGATGGCAAATACATGAACATGATATTGAATATGTTTTAGCTATTCTGACTAAATTAAACTAACTCAATATTACCATCTAGTGATTGTTGGTATTGCCATCACCTTTAATTAAGTATTCAGTGATTTTTGTTATAAAAAGTAATAAATTAAATGTGGCTTTCTTTTTATAAGATACATAACAAAGAATGTAACATATACTCATTTTGTGTTTTAAGCAGATGATTATTTCTCTTTGTCTTTGGGAATCAGGGCTGTCAAAGCTTAAACAAGCAATGCATCCTGACCTTGGTGTTGATCTGTCATTGTTTAGTGGAATGATTTGATATGTAATGAATGTCATGACTTCAGAATGATGACAATATGGTTCTCCTCCAAGTTTTGAATCAACACATGCAGTTAGATGGTAAGAAATACATGTACAACTTATAAGTCTTGTATTTTTATTAACATTAACAAACATATCGATACATGCAGATGTTGTATAGATTGTCAAAATTGTTATCTTTATTTGTAAGCTTTGTAGTAGTAACTTAACGTTTTATTTTATTATTTTATTTAGTGTGTGCCTTGTAATGCTATATTATATTAGTTTTAGTCCGCACTATCCAAAACAGTTAAAAAAAAATAAAACTATAATAAGAAATCTGTGGGAGCAGCAGCAATCAAAAAATTGAAACTAAGTACTAGTATATTTTATTTAACCTTGCAATGCCTATTCAATACATTTTATAGTTTTATACAGTTACAGTTTTATATTTCAATAGCCAAAAACAGACAATTTGATAAAATGATAATTAGTAATTTATGATTATATCATTACAGTAAAAGTTTCACAATGTAGTCTTACATTTATTGTATGTGTATGCATTGTTCTGGGATTTGTTTTGGTAACTAGCAATATACTGCTAATCATGCATTCAGTGATACTGTGTTTAGTTGCAGGCGTGTACAGTAGATCTTCTACCCCATTTCAGCTGGGTAACTCTTTCAGCTAACCTCTTGTTTTCCTGTTCATTCTGAGGCAAGAGTACATAACTCTAGTCTGGGGGAATGTTTATTTTTACTTAAGTGCTTTTTAAACTTGCTATATAACTGCATGATTTCATTCTACAACATCCGTACATGTGTCTGAGTTGTTATGTACTCATGTCTTTGCATTTGGAAGTCAAACACTGTTTGCTGTTATACATTCCTTTTTTGTCTGAATAGCCTGGAAGACATTACGATCATGTTGTCAGGCATTATCATTCCCAAATTGCACGATTGACTCCAGAGTTATGGCCCTTTGTTTGTCAAAATGTTACCAAATTTACCTACCCGGTAATCAGTATTTCTTATCCAATTTATACCAAATTGGGTTACAATGTTTTTGGCCTTTGCCTCATAATATTTTGAATGGTTAACACTAACAGCCAGCTTACATGGTTAACTTTCGGAGATATTGCCCTTGATTAGTCAACATTTGACCAAATTCTTTTTGACCATTCTAACTTGAGCATTTTTTATTTAATCTTTAAAACACTGGGCAGCAAGGTTTAAGGGCAATATGTACCACATACCTTTGATCAACAGCCAGATTGTCTTGGTATTATGGCTCTTGAAATGTCAAATTGACTAAATGTTTTTTGTTCTCCCTTTTATCCAATATCTTTGTTTTGATGAACAACATGATTGTATTATATATTCTAGAGTTTTGGCCCTTGTTTGTCAGAGCTTGAGCAAATTCATTTTTTCCACTTTCTAACTAAAGCATTTCTTATCCAATTCCTACCAAATGTGGTCACCATGTTCATACGCATTCCACTAGTATCTCAAATGTGACTGTCTCAGGGAAAAAAAACTCATCTCAAACTTCTTTCAGGTTTTAAAGACCTTTGATTGTCAAACATTGACCAAACTGACCTTCATTGCTCCATTTTCTCCATCATTTATAATCATATGTTTGCAAAACTTAATATCATTATTTATTCGTATAAAGTATTGCGCTAGTTTGATAGCCTGCCATCGTGCAACATTGTCTTTGGAGTTATTGGCCTTCAATTTTCATATAGAGCACTCAATGCAGGTGAATTATGCAATTTACAGAATTCTAGTTGGTTTGTTTTGTTATAAAAGTTTGTTTCAAGAAAACAAACAATTTGTTTCAAGAAAACAAACAATAGTTACCAGTAATTTTTCAGTGTTTGAATTTCAGCATTCAGAATGATGCTTTTTGTTACTAACCCTTTCATTACTAATTAACTTTATCATATATGTGTTCACCATGTTTACTAAAGAAAGTATTTTGCAAATTTGTTGTCAGAGATAAAATGTTCATTGTTATATGTACATATATGTTTGGCGAAATGGAGACTTACCTCGAAAGTGTTTTCTTGTTCTTGAGTAATTTACCCTGATACACTGTATTGGATTTTTTTCAAATCAATAACCATTCACAAAGTCTTATTATTTAAAGCATGTCCTGTGAGTCTTGTTTGTAACATTTAGAGTTTCACACGGTAAATCATGTGTAACCACTTTACCAGAGTGCTGTAATGTGAATCAAGCTACCAAAGTAAGCATGTAAAAAATATTGTCACAAAACGTTTATATAAGTATAAGAAACCATTAAATTGAAATACTATTGATGTCCATATTTGCTCTTCACTTTCAGAATAATATTAAACTTTCAGCCATTAACTTATATAGGAAATGTTTGGTAAGACACTTGTTGTTTTGAAAATGTATGGTACAGTGATAAATTACATCATTTTTACAATTAATTCCTTGAGAATTTTGTTTGATTGACAGTTAAGACAGACGAGGGTCCGGTACTCGGTCTCAATGATGACAAGCCGGAGACGCGGCAGCAGCAGCTAATCTCGCCTGCGGTTATTCCGGACAACAAGGTGGTGAAGGATGACCAGGCATTGATGGGGTTGAAGCAGGTGATCAAGGAGGTGCGGGAACGACCCCCGGGACTTCCCTCCATCTGCTTCTACACTTTCCTCAATGCTCACCAGGGGTACACGTTTTTATCACGCTTATATATACATGTTTCGTAGAATAAGCTATGATTCCTATTTTCTGAATAGTATAAAACAGTTTTCAGCTGATGTATTTAAATAAGGAGTTGGGGTTTTATAAAGACTGATGAAAACAGTTTAAAAATTACACTCTTCATGCTTAGTTGTTAATAACTTCGTGTAAACAATCATTATTGAAATGAAAACATTCCTTTGATATTAGGTTGGTTTTAAACGTATAGGATGTGTTGTGCTTCAACATCCCATAATGATGGTTACCTCAGTGGAGGATTTGAGGACAGCAGTGTGAAGTTGTGGCGTCTCACTCCTGGCACATTCCCACAAATTGACAATAGTGATGGACCTTCTGTCATTCGTCTTGCTGCGGATTTTCCAGACACAGATGAAGAAGATCAGGAAGAGAAGAGATCGTGAGTCCGAGCAGTTGTTGTTTGGTTAATTTACTCAAATGGTTATAATGAGGCAGAAGCTTTTTGAAACAACATAAATCTTTTGCCCACAATTTCTTCTTGTTTAAAGTTTGTCTGATTCTGATTCATACAATTGCACTTAAACCTTTGTTTAAGTTTGGATGCATGAGGTACATGTATGCCTACTTATTTTCAGTCCTGAGAGGGAGTGTATATGGCTCGGTGGCCACACTGGGTCAGTGTACCAGACTGCCTTCACCTGGGACTCTAACTTCCTCCTTACATGCTCGGATGATACCACAGGTACTCTCAGCACTTTTTGTTAACAAGGTATTCAACGAAAGCTTATTAGACTGAAGTTGTTGTTTATTGTGTTGGCATCAACCGATGGCATCCGCCCAGTAACTTAAGTTAAGCACCCTGCCATTACTCTCTAACTAAAACCGTTATAAAACTTAGTATAAATGTTGCAGTGAAACTAAACACGAAGATACTTCAGTAGAGTAATATTCAGTTATGGATCTTTTTTATTAAGATTAAAATGAATAGCTGACCCTTTTAATAACTTGTACAAAGGAAAAATCTGTTTTAGTCACATTAAGATGCTTCTAGTTAACTTATGATTTATGGTTGACAAGTGATGGGTTTCATTTCAGTAACTAGTATTTCATGGTAGTGGCTCAGAATCTCTGCAGTTGTTCAAACAGCCAAGATTTGATATTTTCATGCACATCACAACATATACCTATAATTTAAAAAATAAAAATGAAAAAAATAATGTCTTCTGGAGTTTGAAATTCATTGTTAACCAAGATAAATTGTAACCTGCTGTTTATTTTTGTTCCAGTACGGCTGTGGGACCTAGAGAAGCAGACAAATGCCGCCATCTACAGAGGACATAACTACCCAGTCTGGGATGTAGACACAAGGTGGCGCTCTATACCGCAAAATCTAAATTTGGAAATTATTTTTGTTTAGCTCACCAGAGCACGAAGTGCTCAAGGTGAGCTAATTTGATGGGTCCTTGTCCATCGTCCATCCGTCAGTCCGTCTGTCAACAATAGCTTAAAAAACATCTCCTCTGAAACTACCTAGTCATATTCAATGAAACTTCACAGGAAGCTTCCTTGGGTGACCTTATACAAAAATACAACAAGGGGTCATGATTTATCAACAAAAACAACAATAAAATGGCCAATGTCCTGCTTTGCTTTAAAAAAAAATTTCCTCTGAAGTTACTAATCCAAATTTAACGAAACTTTACAGGAAACTTCCTTGTGTGACCCTCTACAAAAATACAACAAGGGGTCATGATTGAACAACAACAACAACAAAATGGCCGACTTCCTGTCTTGCTTTAAAAACATCCCCTCTAAAACTACCTGTCCAAATTCAATGAAACTTTACAGGAAGCTTCCTTAGGTAACCTTCTACAAAAATACAACAAGGGGTCACAATTGATCAACAACAACAACAATCTGGCCTACTTCCTGTTTTGCTTAAAAAATCATCTTCTCTGTCTACCAGGCCAAATTCACTGAAACTTTACAGGAAGCTTCCTTGGGTGACCCTCTTCAAAAATACAACAAGGCATTGAGATTGATCAACAACAACAACAACAAAATGGCCGACTTACTGTTTTGCTTTAAAAAAAATCTCTGATACTACCAGGCCAAATTCAACTTTACAGGTAGCTTCATTGCATGACGCTTTACAAATATAAAACAAGGCATCATCATCAGTAAAGATATGTTTAAATTGCAACATTTTTATTAATGCTTTATTACATAGTTGTGGCCCTTTGCTTAGGTGAGCGTTTTAGGGCCATCATGGCCCTCTTGTTTAAATTTCAGTTCTATACCAATAAACAGTTATTTGCATTTTGCATATGAAAATGTTTATTTACATGTTCTTTTAGGATCCTTCATATGTTTTCAAATATTTAGATTTAGCGTTGGTATCTAAATAAGTGTGAAAATTAATACTACTTTTTAAAAAAACAAAACAATCAGATACTTTAGATAGGTTTTTGTTGTCATTGCAGTGTTGTTGGAGACCACTTTGTGTCCTGCTCCCATGACCAGACTGCCAAACTCTGGTCAACTGAGAGGACGTACCCACTACGCAGCTTTGTTGGACACTCCTATGATGTTGATGTAAGGAGATGTTCTGGTTCTAGAATGTTTATTTCCATCCCTTGGAAATACATGATCATCATTTATACTAATACTAAAATGTATTATCTTCTAGTAACTGTACATTCAATGACAATTCGATGAATATGTAAAAATCTTCTTTGTCTGTAAACAATAATAATATATTGACAGAATTGTTCGACAGACAGCATATACTTCTGTTCTATTTTTTATCCAGGTAATGACAAAGTTTACTTTTCAGTGTGTACGTTTCCATCCCAATACTAACTACATAGCGACGGGCTCGGGTGACAAGACAGTGCGGATGTGGAGTGTGCAAGACGGGAAGTCTGTCCGTCTTCTGTCAGGACACAAGAGCTCTGTTCTCTCCCTTGCCTTTTCCCCTAATGGCATGCTGCTGGCATCGGCTGGTGAGTCATTGTTAGCTGGTTTGCAAATTACGATAAGATTTTCAATAATGTTTAAACAAACCATAGCAATTAACACCAAGCAATTTTTTGCCATATACAGCCAGGTCAACTTTGATACATTTCAGCCAACTTTCATAACATTTTAATAAAAAAAATAGTTATCAGCAAAGAACTTGGTTATAAAGTATAAGAATAATGAAATGGTAATTCTGCCTTTCATGTCTCTTAAATTATTAATGAATGTAAGTCATTTACTGATGCTGAGTATGTTTGTATGATTCTGGTTACACACAGAATGATTACTGTATGTACCAGTATTAATAATAAATATAATGACATACCAATCAACAATAGTTATAACTCAATTCATTCTTGTCCATCAGGCGAGGATCGTCGTGTGCGTGTGTGGGACCTGAGAACGGGAACCGCTCTCAAAGAGTTTCGGGGCCACACGGACACCATCTACGCCCTCGCCTTTAATCAGAATTCTTCCATGCTAGCATCAGGTAATGGTCAACTGGCATACACCTTGATATAATAGCTGTTATTAAATTATTTAAAAAAATAAAAACAGATAATAATACAGTTTGTCCATTATTATCACCTTTTTTGAAATATCAGTTGATGTTAATCAATTCCCGTAATAAGCAACATATCAAGTGTTGTGGCAGTGTTTTTTATAATGAAATGTTTGGATGTAAACTGATCTTCATAATAGGCAACATATCAAGTGTTGGTGGCAGTATTATGTATAATGGGATGTTTAGATTTAAACTTTCTTGTAATAATCAACATATCAAGTGTTGGGAGTGGTGTTTTGTATAATGGAATGTTTGGATGTTCCAGGTGGGTTGGACAGCTGTATTCGAATCTGGGACCTCAGAAAGAACACCAGCACATCCCTTGCCTCGTAAGTGATTTATGGCTCATAAGAGCTGACAGGGCTTCTCTTCCCAAAATGTAGAATTTCAGTTGGTATGTTGTATTTTAAAGCACTATATTTTGTTAATTAGTTTTTAACTAATATTCTTTACTACTTCAAAGTTTACAAGGGATCACTTGTGCTGTCAATTGCTATTAAAAGATAATATCATAATTTCATGCTCCTACTTTGTGCTCCTGCTATGTTGGTAGTTATTGTATAGCTCAGTGTTTATTTCAGATCAGACAATCACAACTCAGCAGAGCTCCTGGGTGCTTTCCCAACCAAGTCAACCCCAGTTGTCTATCTCAACTTCAACTCTCACAATGTTCTCCTTGCAGCAGGGGCAAATTGAAAAGTCAGCTAGAAATCATGATTATTCTTATGTCTAGACTGATGCACCTGACATGAAGTTAACGACCTATTCAGGGAATGGCTTGTTAGTTTGCTGGGTAGTGTACATATATGACTGATGTGTGAACTCTGATGAAAGATTCAAACAGTTGGCTAGAAACTGGTACAAGCTTCTGGCCAAATGCTGGCTGTGGGTGTACACAAGACTTCAATGCTGGCTTTGCTGTGAATACAAAGTCTTCAATGCTGGCTTTGATGTGTACACAAGACTTCAATGCTGGCTTTGCTGTGAATACAAGACTTCAATGCTGGCTTTGAGGTGTACACAAGACTTCAATGCTGGCTTTGCTGTGAATACAAGTCTTCAATGCTGGCTTTGATGTGTACACAAGACTTCAATGCTGGCTTTGCTGTGAATACAAGACTTCAATGCTGGCTTTGAGGTGTACACAAGACTTCAATGCTGGCTTTGGGGTGTACACAAGGCTTCAATGCTGGCTTTGGGGTGTACACAAGACTTCAATGCTGGCTTTGAGGTGTACACAAGACTTCAATGCTGGCTTTGCTGTGAATACAAGACTTCAATGCTGTCTTTGCTGCGACTTACTGGTAACTGCATTAAAACAGAACAGAGTGGCTTAGTGTAAAAACATTCCTAGTAATGTTGAAGACAGGGATTTTCTTCAGGAAAGAAGGGACCAGGCAGTTATCCTGTAGCATACTCTTGTGTATGG
Source organism: Mya arenaria (assembly GCF_026914265.1). Classification (NCBI taxonomy): domain Eukaryota; kingdom Metazoa; phylum Mollusca; class Bivalvia; order Myida; family Myidae; genus Mya; species Mya arenaria. The sequence goes on along the minus strand of NC_069125.1, from coordinate 72,125,878 downwards.
TTATATAGTGACTCTAAAACAAAGTTGCTTAAGGTTTTTGAACTGATCTCGTATGGTCACAATATTGACAATTGTTTTATATCACTTATGTTAATGATTTTGCTTACATTTTTGTATGGCATATACGTATATTTGTGGAAAAATATGATCTGAAGACACTGTTCTTGTAATATATCTTGGGTAAGTGAACATGGACTCAAAAGAAACAGTTATTTACAATATCAGAATGTTTCTTTCATGAAAAACAATGTAATCCATATGCCAAAAAAGTCAAAGTCATGTTGTATGTACATCAGCACAATGCAAACTGGGATATGGGATATGTGCGTTATAAGTTGGTCATATCTGCAAGTTTACATATAGGGAACATGACCCCTGCAGTGTCCCTTCATGTCTTCTCTCTAACATAAGTGTTGTAATCCAATCTTTGCCTAAGTGTGGCGCAGTGTTTATAAGCATAATATCTCAATAATTCATCAACAGCCAGATTGCACTTTTCACTCTGGAATTATGGCCCTTGATATGACAAAATTTGATCAACAGCCAGATTGCACTTTTCACTCTGGAATTATGGCCCTTGATATGACAAAATTTGATCAACAGCCAGTTTGCACTTTTCACTCTGGAATTATGGCCCTTGATATGACAAAATTTGATCAACAGCCAGATTGCACTTTTCACTCTGGAATTATGGCCCTTGATATGACAAAATTTGATCAACAGCCAGTTTGCACTTTTATGTCAGGAGTTATTAGCCCGGAAGACATATTACCAGTGCAGGGCTTGTGGGCCAGTGCAGGGCTTGTGGGCTTGTGTTAATTTCGACCACTATAAGTTATTGCCAATTAATTGTCAAATTTTGACAATATATTCTTTGTCCTCACACTCACTTGAGTATATCTCTTCGTCAAACTTGGTTACATTGTATGTTAAAGGGTTTATATGAGAGCTTATTGGTCAGTCTGTTTGTTATAACAGTGGCCGGATGTTAAGTCATGAAGGTATTAAATGCTTTAAATTAGTTTTGGTAAATATTTCACATCATAAATACAGGGTAAGTTCGACAACTTTGGTAACAAACTACCAATTTTTTACAGAATTATAGCTCCTCTTCAGCATGGAATTGGCCCAAAATCAGGTGTCAAGACAAAAACTTGTGAAAGAGTTAACAGATTGATATATGTTTCGGTACATACATGTATGTTGAAAACCATATAATATAGCTTGTTAACCATTAATTTTAATGGAGTTGCTTCCCCTGTTCAACATACCGTAAAAAAACATGGTTTCCAAAAGGGTTGACAGATTTAAATACTTTTTACTTGGAAATAGTTAACCATACCTGTGTATAGGCGGCTTGTGGTATTCACTCTAATGACAGCTTTAGTTGGTATAATATCAGTACCAAGATATAAATATAGTTAATGAACAGCTAGAATGCTTGTTTTACTTTTGATTTATGGCCCTTGAATTGTCAAAATTTACCAAAAAAAACAGTTCTCTTGCTTGCACATTGCTTATGCAATAGTTACTGGGGATAAAACAGTGATCGAGTATTGTCAAAATGTTATCATATACCCTCAAAGCCAGCAATAATTGAGAAAGATTTTTCAAAAATTGATAATATCTAGGAGTAAAATCTAGTATTTTAACCCAATATGGCTCTCTCTATTGATTTGACTACTACCTAATGTGGATTTTGAAACGAATGTGATATATCTGATAGATGAATGTGCATATCTCGCTGAACTTCAATAAAAAGCCAAATTGCATTATTCATTTCAGGTTTGGGCCCATACAATGTCAAAGTTGAATTCACTTTGTCCGCCTTCTAAATGAACATTTCTTTTCAAATCCTTTGTCCGCTTTCTAAATGAACATTTCTTTTCAAATCCTACCAAATTGTGGTCACAATGTTTAGAGGAATAATATCACAACCACTTTAAAAAAAAATGACCAATTTCACCGTGTATGACATATTTATCATTCAATTTTACCAAACTTGATAGCCATGTTTAGAGGCATAATGTATTTACATAAAGGACATTTTCCATAGCCTAAAAGAGTGCAACATTTACTTTGGAAATATTAGCCTTGAAACTTCACTTATGACATATATTACATTATGTGTTTGAACTTACTTCATTAAGCCCAGTAGTGAAGCATATCACATCAGTTACATCAGTCTCACTCATAATTCATATTTGGTTTATTATTTTCATTCAGTAGCACCAGCATGATAATTTCTGCAAGCCTTTGATCAGAAACTTTGTCCAACCCAAAAGATTTTGTGATGTTTAAGTAACTTTTAGGATGGACCTTGGTGTGGTTGCCAGTAATATCGTGCATAGCTGTATATTTGAATTTTAATCTTTGGTCATTTTATATTTGACCCCCTTAACTATTCAGTAAAACAAAATAGTTTATGAACATCTTTATTATGTTAATTAAACAATACAAAACTGTAACAAAATATAAAATTTCAGTAAAAATAAATAATTTGCAATACTTATGTAGATCTATTATGGCAATAAAAACACTGTCATCTACTGGCTTTAGCGGGCAGAATCTGAAATGAAATGGGAAAACAAGATCGGACAAACCGGACAGCCAACTATAGTACTTGTGAAATGAAGAGCACAGCATTCAGTGTTCCATCAGTGGATATAGATACATAAATAAATAGCAACAGAGCAGGGACTTGCCACACACAAATTTTGCCAAGAATTTAATAGTACTGTTTGCAAATGAACTAAGCATTTCAAGATTTTGAAGCATTGAAATCATAGCTTTTAGTCCCTCCTAATCCATCTAGTGAATATCATATCTAGTGCAACATCAATTGTATGTCTTACATCAAAGAAATCGGCTGCAGCCATTTACGATTTGGCATATACCTTGACATATCACAAGGAATTAACTACTGAACTTGGTGAGAGAAGAGGAAGGCTCATAATCCCACAAAGTATCCATAAATGTTTGCATTAGTTTCACTTCAACCATCCAATTAAAGCCTAACTAAAATAATACTTGCAAGACTAATGAAATGACAAACAAGAGATTCTTTTTTAAGCTGCTGTTTCTGGGGTACAAATTGATGAATTCTTCTGAGCAAAATGGAATTACAATCGTGCTTTGAGTTTTTTTGCAAACTAGTATATTTGTTGCAACTTTTTTTGTGTCATTTAATTCATTTATAGAATTATTTCCTTTAACTAAAATCAACCAAAGTTAAGGCCTTAACGTTTGTTGTTTTCTAACCAATATCTGCTGAAGTCATAATAGACTATAGTATCAGACATATCAAACATACTGAGATGTGCAGAAATTTCCTCATGTATACCTTAAAGAGCAGCTTGGTGTCTATGAGTGCATACGGTACTGGGCCGTAGTTTCGGGAGTCGAGGGAGCGTTCCTTATTGTCTCCCTCTAACCAAACATGACCCTTGGGCACCTGCAACATAACACAGTAGCATTTACCACCTCTCGATCTTGAAAGCTTCTCTCTAAACTTTGGGAATTTTATTTCTATGTTGTTTCGATCAAAGCATAAAACAAAAAATGTTGAACAGTAGGATTCCGGTATTTGTGCCGTAAATGTTAGTGTAACAACTCGAAGGTCGCATCATTAAGTCATCAAGGTTAGTAGTGTTGGCATCTTTTTTGGGCGGTTCTGACACATAAGCAAACTAATTCAACATAATTATTGTACCGATAATAACAGTCTGTCACCTCTGACCTTGTTGATAATGTAAACAACAAAACGGAAGTGTTAACCCGCATGCGCACTGTGAAATGACCTGTTTATTTAATTAAAATTATGGATTCATGACGTAACTATAGTCAAAAAGTCAGCCACACTTTCGCTTTAGTGTGTGCAACGTATTAATAATAATATCATTTTTGCATGCACTTTTAAGAAATTTAGGGCGTAATTATGTAATAAATAAAAGAAACGCTATTTATTTATTGATGTTTAGCTTTTATCGGTCAAAATTTAAGTGTCCCGACGGAATACCAGACTTTGAAGTTCAGCTCCCGAAAAATTGGTGTCCTCAGGATCCCGGGACCCCGTTAGTGTCAAACACTGCTCTAAAGTAATATTAAAGAACTGGAGGTTTTTTAAATTATATTAAGTTCAATGATGGATCGGATGCATTACGGCGATACATACTTAATAAAAAAACAAAAAACAACATCTACTGTGATTTACTAGTAACATTACTACAATCTAAAAGACTGAATAACAGGCAACCAACCCAGACATGATGTTGAGTGGTGGAGTTGTAGACTTTGTCTCCCTCAAAGCCCACGATCCTCTTGCAGACGAAGCAGTTGGGATCCATGTAGTACCTCACCCCAACAACATCACCCCTGCAGATACAGTCATGATGACAAATGTGAACAATGCAGAAATAGTATGCAGTAACTGACAACATCACCCCTGCAGAAACATGCAAGCAGCATACTACTAGCAGTTGTTATTAGTGTTCAACAGGTATAATGACCAAAAACACATACTAGTACATGATATCAGTAGGTAACATGACTCATGCTTCATCTTTGGGTCTTTCAAAGTCACTTAAATTTTCATTTATTTGAAATATGGTTTAATCATTGTACAGCAATGTAAAGTATATTAATAACAACCTAGATTAAAGGGAAATTAAAGCAGAATTGATGATTAACTAGAAAGCCACTTTGTGTATAAAAAGAATTATAATGAAATTGACTTTAAAGCTGCACTCTCACAGATTCAGCATTTTGACAACTTTTTTATTTTTTGTCTTAGAACGACCCAATTTTTGCAAAAATCCATGAAAGCCAATGAGAAAAGACTGCTGACAAAAAATCAGAACCGAGATTTTCATATTTAAGTTCAAAAATTGATATTTTATGTATTTTTCGTAAACCGTTAGTAACGGTTTAAGCCATAAAACATTAATTTTCAAACGGAAATATGAAAATCTGCGATCTGATTTTTTGTCAGCAGTCTTTTATCATTGGTTTGCAGATAAATAAGCAAATTTTTTCTTTTTCTAAGACAAACGGTAAATCTGTGAGAGTGCAGCTTTAAGAACTTCGCATTACTTCAAGAATTATTGTTGACGGATGAATTGTTTAATTATTTACCAATTTATTTCAAATCAAGTTTTAATTTAGGTGTTAGTGAGATAATTGACAAAATAAAGAAACAAAAGGCCTCAAAAGCCACAAGAGTTCCTTACCGCTGTAATCTGTATGTTCTCACACTGAATCTCTCCGATATAAAACAATCCCCACTGGTTATGTATGGCTCCATAGACTTCCCTTCACACTTTGCATAAAAAGAAACACTACTTATTAAAATATTGTATTCCCTTCACACTTTGCATAAAAAGAAACACTACTTATTAAAATATTGTATGTATTTACGTTTATGGTATTTAAGAATAAATGTACATCATTATCACATTTTTTTCTATGACTAACATTCAAGTTATGTTGCAATTTGATATACTACATGCAATAGTAATCCTAGATAGTATGTTACAACAACATATTCTATTGAAATTGTAGCTCATTTTGACTATGAAAATGAAACTTTAAAATATTTCTTTTCAGCACTTCAGCAGCCAAATACTTGAGCAAGGCAGCCAAATATGGGGGCATTAAAAACCAGCATATAGGAAATTCATACACCGCTGTCAAATTCAAAATAAAAACAATGTACATACTTACAATGGTGACAGCAAAGCCATAAGTGACAAAGCAGTGTATGATGCATCCATATTTGACAACTGAGAACACTAATGAGCCACTGCTATACACCATGCGCTTCAAGAATTCTGCTTTAGACCAGGGATGCTGCAAACAAGAACCTCTGCTGAAGGCCTGCAAGGGACAGTGCAATGTAACACAAGTTGCATTATACAGACCTGTACCATTATTCGGAAAACATTCAAGTGATGTCATCTTGAATACATTTAAATTAACAATATTTAAAAAAAAACTTTCTCAGTGCCTAGCCTTAGCACTGGTAAAATGCTTCTTGGGCCTGCTCAGGTTCTGGATTTGATATAGCAGTGATTTAAAAATGGTATTACCAAGCACTTGTGTAATTTGGGATTGTTCATTGAACAGCCCAATTTTAAAGACAGCTACGTATCATTAAGGATTGCCGTGAAACATGACCTGTTACAGGCTGTGAAACATGACCTGTCACAGAGACTCTTCCGCCTCTTTAAGTCAAGGATTGCAAAATTTTGGTGAAACATGCATGGATCACTTTGAATAAGATTGATTACAAATTCTTAACCAGAACTTGTTTGTTGAATTATAAAGCTTAAAGGGCCAAAATTAACATTATATGCAAAAAAGAGTTATCCGACTTCATTATTTAAGTATACATGTTTGACCATTGAGTACTGTATAAAGTCTTAAGTACTTGCTGTGATATTAACCTATAGATATAGATGTGTGCTTACATGCAAAGGGCAATTAATTGCATTAATGCAAGATAGAGTTATCTTACTTGATTAATTTAGTAAACATATTGAGAACTCATATCTAAAATTTCAATGTAATGCATGATTGTATTGGCAGAGATACTGACTTAAATATTGTTACATGCAAACCCTAAACCAGAGTTTTAAGTCAAATAATAAGGGCCATAATTTGCATTATATGCAATATAAAGTTATCTTACTTTTTTATTCTAGTAGGTTAGATGGTTGAGTAATGTTGTACAAGACCCAATCAAATACATCAAGTAGTTGCCAATATGTAAACCTATGTGTGCTTAACTTTAAAGGAATGTTACTCACATCAATTGATTTAGTTACATCGCCAGAGTAAAATCAGGTACGGTTAGAATCAGTGGGCTAAGTCTTGATAAATTCATTCAGGGCTTTTTCTATAGTACCCACGGGTCCGACTATCGGACCCATTCCCAAAGCAAAATATAAGATATTTTTCCCAATCTTCAGAAAAAAATCCCAATCCAAAAAAAAAAAAAAAAACATTTTTTTTTTTTTTTTTTTTTTTAGAAATTCTTTTTACCTGTACTGGTTCATTTTCAACATCCTAATAAATTATGTGATGTGAAGTTTTTTTGGTAATTGAACTCAGAAATCATTGATTTTCATCACATTCAGAGATATGAAATATTATCTGTCATGATTTATTGTAGATATTTACACCCCAAGGATTGATATTTCAGCCATTGTGGGTCTTTAAAAGGGAAAATAAACTAATATTAAATCATTTCCTAATTCACAGGAGACTAGACAGCTTTTTCTTTTCACTGTAAAATTTCCCAATTTCCGCATTTTCACGACGCAAAATTTCCCAAAATGTCTAGGGTCTTTTTCCCAAAATGGGCAGAAAAAGCCCTGTCATTAATTCATTATTATAAAGTTTTAAAGTATTGTACTGTATAGGGCAGATCCCAGTCCATGGTTTTCCGTTTTTTATGTCTGTGTTGAATTATGTTATAAATATGTCTATGGTTGAATTTAATTTCATAAACGTTTGTTAAGAATGATAGATATCATTTATACCTCCAATCTTGATAGCAGACAACATTTTCACGAATAACCAAAAATGATTTAACCATCCAAAAGTCAAAACGTCCGAACAGAATACAACTTATTTCAATTAATTCACGGAACGAAAATTAAAAATACATTTATATGAATACACAGAATTTAATCAGCTTGCAGTACATTTTTTTCTATACAGTACTGTGTCTGTCCCACCAAATCAACACACCTTTTGAATTGCTTGCTTAAAAACTGTCATTGGCATTTTTCTGGAGGGTAGCACATAACAGTTTAAAACTTCGCTCGGATCGGTAATTATTGCCGAACAGAGTTGTCATGAAAGAATAAAAATATTTATTTTCTGAAGTCGGATAACATAACAAGTAACATAAGCTCTACTGAGCCTATAAGTATAATGTATGCTATAGGCCAACTGCTAAATACAGACAGATATATAAGTCACACTTTTAAACGCCCTTCTCAATAAATACCAAACAGCGACGCAAGTTCTTTATTCTTTAAACAGGACATCATCTGAAACTCAAATCACAAAAATATGAATTATTGCTATTTAAAAACAACAGCAACAACTAAACACGTAAAAATGAAATATAAGTTACTGTTACAGTTATCATATTTGTAGCTTCCGTCATATATTTCTATTTCTGTATGTTTAAACCTGCCTATAAGTATGCTATACTGGTCAGTAATTGTTTGTTGTTGTTTTTTCGTCTAAGAAAGTGTTGCACGCATATCTGTTTGGTTAATTCAGACTAGTCCTAGTTTTTACACACTTTATTTAAAAGATTACGCAGAATGTCCTGAAACATATGATTCAATACTCTCATCACTACTGAAATAGCAATATGATTAAATAACAGTTGTTGGGATGGGTGTGAGATGTACAAAGAAACAAAATTTATAGGCTACAAGTTTACTGTGTGATGTCTGATAAACTATAGTGCTATTAAAGTGTACACCATCAGTATGTAACAAACAATACATGCAATAGAGTTTATGATTAAAGGGAAGTATATACGTATTAAATGCAGTTTAACCAATTGTCTATTGAACACACATATACGTAGTGTTTGAGTAGTATATATAATACAACAACAGTCATGCGGCATGTAAAAGTTACAAAGATTATAGGTTTGCGAATCAAAGATTAAATAAACAATGTTTGATTGTTTATGTCATGTTTAGTCATTTTTACCATATTCAGATACTCTTAACATACCTCGAAAAACGACAACGGGTAATTTACATTTGGGTTAGCACAAAGTAGTACTAGTTATGGTTGGATTAACGTCGGATAGTGGTTGGATAAACGCTTGGTAATGGTTGTATAACGTCTGGTTATGGTTGGATTTACGTCGGGAAATAGTTGGAATATGGTTGGAGTTACGTTGGAAAATGGTTTGATTATGGTTGTACCCCGACGTTGATCCAACGTTGGTGTATCATGTCTAAAAAACGTTGAAATCCAACCATAATCCAACGTTAATCCAATGTTGGGGTACAACGCTGGAACAACGTTAACTCAACATGAAATGTTTACTGGGTTATTTCTTTAACATACTCGGAGTCAACTGAAATTGCTTGATTTTTGTCAGGGTTAGCATGCATTTGTCTAGAAGTAAACCACTTTATCAAAATGTTACTTTCTTCTTTAAGAGTGGTTATCTTCAAGGGTGGTCATCATGATTTTTAAAGCAAAGAAAGAGTATTAATGGAACATGCATAGTCATACAAGTCTGCCTTATTGATAAAGTAGAAAAGTTGTCATTGAAATACTAAAGGCTCTTATATTGATCCTTGTGGCACGACTTTCAGGAAAGAGTCCCACTCACTGGTAGTTCAACTAAGAAAGACACGTTATTTTCTGTTTGCTGTCCATTAATGTACATGCTGGGAATTAAAGACCATTATACATTAAGCCGCGACAATTAATAGTGTTTCTATTTATAATTAAGATAAAAGATAAAAAAATACTGAAGTATTTAGTAAATTAGTATGCATCAATTTAAACTACACTCATTCTTTCGAAGTTAAACCACTTTGCCCAATAAATCCCCAACGAAAGATAATTCAAATACCTCAATGTTCATTATACTATAGTTATTAGTGATTCAACGATTATCGTCTACAGTCGATAAATCGTCGCTGACAATGTAATGTCGGCGACAATCAATAATGGTTGTCCAAAAGCGATGTCGCTTATATGCTTTCGTTAAGTCATTAAAGACAGTACAGGTTTATGGAAATTTACTAACAGTTCCAAAAGCATGACTATGTCACACTTATTGACTCCAGTTTAAACCATTAAAATGATAATGATAATACCATGTCCGATTTTAAACCGAAATGCTTGCTCCGATTCGATTCAAGTCCTATTTTCAAACACTATGAGTGATTTGTTCCGCCGTGTTTTTGTGACAAGAAGGGATATAAAGAGTTTCTCCGAAATGGTTGAAATGTCTGCCAGTAATAGCTTTTGCCTGACGGCTTCATTTATGAATTTCAAATTTAGATAAAAAAGTGTATTTTTTACCATTTCCAAACCCGTTTTTAGGCATATGCCAATAAGTGTACAATAAATAAGAACAGTTGTTACAAATAAACGGGTTATTGGAGGACTGCACATGTATTCCGGATTTCCGATCGTTTTTCGAAAAGCTTCTTCATTTATTGATCAATTTCAATAATAATTTGAAATATGGACTCTTAATGAAAAATATTCCAATCTGTGAACAATAAATAAATAAATATGTGTTAAAAATAAAGGATTTATGAGTGTATTTCAATTTACCAAGTGGATATAACGTGAAATCCACTGTATTCCTGTATCACCCCGCACCCCATCTCGAAGCTTGCCGGAGTTGGCCGAGTTCTTGTTACGATTGATCTTTTGCGGTGCGTACGTGATTTTCTCTCCGTGATAAAATTTATTCAAGAAAATCGGAGAAAATTGTTTGAATGGACCACAGGGCAAGGAAAAGGATCCGAGAAGCCAAATCCAAAGCCAGACCTGGTAATATTTAACTAGGCAATACCACATATATAAATTAAGAAATTACTGAAATACTCGTAAAATCGGAACGTATAAATTGTTTTGTTTCCTACACAAAATTAATGTTGGCACAAGTTTTCACCAGTCGTTTACTTATGTTGTCCAAGCTACAAGTTTTTTCTTTGATAAATTTAAAATACCTAAGTCACTCTTAAGATTGTCCGTCTTCGAAATACAGCACATTCATTGACAAATCTGTACAGTACCTTAGTGAGGGCGTGACACTTACTTTTTTATTTAGTAACCCACCAGATCATCTATCAAGAAAACTTCACAATCAAAGAATGAGGGTGTCCTCATAAATCAGACACTCCCAATTCAACAACACGAAAATATGTGACAAGGTTCAAAATTATGTTCGGTTGTGTTAAACTTAGGTGTCCTGACTTTGTCTTTATTTTATTGCTTTTACTTTTTGTCTTCAGGGTTAAAATTATAATGTAAGTTATTTTAGATCACTCACAGAATTAAACAGTTGCAATTTTGCTAACTCCACAGTTACCATATAATTCATCACAGAGGTATTAATAAATGCAGCCTCCCTCAGACATCGCGAAAACCGTCGGTCTGACGGTCCTGACTGGTAAATTTTGACTCGGTCCAACTAAGTTTGTGATGGGGTCAGTCCGTCTGACCGACAGTATTCACGGCCAGGTGTAAAAAAAAATAATGAAGAATTAATCTTTATCAATTATCAAACACCGCTTAAAAGTAAGAATAATTTATTTTGTTTAACAGAAAATCATGTTTTTATCAATGAAATTATCAAATAACCATTTGTTTACGAATCCGATGTCATTTTCCGATAGAGTAAATGTCGGAATGCGTACCGCATTAAATCAAACACCATGCAGCATTTGCCTCCCTTTGCAATACATTACCAAATAATGTGTACTACTGTGTATATATCGCGCGATGTTTTGAAACGCTAAAATGATAAACTATTGTCATAAACATTGGAATGCTTTAAATGATAGTTCCAAATGTTCCAAACAATAATCTTATCCTTTGGAACATGCTATTTGATTAAGAAAACGGTACCGGTATGTCCAAAGAATACAAATTGCAAAAAAAACGCCCAATCGAAATTTTCGTTACGATTATGTGCGAGTGTCTGTCAAAATATGGCAACCTTAAATAAAGCAGGTTTAATAATATTTTGTCAAATAAAGCTCTGTGAACTGGTATTTGTGTTTAAGATTAACAAAAATTGTCGGACCAGCAAATTTTCTTTCGGACCGACAAAATATCAGAGGCTGTCGGTCCGAATGACCGAGACTTTTTCTGAACTTTCGTGATGTCTGCTCCCTTATGATAATGGACCCGAGAGACCGGGTTTTATAAAACACAATTACCAAGGAATGAAGTCATTCTAGCCTCAATGCTAGTCTGTAAGCAGGGGTTCTCAGTACTGTTTACAGTGCAAAACTGTTGTTTTTATTGTTTTGCAATTAAATTTAAAGCATTTTTTTATGGTGCCTATTTTAATTGTTTTTATTTTTTTTTCTAGAATTAAAGACTAAAAAAGGGCATTATCATTATGGTGACTCGGCAGTTACTCAAGTTGTTTGATTTTCTTGATCCTCTCAAAAACAGTGTATCTTGAATAACCGGGATATTGCAATGTTGCCCTGTTTATAATTAATGTCAGTTCTATTGATAATAGTATTCAGTATCCTACAGTACACTACGGTAATTGATTTAGACCCAAAATGTGATTTAGTTCAAGAATCTTTTTTCTGATTTTCAAGTTACCTTTTCAAATAAAAACCTTTCTAATAATTATAATAATAATCATAATAATAATAATAATAATGTTCTAATACAACTACTAAGTCTTTAACAATGTTACCATCTGTCCTAGTGCCATCTAAATAGTATCATGCCGTCATGTGGTTATTGACGTCGCTATCATTGCATAAATTCAAACAGACTGGGTCTTTTATACTGCTAAGATTACCAAATATTATGCTCCCATCTTCCTTGTTACTGTTCATGTCATGGTCCTGGTAAAACTGTCCCAATTGCCAAAAAATTGTGTGCCAATCAGCTTTGTAACTGTTATATATAGCAATAATAACAACTGGCAATATGTCAAGCCTGTTTAAAGAGCCTTTGACACAGACATAATGATCTACCGTGCAATTGCTATACAAAACAACATAGAGTTGAACAATACCAGGAAGGATCATGTCAACCTCTGACTTCTAAGGGTGACCTTTGAGGTGAACCATTAACCATTAAGTGTGACATTGACCTTTGAGGTGCAGACCTGGGTCTTCTGCCCAATTTGCTGTCACATCATGGTGAACCTTGATGGCAAGTTTTTTTTAAAAGCCTATAATGACGTGCATTGTCAAGATACAGCCCAGACAATGATCATTTCAACCACAAAAGTGAGCTTTAACCTTGAACTTGAGGTACAGACCTGGGTCTTGTGCGTGACATGCTGCTTCATCATGGTGAACCTTAATGGCAAGTTTTTGAATATTCTATATTGCATGGTCAAGATACGGCCTGGACAAGGATCATTTCAAACACCAAAGTGAGCACAAAAAGCTGTATTTTAGGAATGGCATAGCCACAAGTGATCTATTTACTTTTCAAGTTTTGGTGCCAAACAATTATTCTCTGTATATTTGAAGTTGTACTTTTTAAGTGTGTGTTAACACCAATGTTTCATCTCTATCATTTAAAATACAAGTACCTTATCCATTAAACTTTTCATACTGTGCAGTGTATGAGAAACATCTTAAACAATTAGACATTGCCTTGGGCTTTTCAAATTGCACAGCATAGCAGAATTATACCTTGGACAATATTATTCAACATATCATTGCAGGGAAAAAATGCAAATGATAACAAATAATTGTAATAGTTACTGCACTCACTACCTGAGTTATTAAGTAAACACAGCTATGTAAAATTATTTTGTACCATATTGACAATAATATGGTACTAAATATTTCTAGGTAGTTGTGTATATTTAATTACTCATGTAGCTTTCAATGAAATAAGTAGCTGCATAAATTGAATATTTAATCTGCATACTGTTAAATAAACAGTTTGAGTCTGATAGACTGGTTAACATTCTGAGTCTGATATGAAATTGATACAACAAAAACTGTAATATTTTATTATCAATGCTGAATTGTATGCTTCATGTTTTCAGAGCTGTGCTCAGAAAAGAATGGATGGTATAAGCATGATTACCACAAGAACTTTGACCTGTCTCCCTCACTCGTAAACGACAATGTACAGCGGGTTGATGCACGGGAAACCACGCTGGAAGAATTTCGCGAGAAGTATGAGAAGACGTACACACCTGTTGTTGTCACCCATGCCCAGGATGAATGGCTCGCTGATCAGAAGTGGACACTTGAGGTGAGACTCAAGTTTAATGTTTTAGCAGAGTTCAGTAGTTTGCTAATCTGTAAAAGACATTAAATAATACATGATGTTGTTCTACAAAATCTTGCATGTTGTTCTGTTTGCTTCAGAGGCTGTCAAAGAAGTACCGGAACCAACGGTTCAAGTGTGGGGAAGATGATGAGGGCTATTCTGTGAAGCTGAAGATGAAGTACTTCACAGACTACATGAAAGACAACACAGATGACAGCCCGCTCTATATATTTGATAGCAGCTATGGAGAGGTCAGCTTGTATTTGCTAATTTTGAGGAATGATTGACAAGCGGGCTAAAAGATTTTTTTATCATTACTTAATAAAAGAAAATTGTTTATTATTGTAGATATTTGATGTCCTCCATTATGTTAAGTTTTACTGTAAAAAATGTTGGATACTTATTCCAAATCTTTATCTAAATAATCATCTTTACTTTTAAAAAAGCCCATTGTATTATACACTTCAATTATAAATGTAATATAAATAAGATATCATTTATAAGGAAATGCTTTCCATTGCTCAATTTATAATACTCTGATATACCTCAATGTGATGAAAGGCTTTGGCATTAGACAACTCTCGCCCTCCTAAGACTTGACATTTTTAGCCGGATTTTTCATCGAAAAATTAAGGAATATAGAATGGCGAGAACCAGGCGGTCGGGCGGTTTGGTGGGCGGGCATGCGTTAACAATTTTGCGTTAAAGTTTTCATTTTATGTAATAAAATCAAGAGTTTTTATCCAATGGTAATCAAACTTCATACAATGCTAGAGCATAATGAGAGGAAGTGCAGTGTACAATAACCATAACTCTATTCTTGCTTATTACTGAGTTATTGCCCTTTATTTGTTGTTTTTTCTGTCAATTATTTTTCCAGACATTAACTTGCAAACAACTTGATGGAATTTATTAAAACTTCATACAATGGTATAGCACAATGAGAGGAAGTGAAGTGCACATGAACCATAACTCTATTTCAGCTTATTACAGAGTTACTGCCCTTTGTTACTTTTTTCTTGTCCGGAGCATAACTTAAAAACTATTGGTTGGGATTTAATAAAACTTCATACAGTGATAGACCATAATGAGAGGGAATGCAGTGTACAGGAACCGCAATTCTATTTCAGCTTATTACATAGTTAGTGCCCTTTGTTACTTTTTCTTGTCCGGAGCATAACTTGAAAACTATTAGATATATATATCTCAGATATGCCTCACAAAATAGATGTCATGGAAACTTTCTGGACTGACCACAAAGCTGTCTGGATTGCCTTTTAAGTGATTACCATTATCATTTAAGGTTAAACATTTCATATAATCATGCCTACACAATTCTTACCAGACCTTATCAATATCTTGCAGGCAACAACTAAATTCAGTTGCTATTTTATAAACACATCCCAATCATGAATTTCATATTTACCCATATTTTTCAAAAATTTCAATTAACTTAAAAAATATTTGTGTACATGAAATCTTAGATGATGAAGTGTGTCATCTAGGGTCAAAAGTTAGGTCTCTGGGACAGATCTTATTGGAAAAACTGTATTTATAAAATGTTCATTTTTCCTCACACAAATGGATTAGTTTCTGTTCATCAGGCTATTTGTATGAACGATATCTCCGATAAGTATACGATATCTCCGATAAGTATAAATATGGGTCTTTTTGGTTAAAAAAACTAGGTCACTAGCTCAAATTCTCGGTTTGCAAAATTTGATGATAAAAATCAAGCTTTAATGCGGCGTTGCGGCATTGGCGTCGTGTTTAATTAACATTATGATGCTTTAAGGAGTACCAAGATTAAAATATAAAATTGACAAAACAATGGCAGAATGGCAGAATTTAAGCAAGATTAGGATGTGTTTATACTCCAGCATACAAAGAAGAAGAGGCTTTTGGAAGATTACACAGTGCCGAAGTATTTCCAGGATGACCTATTCCGTTATGCAGGGGAAGACAAAAGACCACCATACAAGTATGTACAAAGGTTTCATTTACCGTTCAGGATTAGTTGTAACTTTGTAATGGTTTAAATAGATAAATGGTTAAAGACTTTGGTAACAACATTGCATAAGGAGTCTGGACATATACATCTATATACTTGCTGCTAAGAAGACACTCAGTAAATTCTGCTATAAATATTACTGTAACTGCAACAGATTAATACTATTTGGAAATTTGCAGATGGTTTGTGATGGGTCCTTCAAGATCGGGAACTGGGATACACATTGACCCACTGGGAACCAGCGCTTGGAACGCCCTTGTTACTGGATACAAAAGGTGAATAAATTGTGTCCACATTTACTTATGATGCTTTAACAGCCCTTACTGTCATCAGATACATGTAGGATGATAGTTGTAGTCGAGGCCCTGAGCCTCCCTTGTGGGTGAAGCATTGCCACTAAAGCAATCTGACACGCACAAAATCTGGTTTACCCTGGTGCTGATCAATCAATCCTTTCTTCTGGGTTGTATTATGCTGTAGATGTCATTTAACACAAACAGGTTTTGGAGGCTCAAGGCATTGGTTTGACCTTGTTTAATAATGAGGGTAAATATTCCCCTTTTGGATTTGTAAATCCTTCTGGCATGAAGTATGGAGTTGGATCATGCCATAATGCAGCCAATAGGCGTGGACAGGCCTTAAATAACTACTGCAACATCCAATATATCTCACATAATATCTGAAGTGGAATATTTTTTTGACAAGCCATGCCTTTGCTTTAACATAAAAGACATCTGCATGTTTTTTTATACACCCTTGAAATGTCAAATGTTATCCTTCTCCAAACCAAGCCTTAAAACTCATATTTATGTTATCGCAACAAAGATATGGACATTCAGAAATGACTACTCATAGAAATTGTTAAGTACACCATGCAAATGTATTATTCATTGAAAGTTGACCACAATGCAACTCTTTTCAGATGGTGCCTTATACCGACCCAGTGCCCAAAGGAGCTGTTAAAGGTGAAATTGTCAGAGGGTGGGAAGCAAAGAGATGAGGCTGTCACCTGGTTCTCCGTCATCTACCCACGAACACAACTACCCACCTGGCCTAGAGACTGCAAACCGGTACTGCTACTGCTAAAAATGAGAATATATTGTCTGATTCAATATCATGAATCTTGATCCATGGGGTAGCTAATTTCAATTAAAGTCAGTTGTTTGTTAAGGTACATACATATATCAGTGATCATTAATTGGATGAATGTTAATCTTGCACACATTTAGGGCACTCATTGAGCATTTCTGTGTTGAGCTTGGCCAGAAGATGACCTTAGTTTTACATTTTCATTTCTTCGTTTCTTTGAGTGATAACTGATTACGGAATCTGTTTAACAGCTGGAGATTCTACAGAAGCCAGGAGAGACAGTGTTTGTCCCGGGTGGCTGGTGGCATGTGGTCGTCAACCTGGGGGACAGTATTGCCGTCACCCAGAACTTCTGCAGCGTCATCAACTTCCCCATTGTCTGGCACAAAACTGTACGAGGCAGGCCGAAACTCTCTAAGAAGTGGATCCAGATACTGAGGGTAAGCTTGTGAAATATATCATTTTGAGTTAAATGCAGGTTATTTATTTTCATATGCATTTTAAGAAACTAATCAGAAATATTTATTAGCAGATTAAAGGATTTAAAAACATGATTAATGTGGAATAGTTCAACAACAGAGTGTTGAAAAAAGGCTTTGATGTTATATGGTATGAATTTGGAAGTAGATCCACTCCTATATAAATATCTGTTATCAATACCAGAATGAGCGCCCAGAGGTGGCTGCCATAGCAGATAAGGTTGACCTTGCTGAGCCAACTGGTTTCAACTCAGACAGCAGCAGCTCTGGTTCAAGTTCAAGCTCCAGTGACTCAGAGTCAGAGACTGGCCGAATGTCTGCCAGCAAGAGGTGAGCTACTTCATACATGTACAACCAGAATTACTTTTCTGACAGTAAGTATATCAAGTTTACCAGTAATATACTGCAATGAACAACCATTATATTTAAATTAAAATGTTGTCTTTAACTTGACTGTAGTTTTAGTTTACTTAAATAAACAAAATTGTTGAGTGGTAAATAAATGTTTTAAATGGTATTTGATGGTTTCTTGTGTAATTGTTCAAAGGCGGAGAATATCAAAGTCCAGGTCAAGGTCAGTGACCCCTAATGGCAGCAATGTTCGAAGGTCACGGTCTGGGTCACGCAGTAGCACAGAAATGTCTGGCCGAAGCCACAGGAGCATCTCGAGCACACCAAAGAACAGCAGATAACAACGGCACACTCCTGGATACACATGTTTCAGGAACCCACAATAGTTGACTACCTGTATGCTTTGATGTTAATTGGAAAAAGAAATATTATTATCATGCAATAACATTTTATGCCTTGACATTTGCCTAGAGAAAAAAAACTCAGTGCTATATTATTAAATAACATGTATGTTTTGGGACATTTTTAAACAACATAATGGTACATGAGATAGTGTTTAGATGGAGCATTCCTTTCTTATCCTTGGTTACAATTGAAAGCAATTTTGCATTTCATAACTTATCATTTAATAATTGCAATCAACAGATTTTGTATGCAGTTTACTCTCATAATGTTAAGTTGACTAGTTTTCTGTATGATTCATTGCCTTATACCAGTAATTAAGAGTTTGTTTTTTAGCTACATGTACACATGTATATGTAATTATCAAGTTTTGTATTGTTCTTTGAAACCAGTGATTGATATAGGCTATTGTAGGCACATACTCATCACTGTACTAGTATTACTATGCATGTCCACAGTCAGTACATTTCCACTTAATAAATGTTTAAAACAATCTCAATATAAGCCTGACAAAGCTAATGCTCAGTCTCATGGAAGGTGAATTAGCTATGGATCCACAACATTACTTGTGTGACATCATAGATCTCGAGGTTAGATAAACAAATTAAAAAAATGGTTACAGCTTTGACAGGAAATCCAACAGAAACACTGTTGTTATCGTTTTTCTGCGTGATTAAGTTTGGATGAGTTTTATGATGTCTGTGACATGGTTAATGTGTTGTTTGAAATATTCGATGTGTACAGCATGTAAATTGTGGTGGTGGAGGAAGTTATTGTTTTTTAGTGATTTCTAGGTTCTGTTTTAGATTGAATAGGCTCAGATTCGGAAAAATAGTTTAATACTAAAATTAGCCGATGCGATATCATGGCTGTTGAAAAAACCTAAAAAAGAAATACAAGAAGATGTAATTAAATAGATATATGTATAATGATGGGATAAATATTGTTTTTAAAGTGCAATTGAATATTTTTCCCAAAGTGTCGATGGTAACTGTTTAGTAAATGTTATTTTGAAAAAATGCCTGTAATGTGATACTATTTGTAAAAGAAAATGGACTAATTCTGTAGATTCTTCCAAAAAAATCCCCCTTTGTGGGCATCTCTTTGTCGGCATCTATTCAGAATGTGCATGAAGCTTGAAAGTCTAAGTTACTGTCTATATAATAGGAATGTCGATTGAAAACGTTAAAGAAATTACTTTAAAAACATCAAAATTTCCACACTATTATTTGCCTGGTAAATGGGCATGGATGTAAGTGTCTCAGAACGCATCCATTGAAATCAGCAATTTGAGTATAGAGTTATATTCTGTTAGAGTTTTAGATTGACGCCTAACTGTGAACATATATTTTGGACTGAATCTCAAGTTTGGCCGATGCAGTGGAAATACATGTAATATTCTACTATCTCAAAGCTCGGGCATTCCTCATGGAAGATTCAATATTTGTATTTTAGTGTCCTAACCTTCCAGTGATTTATTCTTCCCATATTAATATTTTTTCCATCTGTAAATCAAATCACATGAAATTGTTCATTTAAATATGTGGTTTAAAGTGTTCACTTGATCATTGAGTGTTAGGCTGTGTTTCCCTTCACCGATGACAATGATAGATGCTCGGATGCAAAGGTTTTCTGTGAATTGTTCCAATTCAAAGTGGCTACGGTGCTTGTAGCTTGTTAATGGTGTCTCCAAGATGATGTATTGTGGAAATGTTCATTATTACTACATGTCCATTTTGTACTCTCATACCAGTCATTACCAATGTTTATGATAGTTTTAGCTAGATTGCATACTCTCACAGATATTAATGTGTTTTCAATGAAACTTTTGTTTGTATGGACACATTGATTATAACTTGACTGGAGAGAAACTTAGAAATTTAATTGAAATGTTTCTTTTGTATTTTCTGTTCGGGTATTAGCTAAACTAATTTGCTAAGTTTTCTAAATAAATGAACAAAGTATGTTTATGGAATCCATAGTTTTCTTATTACTCTGTGTTCAAGTTTATGGCGTTAAGTTTAAGTTTGGCAAGCCAAATAATCTGATTCCTTACAAGTTTTTGATAATAAATAATTGAAACCTATTTGCTGCTGTTTTGCTTTTTTAGCTTGACTTTACTACTCACCCCTGCGTCGGCGCTAGTTAAAAGTTTTAGGGCAAGTTTGCATTTTCACTTATAACTCCAATACCCTTCAATTAATTTACTAAATACTTCACACAGTTGTTCAGGACCATCACACACTAAGGTTACATAACTCCATATTATCTAAATACAAATTATGGCCCCTGTTTGACTTAGGATAAAAAAAATCTGGTTAGTACCGAATTACTTCAGTTAGGGTTGACATATAGTGACCAAACTTGGTATATAGGAAAAGTTCATGGAGACCTTTCATAGGATTGCCCATAGGGTCAATAACTGTTACTAAAAATAGATACCCGTTTGGTACTGAATAATTTTAGTTGGGGTTGACCTTGAACTTGGCATGTATAGGAAGAGTTTACGGGGGACTTCCATGGGCTTGTGTTTGGGGCTCCTTGGGTCAAGGTCACTGTTACTAAAATATAAAAAAACAACGTTAAAACTTAATCTCACAACAAAGACTGATGTTCTATTGTCAATAAATGAAAACCTGGTTTTGTCGCATCGCGGCGTTTCTGGTCTACTTTTTAATTTGACGTTTTCATTGCTTTTGACAGGCACATTTTACATCATTATTTTATTGTTCTCAAAGACAAAACGGCGTATAGTCGAGCACGTTGTCCCATGAAAGCTCATGTTATATGACATTTTCAACGTATACGGACCATGTAAGCGTAATATGAATGCACTTACTTTAAAGAATGGTGCAAACTTTGTTTATGTTACTCATCAACAAAGATGAGTGAATAATGTTAAGTTTAACCTGGGACCAATAACAAATCATACTCCCAGGTTTAACAAAGTTCTGAACACTCGGCCCATTCTGTATTTTCCAAACTAAAACATTAACACTTTGCAGCATGCTTGAAGGTATATTTACTTTAGTGTGATATATACGCCCTGCATTGTCCGTGCAGTGAGTGGGATGTCTTACATTCCTTATTATGCAATTGTTTAAGATTGACCTTTTGCCATATGTTAGCCTCTTGATACAAAGCATGTGTTTTTACACAAGAGCAGTTTTATTTTGTAATCAATACTGTTTTCCAGGAACCATATACATGGCGATGATGATGATGACGACTTTATTACAAATAAAGGTGTTCGTGGGACTCGTTATGTGACTAGCAGAGAGTTTATTGGCACTCTGTTCCTCTAAAAGGGCAATGCTTATGACGGATGCATATAGAGGCTAGGCTGAATTAGCTGATTACAATGTTGACTCATTTTTATCTCATTGAGTTTCCCTTTTCAGTATCTGACGTTCTTACTGACAGAAAACGAGACATCGATTTGGCTTTCTGTTTTCAGAAAAACACAAACAAAATCATTTGAAAAATTCATCGAGTTTATTCTTTGTTCCAAAAAGATATGAAGTCTTTTGATAAACGTTTCCCTTTCCCCAGGGGCAGTTCTTTTGTAATTGTGAACATCAAAGGGCCGTAAAAATAGTTTCTCGTAAAATGTACGATACCAAATGTTTAAGATATTCATTTAGTGTAGACATTGCCAATGGCAATGTGTTTTTTCATCATTTACCGAGTTTTTATTACTCAATGCTACAATCGGTTTGTGTAAAATAAGTCGAACTGTCTCTATAGAACGTATCAATGGGGTTTACACACATTATTCTGCAATGCATACAGGTAAATATAAGCTATTTGTTTCCTAAACCAATAGTTATCAAAAAACGCGGCACTAAAACTTTGACATCCAGTTCCTCGCCATTTTTAGCCTACATAAGTGTGTATATAAGTATATAATTCGAGTATCAGCCTAATAAATAAACGCTAGTAAGTCATAGTGATCGAAGTAAAATAAGATATATTTCATAAACAAACAAATACTCATTAAAAAAAAGGATTTCTGTAACAGACAGTGTGTTGTCAGGGTTATCTGCCGGCGGCGCTCACGCACTTCTCGAAAAATGTCTCGTGGCAGATGCAGCAGTACTCGTACCCAGGGCCGTACAGATCCCCGCACGCGGCGCACACCGGCGCCAGCGTCTTGATGGTGTACGGGTGGATCGTCCCTGTGTCGCACCTCTCACATGGCAGCACCGGCCGCTCGTTCCGCGTTACCAGTCTGTAGGAGGCCGCGTATCCTAGCAACACCACCATTACTGCGAACTTCAACACCACTGCAGCCTTGCTTTTAGGGTTGTGTTGTCGTTTTTTCATTATTTCGAACTGAAATAAAGATGAAACGATGAAAGATAAAACGCAAGAAGTTGTAAGTTTGAGTAACATTTTTTTAAGATCACCAACAAATTATATGAATAATGTTGTTGTTTGTTTTGAATGATCAAAGTTAGCCAAACCATGTATTGATTAGCCCCCATTTTTGCCAGTGCGGAAAGGCATGCGTTCATGCAAATGGGTTTACACAAGCACAAATGCCAACAAATTATTCTTAAAAAAATATGGTACTCAGACAATTTAGAAGGCTTCCAAGACTGAATATTCCATTCCCATTGTGTCCTAAAAAAAGTAAAAAGAATACTAAACCAATAACTATTTTTCAGAAATGACAAACGAGTAATTAAATAGGGCAAGAAAAATGTCTTTTTTGTTCATCCTTGTTGTGTTCACATCTGCTCTGTTCTTGAATTTTATATGTATATATAATAATACTATTTAATCAGGAAATAAATTTAATCCCTTATTTTCACAATTTTATTTAATATCTTTCTTATTTGAAAACATTTCTCCAGGAAACCGCATCACATTGTCGATTGGGTTGTCTATGGCATTTATACTCAAAATATATATTTTCGAAAGACTTCCGAAATTATCCAAACTCCGATAAAATCTTCTTTCGTAAAATTTGGTCAACTCTTTATTACCCCAAAATATGCCGCAAAGGGTTTGTTTTACTCATGGAAAAGATTGTTCCTCTAAACTCAATTAAACAGGAACGTTTGAAACACCTTCCCTCCAACTGTTGCACCAAGGAAGGCCGTTCGTTAATGTTGTTTAAAATGTTGAGAAACATACTTACTTTATACAGAGCATTAAATGAGGGTGACACTTTTTAAACGTTTCTTCGTAATAAATGATTCTGCAGATATCAAATGAAAATCTTAATTGGAGCTCAAATAGAAGTCTTTTTAATTCGCAACAAGACATAATTATTCAACTTTTGTTATTTGCTATTGCCTGTTTTATGACGAACGTCGCAAGGTTTTTGATTTCATGAACGTTTTTCATGTGCCGGTTAAGGTGGTGTCGAGTACAGGCAACAGTGATGATGTCAAGAGGAAAGTTCTAGTTCCTATATAGAGATTGCATGCCATAAACCATAATTATTTGATCAAGACATGTTGAAGACATAACAAGCAGAGAAAGACAAGAATGTATCTACTGGCATTAAAGGGACCATCTTTAACTCATCAGCGATATCCAGCCATTCATTTCTACTGTCAACAGATCCGGGAGCGGCTTTATGTTGTCATGTTAACTATAATCACCGCATTAGGGTTCTATACACATTAGCACCGCGCCAATAAGGCCCTAAAATCACGACAATACTCATCTTAATTTAAAATATAACATCAAAAGGATATGACTTTGAATCGTATGTTTCTACTCTTTTAAGTAACACTTGCGTTCAAAGAATAAATCGACTATTACTTGTTTTGAAATCAACATAACAAAATGTAATTGAGTACAACTAATTGATTTTATCAATTACTCATGGACATATTTTGCCTTAGAATTAGTTTTCTTTGAAGTAATGACAAAACGTTTTATCAACGTATTTATTAGAAAATACGTTTGTAGAGATAGTAAAAACATACAAGATTTTGAGTTTTAAAATGTTCTTCTGTGGTTAAATGCGTTAAGATTGGGATATAGAATTGACATAAATAGTTTTGTGATTCAGAGACAACGACATTTTGGAAAACAAAAACAACAAATAACTAGTTCTGGGTGAAACGCTCACCATTCGCGTTTAGTTAAGCTTTTCTTTTTCTTTCAAAGAGAAAAATGAAATTAGGATTGTTAATGTTTCACGAGGGAAAACGATAAAAGTCGTTATACACATACGGAACTATGATATTGCCCTTAAGTACCGTTTAGCGACTCTCACGAAAGGACGTTTACGAGCGGGTTCTAGAGGTTTTATTGAAATGGTGTCAGATAGATTTATATTTCTAGAGGTAATAGTTATATGAATAAAAACAGATGCTAAATGAATAATGTAATTGGTAACAATGCCTCGATTAGCCATAACCCGTAGCATATCTAAACTTAATTCCTCAAGGTAAAGGCATCATATTTTAATCAAATTTAGACTTATTAACATTTTATTAAAGTAAATTATCTAAAAAGTTGTCTTGAATATAATTCTTAATTTCTCTAAGGTAATAAATGCGAATCTGTTTTTTTACATAACTAAAACTTAGGCAGAGTTTGAAAAAATGTTTTACTTCGACCACTGAAAAACTATATACTTAAACCATTGATACATTATAAAAGTGCAGGGCTACTTTTTCAAGTTTTGCCCATAAATCCGCCCTTGTCCGTGGTATCCTAGCAAATTTATTAGCAAGTTACTAATAAAGACGAGACATATAGTGATATAAAAAAATCATTTTTTGTCATTATTTACCCAAGAAAATACAGTCAATTTTATTTTGTATCTGGTCCATACTGAAAAGAAAAGAACAAATGATAGACTTTAAAAGACACACAACAAAAGCTATAATAATTCTAATAGATATTAAATTCTTGTCATGAATGATTTACTCCTCAGACCAGTCATCGTGGTCTCTTTATTACCCGTGTACCGTTGTGTAATGCATCTATAAAATAAATATAAAATACGACGAACATTGTCAGATTACAAAAGACTTCAGTAGAAGTGATTCAGATGAAGATGTTTTTTTTTTCTCCTTCATCCTCAGACTTTGTTTTCATACAAATAATGTATTTGCACGTTGCATGAGAACTTGCAAATTCGTTCTCTGACTGACTTTACAATCACACCAGCTGTAAAATAGCCCTCTCTGAACCTATAGTTCAGAACCATCCCCTACATTTGTGCTACAAGTTCTCCCAAAGGACCTGCAGGGTATTGCTAAAGAGTGTGCTAGCGCTGTCAGTATTCTCGCGAATCGTAGTTCTGTTTTATGGCGTACTGTCACGTTCAAATGGTACTATTGATACCAATAACTTAAGATTGTGAACACATTTATCTTAACTGAATTATTAAAAATGGGTTCAAACTCAAGGTGGCATTTAACTGATACTGAGCCTTAGGAGGGATCTAAACTGCAATGTTAAAGTAATGACAGTACCAAAATGAGCACCCTTAAATTAACCTACCATGAATGATACAGTCTGATAACATAATTATGTCATGGGGTTATAGTCCCCTTAATTACTTCATGCCTACTAACTTGACAATATTCACTCTCTAAATACTAGCTAAGAGCTAATTTTGGTCTCTTATAAAAAAAAATTGACAGGCCGCGCTGAATTGTTTAGAAAATTAAAAATGAACTTTAACCTTTTAGTGTTGAGCGCGTACTGCCTCTATAGAACATCCGCAAGCTTCTAAATAAATCACTTTATAAAAACAATAACTAAATGACAAAATGAAAGTTTGGCGGTTGTAATCTTCATAATGGTGTTTTGATTGTCGGTTTCGTCAGAGCCCTTCTAAATGATACAATGTGAACATTTCCGGCGATCCCATTGGCGGAGGCATGGGCCTGAACATAATT
This sequence comes from Mya arenaria, assembly GCF_026914265.1. Taxonomy (NCBI): domain Eukaryota; kingdom Metazoa; phylum Mollusca; class Bivalvia; order Myida; family Myidae; genus Mya; species Mya arenaria. The sequence continues at coordinate 72,099,671 of NC_069125.1, read as the reverse complement.
ATACTCATATCGGAAACTCATTTCCATCATTCCTGACTCTCTCTCTCCCCCCCCCCCCCCCCCCCCCCCCTCCCATGAACTATTTATGTCCGCCATTAAACATTAAGCATTTTTTTAATTACAACCAAACTTGGAAGCATCATGACTTTGTTGACAACACAATAGATCGCACTATTCAGGTCAGTTTAAAGCTGCACTCTCACAGATTGAAGATTTTGATTGCTGACAGAAAATTAGATCGCAGATTTTTATATTTAAGTTAAAAAAATAATGTTTTATGCGTTTTTCTTAAACCGTGAGTAACGGTTAAAGCCATGACACATTGATTTTCGAACGGAAACATGAAAATTTACGATCTGATTTTTTGTCAGCAATCTTTTATCATTGGTTTGCAGATATTTACGCCAAAAAATGCTTTTTCCAAGACAAAAAATAAAAAAAAGTAAAAACGGTAAATCTGTAAATCAGCTTTAAGAATTGTGTTTGTGAAATTATTTAAACAATATTTTGAATGTTCAATATTCAGTTCAATATTATAAATAGTTCAAAAGTATTGCAGAGCCAATTCATTCCGGTTTCCAATTCTGTAGCATGGAAATTGGTGGTCAATATACCTTTTTCCTCGCAATAACTGAAGAATGGTACGAACTAGGGTCATGCTTTCTCAGTCAGTGGTAGGTATTACCGCTATAGGTGGAATAGTTCCGTGCTTTGACTGTGGATCAGTAGGTGAAATGGTTCCCTGCTATTGTTGTGGGTCAGTTGGTGAAATGGTTTACTGTTGTTAATGCGTGTTAGTAGGTAAAATGGTTCCCTGCTATAATTGTGTGTCAGAAGATGAAATGGTTCCATGCTATAAGTGTGTGTCAGAAGATGAAATGGTTCCATGCTATAAGTGTGTGTCAGTAGGTAAAATGGTTCCCTGCTATAATTGTGTGTCAGAAGATGAAATGGTTCCATGCTATAAGTGTGTGTCAGTAGATGAAATGGTTCCATGCTATAATTGTGTGTCAGAAGATGAAATGGTTCCATGCTATAAGTGTGTGTCAGTAGGTGAAATGGTTCCCTGCTATAAGTGTGTGTCAGTACGTAAAATGGTTCCCTGCTATTATTGTTGGTCAGTATGTGATATAGGTCCCTGCTTTTATTGTGTGTCAGTAGGTGAAGTAGTTCCCTGTTGTTACTGTGTGTCAGTTAGTGAAATAGTTCACTGCTGTTATTGTGGAACAGTAGGTGAAATAGTTCCCTGTTGTTATTGTGTGTCAGTAGGTGAAATGGTTCCCTGCTGTAATTGTGTGCCAGTATGTGAAATGGTTCTCTACTATTATTGTGGGTCAGTAGGTGAAATAGTTCCCTGCTGTCACTGTGTGTCAGTTAGTGAAATAGTTCCCTGCCGTTATTGAGTGTCAGTAGGTGAAATAGGTCCCTGCTATTATTGTGTGTCAGTAGATGAAATAGTTCCCTGCTTTTACTGTGTGTCAGTAGGTGAAATAGTTCCTTGCTGTTATTGAGTGGCAGTAGGTGAAACAGTTCCCTGCTGTTAATGAGTGTCAGTAGGTGAAATAGTTCCCTGCTGTTATTGTGTGTCAGTATGTGAAATGGTTCCCTACTATTATTGTGGGTCAGTTGGTGAAATGGTTCCCTGCTATAATTGTGTGCCAGTGGGTGAAATAGTTCCCTGCTGATATTGAGTGGCCGTAAGTGAAATGGTTCCCTGCTATTATTGTGTGTCAGTATGTGAAATGGTTCCCTGCTATTATTGTGGGTCAGTTGGTGAAATGGTTCCCTGCTGTTATTGTGTGTCAGTAGGTGAAATACTTCCCTGCTATAAGTGTGGGACAGTAGGTGAAATGATTCCCTGCTATTATTGTGGGTCAGTTGGTGAAATACTTCCCTAGGTGTTATTATTGTGTGTCAGAAGGTGATATGGTTCCCTGCTGTTATTGTGTGTCAGAAGGTCAGTGCCGTAGCTGCCGTTACGCACAATATGCCCGTGGTTACAATTCGTCGCACAAGTCAGAAAGTATTTGGGACCAAAAATACAATAAAAACTGAAGGGTAAGAGGGGTGAAGCGTTTGCGGGCCGCCTATTTTGAATATGTGAGACAATAAAATCCAAAATAATATTATTCAGTAAGAGACTCGTTTACCGTTTAGTTGAAGGCCTTTTTTATCCATGTAGTATACAGGGCTAGTCATACAAGCTATACAAGCTTGGTGAGTAGTTTCCCTTATTGTCTAGTCATGAATTAATCATCGATAAATACTGAATCTATCCGAACGATGTTAACAAAGCGGCAAGTTTCAAAATGTCAAACGCCAACCTTGAACCTCCTCATCTTGACATGTTCAAAGATAATCTTCAAACAGTTGACAATGGTGATAGACTAAACATGTTAACAGCAAAATAGGAAAATGTCTATGAGTTTATCTTCCCAAGGTACATTTTGTTTAGGTTATTTGTGAAGCATATTTAGATGTGTAGTGTCCCGCAGCATTTGATATTAGAGGACAATAAAGCACACATTTAAGATACAGTAGAGGTGTCTGTTTTGACTGTTAATATTCATGCATTTTGCTTTTAAAGATGTGCTGCTCCGTAGCTATTTATTTCATATATCAGATAAACAATTATTCTCTACAGATATTAACAAGACCCATTTCTCAAAATTGTCGAATATACTGCGGGTAAAAAATATGCTTCATGAATGTTCAGGTAGAGAACTTAACCGACGAGGCAGCTGCCGAAAATATTACGTGAAAACCAAGAAGACCTAACTTGTGACGCAGCTGAATTTTCCCGGGAATGCCAACGGTGGCGGCTCAAGTGGCAGCTGGGGCCAGCTGCAGCATATGATTTACTGGATAAATGCCTGTCTGTAGCATCCAAAGACGCATACTAGAGCATAAGAAAGTGCATTTTAGTGCCACTGGTAATGCCCGTGTCGACTGCGTAGCGGTCATTCCCAACGATGAGGAGGTTAAAAACATACCTCCGATCAACAATGACAACAGAACGTTTGTCCGGTCTTAGACTGCTTACACGTTTACCGTGAACGGGAAATCGAAACGCAATGGGCAATAAACATCTTCGCCCAGTAAAAGGATCGACGTCTTGCATTACTCTTTTTGGTGTAATTTTATGGAGTTAACGTTGACATTTTCCTTCAGTACTTATGTGAAAAACTACAGAAACAAGCTCAGTAGCCAACAGTTTAAACATAAACGCTGTTTAATGGCACAGGGTAAACGCCAAAGACATAGAACACAAAAACAAAAAATCACAAACAAGGAACATGGAACAACAGCACAAAACTCCACAAACAGCACAGTGCATAAATACTATATATATATAAAATTCAAAATCTGTCGTAAGTTCAGAGTGTTTTCTTGCACATGGCAGTCTTTCCTACATTACTGTCATTGCCTGACTTTGTTTTATCATTAAAACAATAATTCTGATTAAAATCTGCATTTATCCGCCCTTCGTAACTCTCTATTCGCTAACGAATATTTTTTGCTCAGAAACGGAATAAAATAAATAGGGTCGGCGCATTTTTATAGGTAGGGTCGGGTTACCCGAAACAGACATATTTTTTTAGGCCTTAGGTGCCGCCTTGGAGCAGTCAGTATTTATGTAAATTTACTGGGGGTTTAAACCAGTTTACATGCACAAACCTCACTCTTATCCCAACAATCCTGAATAAAGAAAAAACGTAAATATTATCAAAGTATGCATAAACTTGAGGAAACTTAATAATAAAACAAATAATAATAAACCAATAGGTAAACTCCAAGTACTTCATTGATTAGAGATCCCAACTTTATCTGCATACTTTAAACGACTTTTTGCTATGAAATGGGAGTTTGTTTCGTGTTGAAAATATTAAATGAGCTAGGAAAACCTTTTAACAAACTTTCATATGCATTTTCATTATTTAATACAATTTCCATTTTTGAATTATTGAATTTCCTACGAAACCGTTTAAGACATAGCAATTTTTAATTAAATTTTCGTTGATTAAATGCTGATGATCCTGTACCAAGAAATTTATTTTGATATACAGTATCATTCTGACCTATGACAAAACCGATAGCTCCAGGGGGGCTCCGCCTCCCTAACCCCCCATTAGGGAATTCCGCCCATTTCAACCACAATTGTGCGTATACTTCGAAACGGCCTAGCTACGCCCCTGAAGGTGATATGGTTCCCTGCTGTTATTGTGTGTCAGTAGTTGAAATTATTTCCTGTTAACACCAGTGATTGTTTTCTACTTTTAAGAGCCATATATTTTCTTCTTAGACACCTCAATGTAATCTAGCACATAAGTCTGAAAGAAAATCATAAAGTAAAGCAAAATTTAATGTTAATTGCTTTTTTCAAATTAAACCCCCAGAAAATATGAGCCTGCTTATTACGGATTTAAAGCAATCGTGTTAAAATATCCTGTAAAACTCGTTTTATTTGTAAAAAATAAACTTGAAGTTCTGCAGTATATATGACATTGCGTGAAAAAAAAAACTTATTGACAGTTTATGATTAAACACACGTCCGAACCGGATTAAAACTAGAGAACAAGTGAGAAAGGCGCCAAAATAAAGAAGGGCGGACAATTAAACATTCGGCGCTGAGAAAGAGTTCCCTCCCTTGATAATTATTAAATTTTCTCAAAATTAGTTTAATGAATCTGAGAGTAACACTGATGTTAAGGCTCAACTTCCGACGTTTGGCCAAAATACATAGACAGTGTGTGTATACCACGTGATAAATTACGTCATATATGCTACGTCGGAAGGCAATATTTTGCTTAAAAGAAAGACTTAATCAAAGATAACTTTTCGCTTACTTCACCATTTTAAATGAAACAAAGGCCAGTCTATGCAGCTTAACGAGCCCCACCTTTGTTTTATAACCGGAGTTTGATAAGGTGATTAGTTTCATCAAACACTTCGACAAACCTGTTTCCCAAACAATGTTTTGACAGTGCTCCGTCAGACGGCCGTATCGTGAAAAGGTTTGTCGAAGTGTTAATAAGAAACTAAACTCTCAATCAAAATTTGGTAAAAGACCGAAGGCGGAGCTCCATAAGCTGCATAGACTGCGCTATGTTTCATTTAAAATGGTAAAGAAAAGAAAAGTTATCATTGTTTTAAGTCTTCAATCGAAGCAAAATATGGCAGGCGTGTGCTGGTCAGAGGGCACCAGTTGAAGAGTATTTCAAATAGTTGCATTATTCATCAAATAATGATAGTCTTCTGAAATACAGTAAGATACCTGTCGAACACTGTGACGGATTGAAAATCTTTAAAATGACACCAACATGAATCTTATCTAGTTAACCAGTTATAATGTTACTTATTAAGTGGAATTCGCAAACCTTTACTAGATAACCAGTTACTGCTAGAAGCCTAAAGTGCATATTTACTTACTAGTATATTTTATAAGATAAGTGGTAACACGAATCTTCTTGGTAAGCAGTTATTATGTTACCTTTTCAGTGTAATTCGCAAACTATAACTTGTTAACCTGTTAGTGTTGTATAGTTAAAAAGGGTAATAGGTGGCAGTTCTGGGAACTTTTAAGCCTGTGTTTAGTCTGATGATATTTATCTTACCGAAAAGGTGACGCGAATATTAACTAGATAGCTAGATAATTATCGCGAAAATTAAGTGATTAACACGAGACAACTCACGAACGCTATCATGTTATCTTACGGCAGTAATATTCCACCATAATAACCTAACAGAATATGACCCTGTGCATTCTTGTATTCCTTCTTACTATCGTCAGAGTAGACTGCTCTTGTCCTTGGTCTAGGATTAAGGCACTCAAACATTTATATTTCCCCGAAAGATTTTTTTTAATTTACGACGTAAAAACGGGTATCTAGAACCTAATCAGAGAGACTTTTATTGAAGTTTAAGTACAATTTTAGTTGATTTTCGCCCAGAATAAATACCCTTCTCTTATTTGTATGGGCTTGGGAATTGCCGTATAACAAGCAAGTTCCGTTTTCTTACATGAGCAATTTTCCTGCTTTCTGAAAACCTTAGTGTCTGGCAGCCAATGGCGGTGAATAGAACATGTGTTCGCATATTATGGTAGCCTAGACCCTCAAATACAAGAATTCGTTTGATGTCTTGCGCAACCGTTGGTGTGTTCATGCTTTGATTTGTATTTTTATGATTTCTAATTATAAAGCTATAAATGTCATTGAAATTCTAATGAAATTCATACCATATTTCAGCCATCATGGCGTCCAAAATGGCAACCATAACAAACACAACTGACAAATAAGTTAGGTTTTGTGGCAAACAAAACACACGTCCGAACCGAATTAAAACTTAAGAACAAGTGAGAAAGGCGCCAATATAAAGAAGGGCGGACAATTGAACATTCGGAAATGAGAAATAGTTTCCTGCCTTAATTAATTATTAAATTTTCTCAAAATTTGTTAAATTCCTATTGCACATGTCATTATTCCGACCATATTATAATCACCATTGCTTCAAAAATGACCGAAAAAATACACTAAATTAACCGTACAGTAAAAAAATGTATTTTCTTTTTCTGTTTAGCATCGAAAAATATGCCAAGTTTTCTTTAAAATGTGTGCATTGACTGTACCATTTTGTCAGAAACAAAATTGTTAAAAGTATTTGCATTTTCCAAAAAAATATTTGTATAACTACAGTTTGGGACAATATTAAGTTTAACATTGCGTAATAGATACGCTAACAAATACATATTATATTATAATTGATTAGAACTTCTATGATTAAGTTGCTTTGTACTTAGTTAGTGAAAATGAGTGCGTTGTCGACATTTCAATATTTACAACACTATATAGTATATATTTTCATATACCCACAGACAACATAGATTATTAACTAAAGCCAATTCGATAAGTAATATCACAATAATTATGTATTTGAAAATAGTGTTTAAAATGAACAATTCACATTTTAATACGCATTTACCACTGTTTGATAAGATGTCCAACGCTTTCTCTACTATGCAATATATAACGGCAACTAGTTTTTAATTAGTCCAACAATACATTTCACATTACAACTACTTGACAATAGATCCCGTTACGTCCGCTGCTTACCGCGATATACGAAGGTAAGTCAAGATTTTGAACGATTAGATCCCTGTGACAGCATTATCGTAGAAGCAACAAGTGCTTGTACAGAGTTACAGGCAGCGTTATCAATCGTTAAAATTCTTAGTGGATCATGTACTGTTGAGAGTCTATTCAAGATAAATGTCGTAGTAGATCAAACTGGAGTCGCAACTAAACCGTAGCTAATGGGTCAAGCATCTTTTAAACCGTTCTTGATGCATAGCAAGACGTACCAAAATGTAGTTTATTCTTTATTATTTATAATGTATTGTTACAAAGAATCCGCACAATTTACAACTGATGATAAAAAATGAACGATAGTTACAGATTATTCAAATATTCCGGGTAAATAAAGTTTCGTTTAAAAGTGTAGCAATGGCCGAAACAATGGTCCCTATATTCATCGACGAATGGCATAACAAATACTAAGGGTTGCAACGCAGATTAACGTAACACCCTATTACGCCGGAAAATGGTACGTATATTCATTATTTCACATCTTCCATGGCATTTTCCGAACAGAAAATATTGTTCAATGATACAACCGGTAATACTAATATTGTTAATCGGTATTATTATTTGATCGAATTATTATTATTAATTATTATTATTATTATTATTATTATTATAGAAATTTCTTACCTGCATATTATCCAGGTTGTGCTTCCACGACTATTTACAGATCGACGCCCAAGTCTTACGCGATGCAGTGTAGCGGAAGTTCCAATACTCCAGCTAGGGACCGACGCCGCCTTATGTAGGGAGGCAAACCATTACCGTTTTTGAGCAGACAGGAGTGGAATAAACAACACTTTTCCTCGAGTTGTCACTGAAGCCCCTCCTTAACAGTAGGTGGTGTCCACCACACTCCGTGGGAACGTCATGATTAATGGTACTTAGGCGTTCTCGGATGGAAAACTTGAAAAAAAACACAGATTACTTGTAATGAGCTTTTGTTCTTGGATATAGTTGTATGCATGATGTGTCTACCTACACTAAAATCGGTATAATATTTATGTTTTTGTTATTTCTAACTTAGTCTGCTTTTTAGACGGTCGGCTAAAGGTTGAAATAATAACAAACATATTTGCATTTACTTTAGATTGAAAAAATGCAAACACTTTGTCGCAGAACTACGGAATCCAGTAAGGGCTACAATCAATGTCATGTGACGCACTTGGACCGCGACGCACGACATTTGAAGCGACACACCACACGACCCATGCCATTTCAACGCGACACTCGATGTCACTTCGTATAGCGTGTGACATATCGTATGTCGCATCGGAATGTCGTATTTGGCTTTGTATGTCCTACATTGCGTTCCAAGGACGACATACGATATCCGACGTGACATACGACACACGACATGCGAAGCGACAGACGATACTACATCCGAAATACAAAGCGACGAACGACACTTTACCGCCCAAACGTCAAGGTATTGTCGTGTTAGGTGTTTGCCTTATCAAAAACGAGACGATTCACGACACTGAAGGTAAATTTGGAAGGGTCATAATCCATGTCTGGAAAAAAATAGACTCCAGTATTTTTTCAATTGAAGGTAAATTTCCACTATTTTCCGATTTTCAGTTTCACGGGTCGTCTTTATGAATGTTCCCTGACAGAACTTTAATTTATGTTTGAGAAAAAAACGCCATATGTTGTAAATCCTTTGACTGTGTCCATTCAAAGTTCTGGGGGGAAATACTTATTCTAGATTTAAGAGAAGTAAATAAATATTTATGGAAACAAGCTATGAAGTTTGAAGACATTAGAATGACATTGTCATTTTTCAAAAGCAAATGCTATCAAATCAATTTTGATTTGTCGAGCACATATCATTTTGTTGATATCTATGAGCCTCATACAGAATATATATAAAGTTAATAAGTTGTTAATGGACAAAACAGGAAGGGAAAACTGTTTTTATAAGATTTTAGATTTTTTATTTGGTATTTCCGGCTTATGTTCTTTGTTTACGGAGCTAACGAGGCCCTTGTTGAAAAAAATGGCGCGGACTGAGGGAAAATTTGTTACCATGTTCTTAGATGATGAATATGGTTGCTCTCAAACTTTTGATAGCGCTGTTAAACTGTGTCAGCTGATTAAAAATGATCTGCTGTATTCGGAATTTGTTCCAAATACAGCGAAATGTATCTGGATACCGAATTAAATTTTAGAGTTTCCAGGTGTGATGCTAGATTCTGGCAAAGGTGTGATATTTAATCCTGATCGTTGAATAGATAAATGTATGCGTTCAATATCAGAAATATTTGATATTCTCAAAGTCCACATATACTTTCATGTTAAGAAAGTAGCTAGCTGTATGGGTCAAATTATTTCGATGATAGATGTTGCAGTACACATTTCTCAAATTATGTACTTGGTGCTAGTCACTAGGATCAGTTTAACTTCTGATTTAAGTAAGAGCCAATTAGAATTTTGGCAGAAAAATATCTTACATTGTTGAACACAATAAGCATCACCGATTTGTTCAAATGCTCTAAAATAGTGTATTCTGATGCTAGTTGTACAGGAGTTGTAGGCTGAAGTACTCAGTAAGCACCAACAATGGTATTTCACATGGTACTGTGTCAAAGGAAGAGTGTGCACAGTCTTCGACATGGCGTGAATTGGTTACAGCATGTTGATCGTGTTTTACAGTCGCTTGTACATGTTTTGGCAGGTCAGAAAGTAAAATGGTTCACAGATAACCAAGGTGTTGGATCGTTTCGAAGGGTTCCATGAACAATGATTTGCAAACAATTGTATATATAATTGATATACATTTATTTCAATTTTGTATCTCAAAATCCATTTTATTGGAAATGGAATAAATTCCAAGGACTAGCAATTAAAATGCAGCGCTTATCTGTCAAAAATAGTAGATATTGATGATTGGGGTATCTCATATGCAGTATTCGATATAATTCATACACGATTTGGAAATTTTCAAATTGATTGGTTTGCTTCTGAGCATAACGCAAAATTAAAAGTTTTTACTCGAGATATTGGAGTCCTACATGCACTGGTGTAGCTGCGTGTTCAGAATACTGGGGAAGAAATGTTGGTATATTTGTTCCTCCTATCAATATTATTACACACGTCATCAAGAAAATGACATTAGATAAACCCGATAGTGTTCTTATTGTTCCTTGCTGGAGATCGGCTTTATGTTGGCTTTTTCCCTGTCCAAATTGGTCATTCATAAGGGAAGTAGTTGATTGGTTTGATTTGCAAACCATTTCCGCATGTTAGCATTCAAAGTTTCCTTATAAAGTATAGCTATATCTTCATAACAGAATGTTTCGATAGTTATCACTTTTGTTGAATAGACTGTTGTTGAAATCGGTATTGCCAGAGCATAGGCATGTTTACACTATAATTAGACAGAATCGTTTTGTCCGATAACGTAGGCTGCTTTGTGAGGCGCTGAAGTATTTACTTATCCATTATACAAATCATGGTATCATTGCTGAGTCCAAAAGCGAAGACAGTATTGCAAGGCATAGTACTGGAATATTATTTTAAAATATAATTGTTCAAAATTCAGGCATTATTAATTTTTCAAAAGCACAGGCAGTATTGCAAGGGCGCTGAACTATTGCAAAATTGTCATACCTTATTAAGGCAGTATTGCCGTGCCCGGTAGCATAAGCAGTATTGCAAAGGCACAGGATTATTAACAATATTGTAAAACTTATTGTGGCAGTTTTGCCGTTTCAGAGAGCGCTTTCTAGACTGATATTCGAATTTATGGTAGTATTGTCGTGTCTTAAAGCGCTAGGCGCAAAATTGTTAAGATATCATGATGTGAAATATAACATACATGCAGTATTGTTAGGATGCAAAAGTAAATTTGCAATTTTTAAAACAAAAATATTATATACAATAAAAGTACGATGTATTATCAATTTTATATTGCAGATTTATAATTGTTTCTGTACACGTGTATTTTTTCATACCTATAAAAACGAAATTGATGAGTTACCGGAGGCGATGGCGGGCAGAGCGTTCCTTCTTCCGGATTTGATGAAGAAATCGAGGGCAGAATCCACCGGTAGAAAATATCATGGAGCCTTTGTGCGTTTTCAGAAGTGGATATCGTGTAATGGGTTAGAAAGTAAGGACGCTTTGTCCGCTGGGGCTTTCATAGTAGCAATATTTTATGTTTGTCTTATGATTATTTGCCATATTTTCATTCTGTTTCAGAGGGCCATATCGAAAATAAGATTCTGTAGTTTTGTACATGATCTTAATATGTCACCTTCTTAAAATAAAGATATTATTATTATTATTATTATTATTATTTATATATTTGGCATCGTTAATTCAGTCTGTAAATTCACAAAGCCCAGTGCTTATTTTTTATATATATAAATTGTATAGTTGTAGTAAATTGGATATGGTAAAATGTTTGGATCAGCATTTAAGTGATATCTAAGATTATCGTTTTTGTACTCGTGTGTGTAAACTAGTATTTGTATACACATTATTACAGAATGAGATATCTGGAAGAACAATATGTGTATTAACTCAAATATTTATTTGATATGATGTTTGAATGCTATGTATGATAAACAGTTATGCATATCCACATGTATGTAATAGTCCGAGTGCTACTAGGTATTCAAATCAATAAATGAAATTTTGAATTGTAAGTGTGATTGTCTAATCAGAGACATGGAGTCCTTAAGGAACGATACACCATGTATAGAAAACGTTATTTTATGATCGTCTGATTGTTTTCATTTTCCTATTTCATTGCCCCCAAGACAGCCCCTGCCTGTATGCCAGGTAGATCTATGTACTTTACAGCATTTTTGTTAAACTTTAACGTTTTGTGACCCTTTTTCAGGTTGATTGCAGCTCCAAAATGCTCCAACAATCAAGTGGCGAATCTCAGTTCAAAGCTCAAACACCGCGCTGATATCAACTATTCAGTTGCCTGTCCCTGCACTGTCGAAATGGCGTCTTGCTGTGAAAAGAGAATTATTTGATTTTTGTTTATAAATCACGTCAACATCCCGTGTACTATATCTCAAATCAAGTGTTTATTTTGTATCAAATTTATTAAATAAGTTCATTTAAAAGCTCTGCCGATTTTTTTTATCGTTTTTAAATGACGAGTATATATATAAAAAAAATCATACAAAATAAACACGAATTTAAGATTCTATCTCTATCATAACTCATTTCCGGTCGAAATCTAGGTCAAAGATTCTTCAATAAACTTCTCTTGTCATAGTGCGAAGTATTAACATTGTGTGTTATTAGGATGCTTCATCCGCAGGAAAGAAAAAAGTCGGACATTAAAATAAAAAACATAAATCATGACACAATTATCAACTGATTATCAAAGGATTTTCTAATGAACAAATAAAAACCACATTTCAATCCATATAAATCAAGCAAATCAATAAAAAGAACGATGTCATAACGGCGTGGCGTCATTAGTAATCACGCGAGTGTACATTCCATTTGGCGGTTGATGTTTAAAAAAAAACACAAGTCAGCTTCACAGTCGCTTTCAGTACAGCGAATTCGCCTTGAAGCTGGTCGATTACAGCATGGATTTTGATGGATGTGCACAGGGATATTACCTCCGTAAATTGAAGCACCATAAATGTTTTAAAATCCACCAGAGAAGAATTTGGTGTGGAATCAGTGACTGTGACAGTGTGTGAACTTGAGCATTGCTGGTGAACTGCCTACAATGAGCATTTTGCAAGGAAGTAGACCGGGTATTTTCATTGGAGTCCAGGATGTGTGACATTTCATTGTGTTTATTTGGATTTATGCTATAGTGGTTTATACATGCAATGTTTTTGTGTACCGATGTGTGGATAAATAATCTGGTTCGCAGGAACATTTTTATCATTCAATTTCTGGACGAGGTATTTTCTGGCGCTGTGATCAGGGAGGTGTGTGTTTGGATTAAGCCCTTCTTCACCATTCGGTTCATCGTGGAATTGAGTTTGCTGACACTGACATGATTTCTTTTGAAACATCGTTTGTTTACATTTTTGACAGCGCGTATGCATACACTTTTCTGTGATGCTATTACCTCATTTGCATAGTTATTAAACTAGTTATATTTTCAAATTATTGCACGGGGTTACATCACTCCGGTGCCGTATGTAAGCGGTCCGGTAGCTCAGTCGGTAGAGCACTCGCCCTGATAGCGAGGGGTCCCGGGTTCGAGCCCCGGTCTGGCTGCACACTTTTCTCACCCTGTGACACGTAAGTTAAGATACAAAATATCATATTAAGTTCTGCCTAACTTCCCTCATACTCCTGCAAATATGATGGTAAATCTGACACCGTACAGGTCTGTGTCTGTGAAAACAGGTTTCTATACATCAAAATAACGGGCTAAGTCTGTAGTTTACAAAAATGCATGTTAAAGTTGCGAACACAGTGGTGCAACATTGTTATTCAAGATGGCGTCCAAGATGGCCGCCATAAATTATAAGAAGCTTCAATTATTGCTACATATTCGTAATGATTAAAAACTGCAGTTAATAAAGTCAGAATACCATACAAAAGATTATTTAATACATACTAATGTTAACGGGAACAATTGTTAAAATTATAAAACTCAACCCATTATTACTAAGATTTTTGCAGAAATAGACAGGGCTAAATTTCAAATGAAGTTAATAAAAATTATGTCTGAAAGAGTACAATAAAACCTTAAACTTAAGCAAAGTTAACTGATATATATTATACTAACAACTTTAAGAGAAATCTACTGATTAAAAAATGTAATTGATGCATGCAATTACGGATGCAATGACATACCATGACAGTAAAATGTTTTAAAGCTAAAGAGTTGCTGCACTTTGTTAAACATTTGCCATGACCTAATTTTGCTTGACTTCAGCAAGGCTTTCGACAAAGTCAGTCACGAGACGCGCGTGCCCTCAAACTTCATGGCTATGGCATCAGAGGCCCTGCTCTAAAATGGATTAAGGGGTTTCTGGATAACAGACGACAGACTGTTGTTGTCAATGGGTCCTTATCAGAACCCATATGTGTGTCTCATCTGGAGTCCCCACAGGGATCTGTACTGGGGCCACTTCTCTTCTTAGTCTACAGTAATGACCTTCCCCAGAGTGTTCAATCCTAAGTCAGACTATCTGAAATATTCTGCCTACAAAGTTCCTGTCCGCGCACAGCTTGAACATTGCTCCACTGGTTGGTGTTTTTTCACTGACTCCCACATATACCAACTCGAATCTGTCCAACGTAGGGCTGCCATATGGAGCAAACATCACTATGGTCAAACATCAAGTGTCACTGACATGACACAGTCTCTACAGTAGCGTAGGCTTGATCATAGAAGAATAGATAACAGGCTTTCTCTTATGTACAAAATAACACATAACCTAATAGCAATCCCTATCTCTCGCTACCTTATCCCACTGACAAGACCATCTTGTCATTATCACAGATCCTCTTACAGATTAATATCTGCCACCACCGACTAATACAAATACTCCTTCTTTCCAAGAGCTGTCTTCTATTGAAACAACCTCCCGCCCAACATAGTGGCCTGCCCTACCCTAGAGCAGTTCAATCAAGCTGTCTGCCAGATTGAACATGTCTCGCCATAGGGAGCTATCAAAACTCTTTTACTGTTTAAACCTAATCTGTACCTCCTTATTTTAACTTTTTTTCTTTCAAAGGTACTGTTTCCTTCACAACTTGTACTACCATTTGTGCAGCTTGAGGCGCAAATGTCTATGTCCCCAGAAGGGGTTTGACATTATTGGAAGATAGATCGATCGATGGTTTAGTTTTTTTGTATAGTATATATGCACTGTGCTGTTTGTGGAGTTTTGTGCTGTTGTTCCATGTTTCTTGTTTGTGATTTTTAGTGTGTGTGTGTTTTATATGTCTTTGACGTTTACCCAGTGTCATTAAACGGGGTTTATGATTAAACTTTTGGCTACTGAGCTTGTTTCTGCGGTATTTTATATAAGTATTTATATGTCAACAACAAAAGGTCATTGTTCAATAACATTGCATTTTTATGTATTTTTACCAAAGAAAGTTTTCTTTTCCACATAAACATGAAATCTAACAACTACAACAACAAATTATTCCGATAGACTAATTTTGATATTTCACAAAAAAAATAACACAATTGCAGTAAATCTTATCACAAGTTTCATTAAAATGACCAGAAATAAAATTATACACTTATCTTGTTTCTTTTTTTTTTTAAATCCATTGAAATTGAACTGTTATCGGACAAGCAATAGTTACCGGCTACATTTCAAAACCTTAAAAACTGTTATTTTGGTGTATATTTTTAGTCTCAAAACACATATTATAAGAACTGTTAATAGATATATGTAATTAGTATTACTTGTTAAAGCAATAAAACTCTTATTAATATTATTATCAATTGTATTATTAGCTATATAAAACACAGCAACCAATGATGTTATTGCTGTTGTTGGAAAGCAATTATGGTTTTTAAATACGTTTAACTTTCAGATGATGGACTGATGCGAAGAGGTCATATATTTCCACCAGTAAAATGGATGACCTCAGCAGTGACTTTATGACTTTAACATAAAGAAATGCATCTTCTGTTTTGTTTCTGTTTGGATTTTCTACCAGTAACCCTTATGTACAGAACCCAAATCTTTCAAAACTTTACACCCTTTCCCAATCATGTAAAGCAAGAGCCGATTATATAGGCAGCCAGATTTTGGCCAATAAAGAATTAATAAAAGATGGCTCATTTCATTTACCTTATCATCGTAATTGCAGAGCAACATATCAAAGTCCCTACCATCAATCATTTTCCTCAAGTCTAAAAAAAACTGAAATAAATAACAATGAAAATGTAACAATAACAAGAAGATCATCCTCAATTGCATTTGACTGGAAGTCACAATGTTTCATCTGTGGTGAAAAGTGTGATACAATAAGAGACCCAAGTTTTCAAAGACCAAACAGTAGTTGTTCCATGGTAGAAACGTCAATTGACGCAAGTCACACCATTAGATAGTCAAAAGTCCTGAAAGCAGCAGAAATAAAGAATGATACTTCTTTGATCTTGTGGCTCTGGAGGCTCGCTATCACCGAAAGAAAAGCTGTCTTACCAAATAGTATGATACGAACCTAAAGACAGACCAAATTAATAGCAACAATGCTCAGAAATTTAGATTTAGATCAGCAGCATTTAAATTAAAAGAAGGGTATGCAGATTCTATCATGACACAAAAGAAGGTTTACAAACTTACTGAACTGGGGAAAAAGATTTATTGAAATTGCAAGAGAAGACTTTGGTGATAATGTGGAAACATACAGAAGCTTGAAATCACTTCAAAATTCTTCTGCAAGATGTATGGCTTGAATTGACATGTGTGTATCAAAATTGTAAGTTAGACTTAGTTTGCTCAAAAGATGTTACTGTAGGCGAAGCTTTGAGAGATTACAAAGAGTTGGAATAAAGTTTTCATGATGCCAGTGATGAGGACATTGAAATTGACCTAGCTACTGATGAAAGCATAGTACACAAAGCTGTTTGTGTATTAAGAAGACGAAACTTGCGAAATACTGAAACACTTGATAGTGAATATTTTTCTGTTGATGAAATGTCTCTGTCATCTCAGAAGAAGTTTGTTGATCCTCTCTTATACAAAATGATATGTAGGATGGCAAATTCAAATTATTATGAAAATACTACTGACATTCCAAATGGTCAACAAGAAGTTAAACTCCTATCACTTGCCTGTGATGTTACAAGTTTAATCACTTCAGTTCATTCACCAAAGCATATTTGGACTTACAGTGCACTAGTGTAATGAATTTGGAAGCCGCCACTTAATTGAAGATATGAACAGTCTTGAGTACGGAATTTCATATTCGGAACTGCTGCTGAACATGCATTCAAAAAGACAATGCATAACTCAAATATGTGGTCTTGTTCATGAAATTATAACACACAAACGTGATGGTGGCCAACTTGTTGTAGGGGTAGCAGACAACTGGGATCACAACGAAAAAAAACTGATGACAAGGGCACATGTCATGACATCTATACTGGTTTCACCAAAGGTCAGCGCTGACAGGCATATTCCGAAGTTGCAAAGATCAACAAATAGAAGTTTCGGCAAAAATTGCGTCCAAGGCTAATAATTTACACTGATAGTATATTATATAGTTCATGTACACACTTGTATTAAATAAAAATAATGATTTAAATTTAAAAAAAGCCTTGAAAGATGTGATAAAATATAAAAAATAAAATAAAAATAGAAGTACAATTAATAAAATAGTATTGAATATCAGCTATAAAATTCTCTCTATATATACTATGTATTAATGTGCGACAATGTATAATAATGTAGTGGAATAAGATATCACAATATTTCTACATTTTCAGGAGGTAGCTTGTGCAACATAACTCCGTATAGAAAGCCAATCAACAGACCATGCCCGACATTTTAACCTGTTGTTACTCAAGAAGAGGCCAAACCAACCGTCATACCAGCTGTAACTCAATAAAGATTGAAAGAGTTACTTTACAGTTTTGGCCGATGCTCAGTGGTCTGTGATGATCTGTGATGATCTTTCAGAACAAAGTGTATTTCCACCATGGGATGTGTTTCATGCCAAAACAATGTTTGACACAACAGCAAGTGTTTAAATGTAGCATTTAACCCCATAATCATGGCAACACCAACCGATTATAGTACGATATACACTGTACTTTTGCGATTGAAAGAGTGAATGAATGCCGTAGGACAACACTGTCACGGTGCGTATCCATATCAGTACTCTCTTTGCGAAATCTACTGAAACGGTACCCTTTTTGCACATGCACCGGTCATTCCCTGCTGAAAACAAATTGGCGAATGACAACAATCCAGGTAATGTTCATTCTACTGATGAAAGGAGGTATGTCATGTGAAAAAGAAGTATACCTCGGAACACTTGAATGTTATAGCTATGTCTTTTTTTGTAATATGCCCATTTTTAAATTACCTCAACTCCACAATAAGCTAAACAATATCGATATGTCTTGCCTCGCCCACCGCCTCTGCGTGTTCTGCGGGCTTAAACGAACCACTGGTTTGATTATGTACACACCATACACATTACATGTATTCATTTATATATCATATTTATACAAATTTCAATAATTTGTCAAAAATATATGTAAAATTCAATAAAACACACTACTTTCGGTTTCACAGCGGCCCGGGTAACCTCGTTGCTATCGATTTTTTTTATTATCACAGGTAACCTCTCTCTGATTTTTGTTCAAGCAATAGTAAGAACATAAGAAGAATGATATGTTTTGTAACGGAAACTAGTTTACGGTTTTAAGTCGAAGAAACTGAAAAAAACTCAGCATTTTTACCGGCGTGTTCTAAGTTTGTTGCTGGAAGAAATCCATTCATTTACTTGCAAAGAGACTCTGAGAGAGACACTTAACACATACATTTGATAAATGTGCATTTCATTCACTTCTTGTAAACATTCATTTTACAGTTATATTTGTTAGTGCAATAATAGTTGTTTTTCTTGCAGTATTAAATTTATCCCCAGTTCATGTTTTCGTCTCATAAACCTTTTTTAATATTTTCACGACCAAAATTATTGGGACATGATCATTAATCACAAAAAAACACACTAGATATTAACCAAAAGTTCAAAGACAAAAAAACACCGATACATTATAATGTTAATTATTAAAGGTTGACATGTTAAGGCCCTCGTTCAGACGAAGGTGTTCTCGTAAAGCTCGTAACTAACTTAGTTTCAACCAATTGTCTCCAAATAGTTTGCATTCGTCTCTAAATATAATTAGGTTTCATAAAATGTACAACTTCAATTGAAAAACAACAACAGACAGACAATTGGCTTTTGAGCTGTCGATTGTTTTCAGGTACATATGTACATTTTCAAAACCATAACTGCACTTGCAATAATATCTTTGCTGCAGCTATTCTCGTAGTTGGTATATATAACTTATCCTTAACCCCAAATTTCGATTATGGACGCATAAAAAGAAGAGGGGAATGTTAACAAAAAACATCGCTTCGCGATTAATATCTTCACGCACTGTAAAATTACCAAGTTTAATCTTTATGCGGACACAGATGTGTTTATAAATAAGTGAGCTCTGCTTTATACACAAAACTGAAGCTATAATAAAGGGGTGCATCACCTTTTCGAACTTGGTGCCTCATCATTCACCATTACCTAAAGAAGTCCAAGTAAGTCATAATGTATTTATATATTTAGTTCAAAACAGTTATAAAGACACTTTATTTGGAGTTTTTACAGGAACGTCGTTTTCAGTTTACAGTGATGTGCGTATTTCGTACATGTGACAAATTTTCTTAAAAATATAGCAGGTATTGGCAATACGCATTATACGTCGGTATAAATATTTACATTTTTGTAACATTTAGCCATCACATTATTTCAGGAGAGGGCGCCCGACTCTTTAATGCCAAGCTATGCAAACTAACACGAATAGAACCAGAAAATAGAATTTATTGTAAACGGTAAACAGTTAGTTTACTAAGTGAGTTGATACCAAGTATTCGCAATGATAATATTCTGTTCTATTTGTTTTACAACAGTTGTTACAGATCAGCAATACTTCCTTTTTGTATACGGACATAATTTATTTCAAACACGGTATGTTTATCTTTCAGTACAACTAGGGCTCTTTAGTCACTGTGTGGGAATGGACACCGGATATAGCTAAAAAAAATGATCAATCGATAAGCGTTTGATTTTGACACATGGTCAGTTTTCTATCATTTTTTTTTTGTATTCTATGTTGATATATTTAACAAAATCGATGAGTTTTGAATTACTTGATACTGTGCAATATACGACTATGATGGAAATATGTCTCCTCTTTTGTATAATAGCCCAATTCATTCCGAAAGTTGCATGATCGCTCACAAATGTTAATTTATGTGGTACCATTTCAAACATAAATCAACCAATTAAAAATAAGAATAAAAACTGAATCAAGCGATTTTATTGTAATTACATAATCTAGTAATGTGTAAAATATCAATATGATATATTTTGTTGTTACGGAGATATTCATACATTTTGATGCCCTGGCAGTGTACTGGGGATAGATGAAGCAAATAAATGACTGCACAGGGGATAGTTATTAAGTGGACTGAGGATAGTAACGATGTATTTAGAATAACGAGACTGTGATCATGATTACGGCTATTTATCTATACGCGAGCTCGAGGGAAATTGTTCGATGTTGTCCATATCGAGGGATGGGAGCAAAAACATTATGTTGGTTTTTTGTATCTGTATGCACTTAAAACTGTTTCATTCATACATATTAGTTAGCCATGATGTGTTTTTCACAAGCATCAATATCTAAATATTTGAAATACGCCGGTAATCTGATTTATTGAGTAACACAAAACATATGGCCGTATAATTTTTGTGGTGTTTGCTATTCATATATATAGTATTGCTTTGTAAATCAAGTTTTTGCCCACAGAAAGTCACCAGTAGGGAATGAGATATTGTGATCCAATTTGGAACACGTAAAGCTTTTTTCTTAGCTTGGGTCGATTTTGGTATTACTGTTCGTTCATTTCAGTGAGAAAGAATGTATTGTGACCAACCCTGATATTTACGCAGCGTGCATATACGTTCATTTAGGAGAGCATGGATCAAACTCACTGTTGACTAAATTTTGCTCAATAATTTCTTATCAAATTATACTCTCACTTTTTGCAGATTATTTGAAAGTTCGAAATAGACATATACATGTATATTGTATATTAACAGTGTTACTACCAATTTTTGTCATATTTTATATGTTATCACCAGGACACAAATTTCTCAACTTTAAAACTATCCCCAGTACATAATACGGCTATCCCCAGTACATAATACGGCTATCCCCAGTACAGTACTGTGAACATTTCTAAGGGCATATCTTTAACAGTTTAAAAGTTACATTGCCATATATTACAATATAAATAGTTGAGCTAGTGAAATCCTTCGATTCAGATTTTTTATTTATTCGATATTACTTCCTAAAAATAACAAAACTTGTCGAAATTCTGTAAGTTTTGAGGTGATCAGCTCAGATTTGAAGAAACATTTTACGAAGTCTGCTTAATCATAAGCACTTTAAAGTATATCGTAGGCCAAATTTAGCATTCATCTATTAATTCAAACACTTGCTTCATTTGTGGATACGGCAGATATGTGTTAACACAGCAAGATCTTACCTCTGGTTAAGAAAAACAACTGCATAATTGTCTGTTTACTAATCACGTTTTGAGCTATATCCGGTGTCCGTTCCCACACAATGTTAGTGGGGTGCCTCTTCAAAACGTCTCCAGATACGGTTTAATTGTCGCTCTTCTTAATGTTCATGAACATTTCTTAAGCGTCCTCTGAGCAGCCATTTTTTGTGAGAAAGGTACAAAATTCCTTCAAAGCAATCACGTCTTCCATATCCACAGGGAAATTGTAATCTAGTAAAAAAAGGTTTTATATATCTTATAAATTCGACGATTAGAATGCGTAATGAAAATCACATGCAAAACATACAAAAGAACAGACACTTATGTACTACTTAAATGGTTTAAATGTATCAATAATTTACCGAACACCATCCCTCTTGTAATCTGTCAATGTAGATATGTGCAAATTGTACATGTACTCGTACCTTGTAATGAATTGATTTTACCATACAATTCGGGATAGTGGAGCTCATGTTGGCAAATCCTCACTATATGCCGGTTTCACTCCATCTTTGCCGTATTTAGCTCGTTCTGGGTAACTCTCATGAACCAGAATCTCAAGCAATCACTATACGTAGAAGTAGTCGTTATTTTATACTCCCCAAAAGAGGAAACATAGTCGCCAGTTTTCCCATCCCTTTTAATGCAGCGATCCTAGATATTTTAAAGGAAATTAATTAGTTAAAAAAGTATTTACATATCGATGTTGGCAACAGTAGAGAAAGGTTTTTCTGATTCCAGTCTTGGAAACGTTTCCATCCAAAAATGTATTCTTAAACGCCCCAGTTGCCGTCACCTTGCTTCAATCCTCTGTATATATATATATATATATATACGGGTAATAACTTTATTACGTCTTGTGATAATTAAAGTAACACTCCAACATAAATATTTTTACCATGGAATCTACACTCAAATAATCGTGAGGTTTTTTTTAGCAATTACATCGGCAGAGCAGAACACAGTCATTTGCTTGTCAGACAGTTTTGCATGCAATTGTATTTGAAAGTATTGTCATGATTTAAAAGATCAATGCCCGGTTTAAATGGCAACTTCCAATGATGACACTTCTTTCACAGAAATCTCCAATGTACCACCTCAAAGCCTAAATCATGTCAAAGACGTCAATATTTTTGACTACATCGTCCATCCGGGAACAATGTGGAACTCCTGCAAACAAAACATTGAGTGTAATACATGTGTACGTCCGATGCACCGCATATACTCCTCTACATGTATACATCCACACTCAAATAAACTAGATGTATACAATTAATATCCTAATATTAAAAAACCGCTTCGCTTCTCAAATCATATACGGTGTCAAAAGTGTTCAATGATTTACAAATGTTTTTTTTTTTTAAGTTATCCAATTCCAGTTACAGCTAGAGTTGAGGGGCTAATTCTCCTTGCTGATCATTTTATTACAATTTGAAAGCCTGGCACGCGATAAGTTGTGATGAGTTTTCACAAAGCCACAAGGGAACACCTAAGTTCGACTTTTAACTTTGATCCATGCGCTATTATTCAAAAAAAAACTTTGAACAGTTAAACTACAGAGAATGACGAAATGTAATATGCTACAACTGATACCAAATGTGTACATTATTGAAAACTCAAGATGTGAAGTAGTGCCCACTTATTTTTGAATCAGTATGTATACACGTTATACAAGCTTCCGTTTTTTGACTCAGTATATACGTGTACATGACTTGTCAACGTAAAGGTTTTTAACTTGAACGTCATGTACATACTGCAGAAAATTACCAGCTATTACTTTCAGGGCGCAGTTTGTTCAGGCAACTTTCAGCCATAGAACACGTCTTCAAAAAACTGGAAAAATTTATTGCGAGACATGCCTAAAAAATAGTCATTGAGTGCGATACATCGATCCGAGATACCAAGATAAGCTCCGCCCCCTTAGTTATTGTTACTACGCGCCCCAAGCGTAAATTCAAAATGGCGGCTCTCGCTGCTACGAAAGCATCAGAATCCGATTCTCTTGCGAAGATTCCGGACAATATATCAGTTAAATATTTACCAGATCAAGCCAAATTATCGGGAAAGGTGTTAGAAAAGGGATTAAATTACTTTCTACAAGGTTATATTCATAAACTTCTACTGACAACAGTGCCGGAGTCTGAATGATTCTCTTAAATGGGTTGCTATGTGCTAAGGAACTATTTGCAAGCATTGATCAAATTTAGTCACGTTAAAAACTTTCCTAGGAAACAACCTACATACGGAATGCCGTAAGGGCCATCGCCTGTGAATGTGTTGATCTGAAACGCGATACTCGATAGTACGATGATGAAAAGGCGAAATCACGAAACTGCGATAACGTTAACAGTAGGATGTTGAAAACGCGAAAGTACGATAACGAAAACGCGAAAATACGACAATACGATGATGATATAGAGGATATTTGTTTATTTCAGTGTAAGATAGTATTTTATTTCACGAGTGTCATAGAAGAACATATTTTCACGAGTGGCGAAGCTTTTTACGCCGCTACCCGTGGGGTGCCCATCACGCAAAATTATAGCTGTCAACTTTCTATTTCCGGTTTGTTGAGAAAAAGTTCTCTGCTATTCATTCTTATAGTTTATTATTCGCTCGTTTTTTAGTGCAAAGCTTTTATGAACAGTGATCAATGAAGTTTAATTAGTGCACATATGTTCCAAAAAATAACGAAAACTTTTTTTTAAGCGGGGCATGAATACGTAACCAAATTACTACGCCGCGATTTTATGAATGAAAATTTGGAAGGTCAAATGTGTTAGCAAAACAAATGCGGATAATCGTTGAATTTTAAACATTTTTCTTAGTTTTAGAGTGTTTCATGATACATGGATATTCAGGCATCTTACTGTCAGAGACCAGTCTGTTTTGCTTGAAGACAGGTCGTTTTCAAGGTAATGATGAGGACCACGCCAGTTTCTTGACATATTTTAAGACGTGGGTAGGGTAAAAAATATCAGATTATCTGTAAATTGTTGTGTGAATTTTCCGGGAAGCTCGTTTTACGTATTACAACGACAGACAGTTCAAAATACATTTGAACGATGATATAACATTCTTTTTATGTTCGAACAGTTGTTTTCGCCTGTAATTTGTTTGGTATGAAAGCAAATGTTCGAACATTCAGCTTCAAGATCAAGAAAACGTTTGAAAAACGGGATAACCTGCAATAAACGGTAAGTTGTTAATTTCCAAATATATATTTATTTAAATTTATAAAACATTTCTTTAAATTTGCCAATATTTTCTGGTTCAAAGTGAAGTGTTCTTTTTTGATCAAGGGGAAGTAACTACAAATGATTTTAAAAGTAGTTCTGAAAGTTGATATTTTCACCACTTATTTTGCAGTGATTTTCACTGTTGTTATTTCACTGATAAAACCCCATATTTCATCGAAAAGCATGAAAGAAACATGACGGTAAAGTTGGAAGGTAGTTGGTAGTTGGTAGTTGGGGATTCGAATAATCAACTACTTACCAGTTGCCAGTTGGGTATTCAAATATTCAACTACCTGCTAGTTGCCAGTTGGGGATTCGACAAACACTGTTTTAATTCACTTTTATTGGTATATTCGCCAGTCGGATATTCGACCATTTCCAGTCGATTATTCGCGAATGTTCAACTGCAAACCAGTCAGTAGTTGGGGATTCAGTTTATGTCTTTATGTATGGTTTTAAAGGACACATATGGGAAAATTAATCGCCAAATGTTTCTTTATGCATCTACACATATGTTTCTTTGCGACAAACACTGTTTTTATTTACTTTTATTCGTATATTTGCCCGTCGGATATTCGACCATTTCCAGTCGATTATTCGCGAATGTTCAACTGCAAACCAGTCAGTAGTTGGGGATTCAGATTATGTCTATATGTATGGTTTTAAAGGTCACATATGGGAAAATTAATCGCCAAATGTTTCTTTATGCATCTACACATATGTATCTTTGCGACAAACACTGTTTTTATTTACTTTTATTCGTATATTCGCCAGTCGGATATTCGACCATTTCCAGTCGATTATTCGCGAATGTTCAACTGCAAACCAGTCAGTAGTTGGGGATTCAGATTATGTCTATATGTATGGTTTTAAAGGTCACATATGAGAAAATTAATCGCCAAATGTTTCTTTATGCATGTACACATATGTATCTTTGCGACAAACACTGTTTTTATTT
The DNA here is from genome assembly GCF_026914265.1 of Mya arenaria. Taxonomy (NCBI): domain Eukaryota; kingdom Metazoa; phylum Mollusca; class Bivalvia; order Myida; family Myidae; genus Mya; species Mya arenaria. The sequence continues at coordinate 72,074,062 of NC_069125.1, read as the reverse complement.
ACTTTTATTCGTATATTCGCCAGTCGGATATTCGTCCATTTCCAGTCGATTATTCACGAATGTTCAACTGCAAACCAGTCAGCAGTTGGGGATTCAGTTTATGTCTTTATGTATGGTTTTAAAGGTCACATATGGGAAAATTAATCCCCAAATGTTTCTTTATGCATGAACACATATGTTTCTTTGCGACAAACACTGTTTTTACTTACTTTTATTCGTATATTCGCCAGTCGGATATTCGACCATTTCCAGTCGATTATTCGCGAAAGTTCAACTGCAAACCAGTCCGTAGTTGGGGATTCAGATTATGTATATATGTATGGTTTTAAAGGTCACATATGGGAAAATTAATCGCCAAATGTTTCTTTATGCATGTACACATATGTATCTTTGCGACAAACACTGTTTTTATTTACTTTTATTCGTATATTCGACAGTCGGATATTCGTCCATTTCCAGTCGATTATTCGCGAATGTTCAACTGCAAACCAGTCAGTAGTTGGGGATTCAGATTATGTCTATATATATGGTTTTAAAGGTCACATATGGGAAAATTAATCGCCAAATGTTTCTTTATGCATCTACACATATGTATCTTTGCGACAAACACTGTATAAAATTACCTTTTCTCGTATATTTGCCAGTCGGATATTCGACCATTTCCAGTCGATTATTCGCGAATGTTCAACTGCAAACCAGTCAGTAGTTGGGGATTCAGATTATGTCTATATGTATGGTTTTAAAGGTCACATATGGGAAAATTAATCGCCAAATGTTTCTTTATGCATGAACACATATGTATCTTTGCGACAAACACTGTTTTAATTTACTTGTATTCGTATATTCGCCAGTCGGATATTCGACCATTTCCAGTCGATTATTCGCGAATGTTCAACTGCAAACCAGTCAGTAGTTGGGGATTCAGATTATGTCTATATATATGGTTTTAAAGGTCACATATGGGAAAATTAATCGCCAAATGTTTCTTTATGCATCTACACATATGTATCTTTGCGACAAAAACACTGTTTTAATTCACTTTTATTCGTATATTCGCCAGTCGGATATTCGACTATTTCCAGTCGATTATTCGCGAATGTTCAACTGCAAACCAGTCAGTAGTTGGGGATTCAGATTATGTCTATATATATAGTTTTAAAGGTCACATATGGGAAAATTAATCGTCAAATGTTTCTTTATGCATCTACCATATATATAGACATAATCTGAATCCCCAACTACTGACTGGTAAGCAGTTGAATATTCGCGAATAATCGACTGGAAATGGTCGAATGTCCGACTGTCAAATATGCGAGAAAAAGTGATTTTATACAGTGTTTGTCGCATAAATACATATGTGTAGATGCATAAAGAAACATTTGGCGATTAATTTTCCCATATGTGACCCTTAAAACCATACATATAGAAAAAATCTGAATCCCCAACTACTGACTGGTTTGCAGTTGAACATTCGCGAATAATCGACTGGAAATGGACGAATATCCGACTGGCGAATATACGAATAAAAGTAAATTAAAACAGTGTTTGTCGCAAAGATACATATGTGTACATGCATAAAGAAACATTTGGCGATTAATTTTCCCATATGTGACCTTTAAAACCATATATATAGACATAATCTGAATCCCAACTACTGACCTGTTAGTAGTTGAACATTCGCGAATAATCGACTGGAAATGGACGAATATCCGACTGGCGAATATACGAATAAAAGTAAATAAAAACAGTGTTTGTCGCAAAGATACATATGTGTACATGCATAAAGAAACATTTGGCGATTAATTTTCCCATATGTGACCTTTAAAACCATATATATAGGTATAATCTGAATCCCCAACTACTGACTGGTTTGCAGTTGAACATTCGCGAATAATCGACTGGAAATGGACGAATATCCGACTGGCGAATATACGAATAAAAGTGAATTAAAACAGTGTTTGTCGCAAAGAAACATGTGTACATGCATAAAGAAACATTTGGCGATTAATTTTCCCATATGTGACCTTTAAAACCATACATAAAGACATAAACTGAATCCCCAACTACTGACTGGTTTGCAGTTGAACATTCGCGAATAATCGACTGGAAATGGTCGAATATCCGACTGGCGAATATACCAATAAAAGTGAATTAAAACAGTGTTTATCGAATCCCCAACTGGCAACTAGCAGGTAGTTGAATATTCGAATCCCCAACTGGCAACTGGTAAGTAGTTGATTATTCGAATCCCCAACTACCAACTACCAACTACCTTCCAACTTTACCGTCATGAAAGAAACTGCAATATACTATCGTGTTTTCACCATCGTAATATCGCGTTTTCGTTAACGTAGTATCGAACTGACGCGTTATTATCACAGTACTGTCGCGTTTTTATTACCGTACTGTCGTGTTATCATCATTGCACTGTCGCGTTATAATCATCGTACAGTCGCGTTTCCATCATCGTATTGTCGCGTTTTTATCATCGTACTGTCGCGTTATCATCATCGTACTGTCGCGTTATCACAATCGTACAGTCGCGTTTTCATTATCATACCGTCGCGTTTTTATCACCGTACTGTCGCGTTATCATTATCGAACTGTCGCGTAAACATCACCATACTGTCGCGTTTTCACCATCGTACGGTTACATTTTCACCATCGTACCGACGTGTTATTATCGATTGCCCTAACGGCACTCCGTACCTACATTTTCTGCCAATGAAATTGTAGATAGGCAATCATAAAGTACTAGGCTTAATTATCAATAATTTCACGGGTGTTTAAAAGAATCTTAAAAAATCTATCACTCTTCCGATACTCACTCCCTGTGTCAGATTTTGCGTTGACATTGTGTCAGCCAATGAGCTTGTATTTAAAGACATTTAGATGACATGATTGAACTATGTATGATTAAGAAGGGCTCGTTGTCTACGCTCACTCCGCCCATTCTTAGTCATTAAGATTTTCCTTCATGTCATCTGATTATTAAATAGAGCATGTACATGATTTGTGTAGTGTATAATAATTAGTTGACAATCTTTTAGCATGTGGGTATGTTATGCTCTCCTAAACAGTGGAGCCAAAATTCATAACAGAGGCAGGGGAATGCATTCCGAGAGATAAGAACCTCATGAAAAATATCCTCAAAATAATAGCAATAATATAAAGTCTATATTTATGTCACCCGTTAAATATATTGAAACTGTAGATTTTACCCTAGATTATACGGTAAGGCACTGACACCATTTTTTAAAATAGATCAACGCAATCACGTTATTATTATTATTATTATTATTATTATTATTATTATTATTATTATTATTATTATTAGTAGTAGTAGTAGTAGTAGTATACCATATTTCTAAAGCACTCTTTTCATACATAAAATATGTTCAAAAGTGCTTTACAATATAAAACAATAGACAAACTAAAATGCTTATAACAAAATTAAACGCTAGTCAATTAATTACGTTAAAGCTGCAATCTCACAGATTGAAAGTTTCGACATGTTTAAAAAAAATCGTAGTCAGCTGATAGTGGCATCAATACCTCAAATTCTGTCATATATTACAACTCACAGTGGAACACATATAAATTGTTGGGAAAACTGCAAAAAACAACAATATTTTTTGCTTGAAGCATAGCACTTTAAGCCATAAAATGCGATCAGATGTTTTGTCAGCAGTCTTAAACGACTGGTTTCCAGACATTTACTCCAATATAGCTCATTCGGAGACAAAAGATAAACCATTGTCAAAACGGTCAATCTTTGAGAGTGCAGCTTTAAAGTGACATTCGTGTTTATAATAAAATATGGAACTTGTTTTTCGACTCAAAGGCCTTTAACCACTCACAACATTAAACATTTATGAAAAATACCACCAAATGAAAATAAACCAGTAACCGTTTCATAACATTACTGTACCATACAAACAAGACAATGAATGTACAAATATTATTTGACTGGTAAGAGAAACGATTTACGTTATTTTGGCAATGATTAAGAACCATATGTTCTACATTTTCTTTGAAATTAAAGACGGAATCCCTTTTAGGAACATCTGTTATACAAATCTATCCGTTATTCTTCTTCAATTTAAACAACCACATTTAATCATTTAATAATGTACTTCTTGTTTTGAACAATTTGAACAAAGACTTTCGTTGGACAGCGCGCTCGACCATACGTCGCTTTACCTTAAATATTAATACATTAAGGATGCACTATGTGCCTGTCAAAAACCATATAAAAGGCACATAATTTGCATAACATGCAAGAGTTATCTTACTTGATGCGTTCAGTTGGTGTAATGATTGTGAAGCCCTGCATGAAGTTTAATGAGTTTCAATTCGCCTTATTCCAGAAGCCCTTAATGCTTTGCGACAAAGGTGACTTCCGGTTTATTTCCCCATTCAATAAATCAAAGGGTTACTGGGATATGGACTTTAATGTAATTGCACGTCAAACTTAAACCAGTATATCTAAGTAAAAAGTAAAGGGTCATAGTTTGCATTAAATGCAAGATACAGTTTTCTCCCACCTCAGATAAGTAGATCCAAAAAATTACCATACGCTCGGGTTTACACTCTCGACCACGGAAGATACTTATAATCTTACTTGATTAGTTCAGTTTGTGTCATGGCCGTAAAGCCTTGTATGAAAGTAGGGTGTTTTGTGGAATCGAGATTTAATGGAGATTTACTCGTTGAAAAATCAAACCGAGAATCGTTTGCTGATGTTCGTATACTTAAATGTATGCATTACGTTTAACGAAAGAATAAGCAAACCGATGACTTCACCATTAGGCCACCTGGACTTATACAAAATTGATGGATATTTGACCTTTTTACAATATATTGATAACATCACGTGATAATGTCCATCAACCAATCACGCAAAAACAAAGCCGTAATTAATTGACCATTAGCGTTATTAACGATGATGATCAATTCTGGTTTTCAAAGACGATTTTTGAGCAAAATATCTTCTTATGCTGGATGGTTTCAGTTTCTGGTATTTTAGATTTTACACTACTAATGGTTTGCTAAAATATGAAGTATGAAAATGAGCAACCGGCAATTACTAAAAAAATGCCGAATCCAGATTTATTTTTCTGTGAACTGCAATCCTCCTCAATACGATATATGCCAGTGAGAGTCGTCTAGTAGTATAGCTGTCCGCCTCTCAACCAAAAGGTTGTGGGTTTGAGCCCGACGAGGAGGTCTTTCTCATGGCCTCGCAAAAAGAACAAAGTACTGGCATGGACCCGAGAGTGATTCATATCAGCTTCAGCTGTCTTTACAATCCAGCGAACATAAATTAGTGTGTATACACTAGTAGGATATATCTGTATGTAAAGATTAAAGTCGGTACCTCTTTGGAGTTATGCTCAAGACAAAACACAAGTATGAAAATGAACAAAAAACGAAATAACTACTAAATATCGCAGCCAGAGTTATGGTTCCTGTGCACTGAACTTCTTTGCGATGGTGAAATTTGAAGTCAATTCCTCAGTTATGTCAAAATTAAGTATAAAAATAAGTAGAGGTCAATAACGCAAAACATATCGCGGACAATTTACCTCAAAAGCTTTAAGAGTTACGCTACGGACAAAAATGATGTAAGAAAATTAGCAGGGGCCTTAACTAAAAGAATGACAAATCCAGTGCTGTGGCTCCTATGCATTCCACAGCTCGTTCACAGGATTTACAAGTATATGAAATATGAAGGTAATGGCTCAAAAACAAAATATGAAAATGAACTTTAAGGGCATTAACTAAAACATATTGTAGCCAGATTTGTAGTGCTTATGCACTGCACTTCTCCTAGGTGAAATCTATCTGAATATGAAGTTAAAGTCAATATACCCAAAGACTTGAGTCATACTCAAGTCAATACCTGAATGAATGTATGCTCCGGACAAGATTTCCCGGAAAAAGTATTAACATAATCAAAGGGCAATATTTTAAAAATACCGTACACAAAATAACGTTTCTTTCGCACAGAACTTTCCTCAACACGGTCATTATGTGTATGAGTTTGAAGTCAATACCTCAAAAACATATGTAGTAATGGAGATAAGTAGACTTGTCCCGCTGCCCCAGGACCGACGAGACAAAGTGATTCAAATTTAGCCCACAACACTTCGTGGTGGGTACATAATAACGACCATAACTAAGTTTGCATTATATTCAAAATGGTGTTATCTAACTTCAATAATCAAGTAGGTTGGATAGTTGCAAACACATAGATTAATGCAATTCATAATGTATTTGCCGAGATGACTAAACGGGCTTCCATGTAAGCTTAATGTGATGCCAACGCTAGTGCCTTAAAGCTGCACTCTCACAGATTGAACGTTTTGACAACTTTTTTTATTTTTTGTCTAGGAACGAGCAATCTTTGCGAAAATCCATGAAAACCAGTCATGTAAGACAAAAACTTAGATCGCAGATTTTTATATTTCAGTTAAAAAAATAATGTTTTATGCATTTTTCAAAGCCTTAAAACATTAACGAAAATATGAAAATCTACGATCTGATATTTTGTCAGCAATCTTATATCATTGGCTTGCAGATATTCATGCAAAAATCTGCTCTTTCCCCCCATAACTAATTTGGTCGGTTTGGCCATACACATACCACATGCTTAAAAATTACACATACATTAACGAATTTATATATGACTCATAATTTGCTCTATGGTTATCTAAGAAAGACATTGGTTCAAAATTTTAAAATCAAAATTGGGGGACTTGTCATTCGGAGCTCCTCGGCCATGATTTTCAAAAACAACCTCGGATGTATTTGGACGGTTTACATACTCAAAAAGTGGTACGTTTAAGTCCGCTGCAAATAGATCGCGTAGTAATCTGAATTAGTTGTTAAACTTTATGACTTAACTCTTGGGAATCTTAATCATGTTTACAATAATACACTTCACTGGCAATCAATTTAAACTGAGAGCAATGAATACAACTCTTAAACACTACATTTAATTAATGATATTATTCAAAAATTTACGAACTACTTCAACTGATGTACCGGCATACATCCGAGGTTGTTTTCGATAAAATGGCCGAGGAGTTCCGAATGGGGGACTTGTATGTAAATGTTACACACCTGTACTTTCAATAAAACATAAATAGACGATAACCTGTGATTGCTATTTATTTCATGAACTGAAAACACATGTCAAAACTTATGGACGATTTTGTTTTCTATTTTCGTGCATTATTTTATTCACAAAATTGTTTAATTGTTATGAAAATACGCAACACATAACAAAGAAGTGATTTTATGCATATCTAAAATTATTTTGAATAGGAATAAGGAACTAGTTCCCTATTCCTTATTCGATAAAGGAATAAAGAATAAGAAATAAGGAAATAACTTATCGTCCATTCAAAACTTACGTATCAGGACTGACGTTGTGTTTGTGACATTGTGTTACAGCGACTAGAACATTGGTCAATGGCATATTCAATAAGTGCATTGTTCACAAAATTAGGAAAAATACAAAAACAAACCTCATAAGCAGACATTTCTAAAGCTTGAAACCCGAAGATGGAAAACAGAGTTTATAACCTCTGTACACTTGATTTTTTAAAGGGATCTTGCATAACTAAAGAGCAATATGTGATTCATTGCAATTCATAGAATTGCATTAACATTCCGTTACAAAACAGCTTTTTAAGTACTTCATTAACTCAACCCATCTAACGTTACAGGACAGACATTTAGTGTAAGCTTATCAGTACATAATCAAAATCATTACCTTACATGTGCTCATTATAAAAACCAATGCCTCGTGAAAGTGATCCTTATGATTTTGTTTGTAAAAATACAAAAAAACTACTCCATTTCATTGAAACAATTTAAAGCATGTAAAACATATTACATTTTCACCAGGTCTGTATTATTGACATGTCATATACAACAGCACATATTATCTCGCCCATAAAACCTAAAAGACTGACATTAATTGTCCACTTATCAGCCCAACAATGTAACTTGTGATTAAATTTTAACTTCATAAATCTGAATTCTTGTGGAACTTTTATTTTCCACCAGCACACGACTTCGTAAAAGCTGGACAATGCTTGAAATATGTTCTTAAGAGATATCATCCGATCTGGCCATCTGTAAAATCCCTCACTCTTCTCCATGTACTGAAGGACAACCTCATCATTTGGAAGTAACCTCTTAACCTGCAAAAAGAGCAGCAGCAGCAGCTGAAGAACTTTACTATTTTATCCCAAACATGGAGATAATTATCGGGTAACAATAAAACATTTATCATTCATTCAAAAAGGAATTAACCTTAGCTTAGATTTTACAAACTGCTTTTGGCTGCAGTACTATGGAACGACTAGTCGAAAATAATTAAAATTCAATATTTAACAGATAGTAAAATTAACATACAAAAACAAATGGAAAACATATTTGAACTCATAATTTTAGAAATAATGAACAAACATGTATCAGAAAATTATTTAAAGAAATAACATGAACTTTGTTATTATGAAAGAAAAAAGAACACCTGAAAATATGTTTGAACTTTAAATTGTGTAAATACCTCCGCAACATACAGGTTCTCAGCAGATCTATTCCCTGATCTTATTTTTACAAGAACAAAATCTCCACCCTTTGTTTTGGGCCTTTGATGTTAAAACGAAATACATTAACATACACCATCATTAAAGAATTGTTTGTAGAGATCTGCTTTTAAATTGTAATCCTACCCTTACTCTAATGAAGCCCAGTTTGCTCTGCAATCCATTAATCTTAAATGTGGTTACCTGGTTAAGGAGCAGACTTCTATTTCATGAGACTACCAAACCTTATGCAGGTATACTCACTCAGACTGAATCCAAGCATTCAAGGATAGATGTGAGACTGATATCACCAGGTATATGATAACTTAGAAACAAATAAGTCTTTTTGAATAGTTTTCACTTATTTGGTGTAAAATAGTCAAGAGTGGGTCTTTATGTGCATCGATTTCCCAATGTGTGTTACACAGCATTTCCACATCTCGCTGTTGCATAAAAAAACTAGGGTGGGGAAACATATAGAAAATGAACCATCTGTCCTTCAGTCTCCAAGGTTTCTGATCAATAACTTGTGAAAGCTTAGCCCTAGGGACCTCAAACTTAGAAGGTAGGATGGTAATAACTAGTAGATGAAATCTATGGATTTTGAGGCTATTGAATCAAAGGTCAAGGTCATGGTGAGCTTGAGCTGAAAATCTGATTTAGCTGAAAATCTGATTTAGATCAATATCAGAATAAAACTCAGGCCCAGGGACCTCAAACTTGGTAGGCAGGTAGGTCATAGCCAGCAGATTACCCCTATAGATTTTGAGGTCAGTTGGTTATAGGTTTGTCAATAGCAGATGAACATTTGGGTATAGGAACCTCGTAATTGGTAAGCAGTTTGAACAATACCAACAAATGACTATTGATTCTGAAGTCATTTGGTGAAAGGAAAGTCTTTAGCCTTCAATGTTTTTTGTAGAACAGATGATTTTGCTATTACCATGACCATAATTGGGTCATCAGTTATATCTTACAGCGAATAATAGCTACAAGGATTTCATATTCAAGCCATAACCTTCATCATTCACTTAAAAGATATCTACTATGGAATGGCGTAAAAGTAATCTTCCGTATGAAGCCTTTTAGCTCAACTATTTTAAGAATAGCTATACTTACTGTGTCAGCATCTACTCAAAGTTTAAGGGCAAGTTGGCATTTTCACTTATGACACTTTTAACAATACCTGTCATTAAATTTACTTCATACTTCACTATGCACCCCGATTGACTTAGGAACTAAGGTTGAATATTTAGGGCATATAGTGTTTTATGTATACATGTAGTTGGTACATTTTCACCTATAACTCCCATACCCTTTTTTCAATTGACTTCATATATCACAATAAGTTACATAACTCTATATTATCCTAAATACAATAGCCCTTGATCAACTTAGAAAGTTAGAGGGGAAAAGGTGAGATGGAGCAGTTTTGAATGAAGACATAGATTAACAAGAAACACCAAAATGTGACGAAACCAGGTTTTCAATGATTGACAGGAGAACTTCAGCCTGTGTCTATTTTTCTATTTTTAGTAACAGTGACTTTGACCCTAGGGACCCCAAACGCATACAAGCCATATCCCCCGGCGGGGGGGGGACCCCCCGGAATTCCGACCCATCCCCTGGTCCTCCGCCGGGGGATCCATATCTCCTGGAATTTAAAAAGAAAAAAAAATGTTTTTTTTTTTTTTTTTAAACTTGCTTCAGGTTGACGGTGGAAAGCATCCATAATATTATGAGTGTGAAATTCCATGAAGGACCATGATGACTAAGTCCAAAAATTATTGTAATTAGAGTGTATTTCTGTATTTATTCTTATATTATAAATGTTGATATTGCGCAAAATTTCGCTGGGTAAAAATCCCCTGGTGTAATATCAAAATCCCCTGGAATTCAGACCAAAATCCCCTGGGATGCCTCACAGAAATATGGCATGTATGCCAAACACAATCCTATGAAAGGTCTCCACTAACTCTTCCTTTATACCAAGTTTGGTCAAGATATGTGAACCCTGACTAAAGTTATTCAGTTTCAACTGTTTTTCTATTTTTAGTTATAGTGACCTTGACTCTAGGGACCCCAATCCCATGAAAGGTCTCCATAAACTCTTTTTTGTATACCAAGTTGGGTTAAGATAAATCAACCCTAACTTAGGTTTTTCAGTTTCAAACATTTTTCTATTTTTAGTAACAGTGACCTTGACCCCTAGGGACCCCATACGCAATCCCATGAAAGGTCTCCATAAACTCTTCCTTTATACTAAGTTGGGTCAAGATATGTCAACCCTAACAAAAGTTATTCAGTTTCAACCTTTTTTCTATTTTTATTAACGGTGACCTTGACCTTGACCCTAGGAACCCAAAACGTAATCCCATGAATGGTCTCCATAAACTCATCCTTTATACCAAGTTGGGTCAAGATATGTCAACCCAAAGTTATTCAGTTTCAACCGTTTTTCTATTTTAGTAACAGTGACCTTGACCTTGACCCTAGGGACCCCAACCCCAATCCTATGGAAGGTCTCCATAAACTATTCCTTTATAACAAGTTGGGTCAAGATATGTCAACCCTAACTAAAGTTATTCAGTTTCATAGGCAAGTTTGACGCCGCCCGGCCACCCAGCCGCTCGCCCGAAACAAAGATGTTCGTCATCCTAAATAACCAGGTTTCACTATGTGAAAACCTGGCCCCAATTTCTCGAAATTTCTTAGGTCTAACAAGCTTAAGTCGCTTATTTCAATTAGCCAAAATACATACTGAAAATGGATTCTGATAAATGAAAAATGGTTTATTATGATAATCATACAGATGTTTCCTACATTGTTTCTAAAATTTCTTGAAGAAGTAAATATAACACATTTTATAGAACAACAAAAATAGTGATATTAGCTTAATCCTGTTATAAGGGATTTAAGAAGTTTCGAGAAATTGGGGCCTAGTTACAAATCATAAATGGAAATACCAATGAATATACATTTTACAGTTTGTTTATTTTTAAACACACTAAATAATGTTTACTTATTTCAGAATACTAATATAACAGATTATCAATCAAGAAAAAAAGGTGTTACTCAAAGCCAGTTTCCTTTAATGTTCATCACTTTTCTGTTTACAAATATTTAAGAATGACCACTCTGAGGTTCAAGTCCACTATGTGTATCACACATTTCTACACGGTCTGTTTATTCCTCCTCCTCCTCCTCGCGGGTCTTGAGGTGACCAAAGTGCTCTTGGTTGCCTGCTTTTATGATCTTGTAGTTAAACAGCGGCGTCCTTCCATCACCCCAGGGAAAAGGCTGTCAACAACAACAAACCAGTTAGAAAAAAGAGTTGAAATGGCACACAATAGGAAATCTTATTATGATCTATTAAAAAATCTTAACACATTGATGATTTATCAACTGAGACAATTATATACTCTTTTTAAAATTCTTCCAGGAATGAGGCCAGGGCCTTTCTTTGTGGGGAAAAATGTGTCATTTAGTTATAAACTAAATTCCATTTTGCCTAGAAATGAAAACCAATGCTTTAAAAATAGACAGAAAGGATAGAATGAGATATTAAAACACAAGCATAATCGTTGAATTGATATCTTACGCCTGATTAGGCAAAGTAGAACAATGAAAATAAAGTGTTGGTTAAATATTCAAACATGTAATATGGCTACAGAGTGATGGACTCTTATAAACGTTGGATATGATAAACAAGTTTTTTTACGACTGTTTGAAATAGATGAATATTGTATAAAGTGTATCGATATATATATGCCTCTAGTTTGTTCCATAGCTTCTTCTAAGATTTGATCTAGTTCTTGAGCTCATGTGACTCACTATTACAAATTGTCAAGCTGTTGAGATTTAATCAAGGGGAACATTCTGACCAAGTTTGTACACAATCCCTACCAAAAAATGATTCCGGACAGAGAAAAGTGTGACAGACAAACAACGCCAGAACAATACCCCCCTCCCAAAATCCTGGGAGGGGGGGGATAATTTTAATGAAAACAGAATACACCAATGTTTCTTCACCATACCTTTTTTTAAAACAAACAAATTGGGAATACTATTTTCACGTTTAGGGGGAAAATTTGTTATAGTAGTGGGAATTGTGCCAAACTTATGCCCAAAATTGGTCAGAATAAACCCATTGGATTTCCATCAGTGGAGTATGTACATGTTCCAATATTTTTAAAAGAAACATAGCTGGATATTCAAATATCACTTAGCAAAATAATAATAAAGACATGTTAAGTAAATATAGACAAATGTGACTGAAAATGTTACCTTTGTGTTTATACGGAAGTAAGGATAGTCCGGTAGAGGTTTGATGTCATGATGATTGGTTGCGATGTAGTAAGAGTACAGAGCAAGGAATGGGAACAGGAACCCGTACGACACCCGCTTGTACATAGTGATCTCCTTTACTGTGAAAAAACAACAACATGTGTCAATCAGAGATTTGAATTAATTAATGACAAAGTAGTCACATGGCAACAATTATTTTTAAATTTGGTTGATTGGTGGCTATTCATAGTAATGAGTAAAGTAAAAATTTAGAACTTTCTTGGGCCTGTTAAATCTTTAAGGCACTTTTCGCATTCAAGGGTACTGTGACCTTGACCTGACTATCCCTAAAATCAATATGGGCCATTGACTGGTCAGGCCAAAGCTTCATGTTAAGTCTGATGACCATAGGTCCAGGAATTGACCAGTTTGTGTTCAAGGTTAGTTTGACCTTGACCTTTGACCTGATAATACCAAAAATCAATAGGGGTCATCTACTGGTCAGACCCAACCTCAAAGTCAAGTTTGAGAGCCATGCTTGAGGCATTGTCGAGTTATAACTCAGACAACCTTTTTGCATTCACAGGGCTTCCATTAAAGGAAGTTTGGAAGTATATTTCTCGCTACAGATGGATTAAAACTTCCAAAATTGATTCGTTGGAAGTACAAAAACTTCCATAATTTTGAAGAAAACTTCCGATGTTAAACAAAGCCTGGAAGTTCAACATATCAAAATCTGGTGTTAATTTTACTTTCATGGTCACAATTTCAATCAGTCTTTAAGTAAAATGAATTATTGTACATTTAATATAAGTCTTTGAATTTGGCAAGTTTAAGTAGCAAATTATTGATTTATTGATATTTTAACATACTGGTTAAAAATAGGAAAAAGATCATTCTTTCGAACCATGTTTTTGACGACACACTTTGACAATTTTTACCTGTTCAGGTGAGTTAATTGTCAGGAAAGTAAGATTTTTCAACTACAATGTTATTAAGCAATTTCTTAGATTTCATTTATTTATTTGTATATCTAAAGAAAACAAGGAAACAACATAATAATTTACACCAAAAAAAACCCATAGAAAAGGACATTTAACAGCACAGGTAAATATCAGGTGTGACATTTTTTTAAGAAATCTAAAAGTTTATTTTTTTGACCATTTTTGATGTAGCTGTTCATTTTCACCATATTATGATTTGATATATAGAAAATTGTTAAACTAAACACCCCTATATACATTTGAAAGTTTGGAATGCTTTTATTTACACATTTTCTCCACAATAACATCCACTGACTCCAGCCGGAGGCCTTGGAATGTACCTTTCACATTATCAGTTGTTTTACTTTACTTGAAGTTCTTGTTGGTATGATAGTCCTTAAAGCACTGGTTCACACAAAGTGCAACCTGGCACTCTGGACACCAACTGATGTCATGACACGCTTATGTCCATCCTGATCCTTCTACTCGGGGTTACAAACCACACAGTTGCGTAGCGGCCTCACTCGTTTTGCACTTTCCTTGGCTGGAATGTACTCTGGAAAGCACATTGACACCATACGTGTTGGGATTTCACCAAAAACTGGTCGCCGTCTTTTCACCTACCTACACACTATAACCCCAGCTTCTTCCAATAAAGAACAGACAATGGCAGATCTGAACTGTATGTAACAGTATGTAGCTGTTGACTAAAGTCATTTTGACTAGGTAGAAAAACTTTCTCCACCATTTTTTTGACTTTCTAGTCAGGCAGTTGTAATGTCCAAAAGATCCACACCACCCATGTGTTTGCAACAGTCCACAATGCACTTTGGTTTCCTGACATTATCACCAGTGCGATAATCACGTTTTTCCAACATTGCTGTGTTAGCCGCATGGAAGTTTGCCAACATGGTTACATCCCAGTTGTCTGAAAACAGAAAATAACGTTCATTGATTGTAAGGTACTAAAACAATTTGTTATTTCATAGGTATCTTTACACTTTCTTTCAGACGGACGGATATTGCAGATGGTCGTATCTGTGAATTCATTTGTTTATTTTTTTATAGAAATATAGTTTGTCATGTGTGTTTGTCTCATTACTTGACCTCTTATATAATTGTTGAAATTCTTTTCAATGAAAAAGCAACAAAAAGACTGTGATAAAACATATCACTTGTGTTTTTCCCCAATGTTTTTGGCTCCTATTTGTATTATCTGGAATCAAAAAGACGTGTATAAAATATAATGGCACAAACCTGTCCCTTGACATAGATCTGGAGAAGAATGGAGCCTCTGTGACATAATCTGAAGTTCAATACTTGTAGACTAGTCCCATGGCAATGACCAGGGAAAAGAATACCTTCATTTTGAAAGGGGTGACATTCTCCGAATTCCTCATTCGCCTGTGGGTTGCCAGTTCCTGGTTTGCCATCCGGTTTGTTGCAAACCCATTGGTCTCTATACACATGACTTCAAATAAATCTTTGTCAATGAACATTCATATAGTCAACGAGATTATGCGAGTCCATATCAACATTTATTGTCCCTCCACCACTGAATGGCATGACAGTTGGAAAGGTTTCATTTCCTGTCCACCCTGCTTCCTGGTCAGCTTCAATCTCCACATTGTTTTCTGGTCCAAAGACCGACAATGGCGTCTCTAAAAGAATGTTGCAGTTTCTTCATGGTTGAACAGGGTCGAAATCATCAAAAGGATCATCTGAATCATGGTCACTGTCTAATAAATTGTGAACAAATCTGTCATTGTAATAGTCGTCTTCTGAGTCGGAAGCCACTTTTATTGTTATGAATCACTGCGCATGTCGTTCTATTTATATCGCGGAAAATCAAGCATAACTACAATTAATGTTAATAAAGTTTTTCATAGGCATACACCAAGGCTGCAACAACTTTGATATAGGGAAAATGGGTTGATTGAGTTCAATAAAGCACATGACCTAGGATGTAAACAGGGTCACTATCAAGAACGACATATGATGAGCTTAGCACTGTGAATGGGATTATCGGAGAACAACTTATGACGCGCTTAGTTGCTAAAGGGTCAAAGGTCACTGTGACCTTGACCTTTGACCCCTAAAATCAATAGGGGTCATCTACTGGTCAGGCCCAACCTTCATGTTACTTTTGCTGACAATAGGTCCAGGTATAATTAAGTTATCACTTGGACAAGCTTCAGTCTACCCACGGACCAAGAGACCCACAGACTGACAGACCCACCGACCGACCAACATGTGCACAGCAATATACCCCCTCTTCTTCAAGGGGGACATAATAATTAATTGACACAAAGCATTCAGATGAACATAAACAGGCAACATGAATGAATGTGTGCAACTGAAAGATGTATCTATCTCCCATTTATGTCAAACCCCTACTGGGGACCTAGACATTTGCGAGGTAACCTGCAAGAAAGCTTGTTAAGGTTGTGAAAGAAACAGAACTTCTAAAAACAAAGTTAAAAATAGGAGGTACAGATTAGGTTAAATAGCAAACCAAGTCTGACTGACAGCTTGATCAAACTGCTCCAGGACAGGGCAGGCCACTATGTTGGGTGGGAGGTTGTTCCAATGGAAGACAGCTCTTGGAAAGAATAATTATTTGTAGCAGTCGGTGGTGGCAGATACAAATTGTAAGAGGAGGTGTGATAATGTTGAGATGGTCTTGTCAGTGGGATAAGGTAGTCAGAGATGGGGATGGCTAAAAGGTTGTGTTATTTTGAACATAAGAGAAAGCCTGTTATCTATTCTTCTATGATCAAGCCTACGCCACTGTAGTCTGCATCATGTCTGTGACACTTTGTATATATTTCTTTAGACCTTGCGGTCAAGGATAACCCGTGAAAGTGCAAGCACTTATTTCCAATGGGGTCCTTTGTTTTTGCTGAAGGGACAGCACGCTGAAGAGACAGTGGTGGGATACAAAGAAGTCGGGGTGCGATACCCTAGCTCTTTTTTCGAAGAGACCCCTTGGTTCTTTTACGTGCTCTGTGTAAAGCACTGATACACGGGGTACAACTTTCCTGGGTTAAACCAGTACTGAGTACACCACTTTTCCAAGCACTACCCTTTTAATGCCGAGTACCAGGCAAGGGAGCTACTTGTACCAATTTTTAACGTCTTTTGGTATGATGCGCCAGGGATCGAACACACGACCTCCCGCTCCGTAGGCGGAAGCTTAACCACCAGGCCACGGAGACGGTTTGTCAATAGTCTAGTCTAAAATAATAGACGTGTTATACGGGATTCTTCCAATCCCTAACGTCTAAACGGGAATGTGCAAAAAACAGGGGTGTTTTAAAAATATTGAAATTGTTTTAAGTGAAGTATTTTATGGTTGAAATTGATCATAAAGAGTTATATAAATATTTTACCATGTAAGTGAAATGTTATTTTGCACTAAACAAGCATTTAATGCATTAAAACAAGTTGTTTACCTTTCCAATCAAACGAAAGTTGACTGACACAGACAACAATTATGCGAAGGGGAACAACTCAATACAATCGTAATAACTCAGCCTCCTCCGACAAAGCTTCGAGATAGACCTCGTTATACAATCGTAACAACTTGGCCATGGCCGAAATGTTCCGAGCAATTTAAAACTGTGCCCTGAAGCCTTGCAGGTGCCCTTCATGTATATATCGTTATGTTTTGACAAAATGAAATAAAGAAAAGCTGTCAACCTCATAATTATAAGTTGGATATTTATTTTTTGTGTATGGAACAAATATAAAATAACATTATCTGGTAATATTTCTTGTTTTTGTGATATTTTATAGCAGCTATATGCTTTAATCCGGAATTCTGATCAGAACAACTACCCACTTTTGATACTAAACAATTTGTACGTGAAGGATTTGCCATATCAAAAATCTAAAAAAATCTGTCAAAGTACAATTATTTTGACTAGTCAATAGTCATGCTTGGACAGATTCAAGTTGGCATATGTGGATATCAGTAAAAGGACACCAAACTGTAGACAATAAATGTGCATTTAAGACAAAATAAGTGGACGTGATTCCCCACCCACCAATTTTCCAATGAAGGTCAATCGAAATAACGAGACTTACACATGTGTTGTTGGTATTCATTAAGTGGTTGTTGTGCATTACCAAGCCTATTGCCGGTAGAAAACCGCTTAGTTTGGGAACGTTTGACATGTTCTCGGATCAATCGAGCTTGAAATGCCCGAAAGCTTGATCTCGATACTAGAGACATCTTGGAATAGACGAAAACAAGTGTAATTTACTTTTCACCGAAAAGAAAATTTAGGCAGTTTTAATGATAATGTTAAATAACAGGATGACAGGAATAACAGAACGGATATTGTGAAAGTAAGAGGACCCTGAGGGAAAGAACTTTAATTAATTGAAAATAATGTTTAATATGCAATAAGATACATTTACGCATCATACCTGATACAGTAATGAAGAAAAAACAAAACGTTACTGTACCATTTTTCATTGTTAACGGTCATTTTAATTAAGACATGCTCAGGAATTGGTCAATAAAAAGCTCTACATTACAATACAGTCAAGTACTGTATAACATGAAGGGATATTACGATTTTCGAAATTACCTTCCATGCTGTATTTCTTCAACGACTGATAGCAAACATATTTCAGAATTTCAATGTTTTGAAGCAGTTTTGGCCCAGCACCGGTGGGTCGTCGAATTGAAATCAAGTGATTAGTATTGCATCTCAAAGTTATTTTGTGTACAACTAAACTATACCCTTGTATGCAGTTGGTGCGAAAACTGAAGACATTCTACGCAGAAACTGCTGATTCCAAGCTTTTAAATATTTGAGTGTGCCACTTATATGATTAATGATATTAAAACGAGCATATTTTCGCACGCTTATTCACTTGACACGTTTTACTGTTTAAAATGTTTTCAAAAAGTTTGATGATTTTGTATGTACTGTATGTCTTATGTAAATAACATTTTCCCACAATTATCCTGTTTTTTTTTAAGTTGTTTTGCAGCCAAATGTTTTCTGTTTTACACGTGCCGTACACGGGCAACTAGCGGCTAATGCGGCAGTACCATTTATCTGTGACTACTGCCATGCAGTAGGGTCCGCATTTACTGCAAGTAAACAACTAAAAAAAATATATTCACTTGTTTATCTTTATGTCATATTCATATTGCTAAAACTACATTTTTTCCTTATAAGTTTGCGTTGAATGAATAAAATGAGACTTGAATTGACTTGTCTTGACAAATGAATATCAGAACGCTTTAAGAATATTTAATATTTCCAAAAGGGATACAAATAGGCAAGTGCTTATTGATAAAAAGAATAGTTATAAACGATTAGTACGTTACAAAAAAGAGCATTTAAGCTAGTGAAAATGAAAGAGATTGAAAGTCTTAAATCAAAGAGTCCGAAAGAATTTTGGAAGTATTTTAGAAAAAAAATGATAAAGTAAAGGGTCAGACTATTGACGTTAAAGATTTTAAGAAATACTTTGGAAATTTGATCAATGAAATAAATGTTGTAAGAGACAACGAAAGTGAACAGTTTTGTGAGAAGGATCTACCTGTGAATGATCCTATTTGTGATGAGCTTGACGTTAATATTACCGTGGAAGAAGTGAGTATGGCTGTTAGGAACTTAAAACGTTGTAAAGCTGGCTCATCAGACGATTTGATAAACGAATATTTCATTGAAACGTGTGATATCCTAGCGACCCACCTAGCAGATTTGTTTAATATTGTTACGACCTAGCCCCGTGGTCCGTCGACGCTATCAACTGTCCCTTTTAGGGTGACCAAGTATTTGAAGTGTTCCCCTCGTGACTGCCCCTCAGGTACTGGTAGCGAAACCTCTCAATGGCAGTTAAATTGTATGTAGTCTAACCATTGCGTGTCAAAAACTAGTTCACCGGGAAGACAACTCAAATCGATGTTTACAAGTTTAATAAACGTTGGAAAACAGTACACCAGCGGAATAAATCATCATTTAAACATCAAAAGAAGAAAAGGTACAGTATGCAATCGCTGGGTAGACACAGGAAAACGCTATATCATCGTGTTGAATTTTATAAGTCCTTTAAACATTAATTTTCCGCGAATTTCCTATATAATTCTTTTTGGATTTTATCAAGGAGACAAATAATAAAAATCGTTTCATTTGTTATCGTTTTCTATTTCCAGTTAAATGTCAAAACCAAATGCCAAAATGGACGAAACGCCCGAGGGCGAATCGTACGGAATGTGCTTCAAGCTATGTCCAAGTTACGTCTCCTCTCGATTCTGGAAAACCCCGCCTTATATACACACATGGTCAAATGACCGAAAATCATGGTCATATGACCCGACCGAAAATGACCCGACCGAAAACGACCCATATATTTGGGTCAAATGACCCAAAAATATTGGCTGACAGCCAATCCAAGATGGCGTCGTCATAGATTGTGAACTATTGAAAAAGTAAATAAACAATCTTCTCTACATGAACACGAGGATATTCACGTCTGATTTTCTGTGTCTTTACCCAAGTTAATCAGGTTTGTGAGCAATGAAATCTGAATAAAATAAATGTAGATAGCTTTGTGTAGCATTTGTAATAACTTTTATCCCTGTGGAATG
This sequence comes from Mya arenaria, assembly GCF_026914265.1. NCBI lineage: Eukaryota > Metazoa > Mollusca > Bivalvia > Myida > Myidae > Mya > Mya arenaria. The sequence continues at coordinate 72,053,573 of NC_069125.1, read as the reverse complement.
ATTGCTCACTCGGCGGTGGCAAAATTCAAACAAGGCTGGCGCTCCTGGAATGTCGGGGCGTTGCTAGTTTCTTGTGTGATTTGCCATTGACCGATAACAACAATAATACATATTATACAAAGAATAAGGTACGTGCATATTTTTCTAACACAACCGTACATATGCTGGGGCATATCAATACCCCCCTGGCAAATAGGCAAAGCTCCCGCTGCCTACAATTAAACATCAACAAAGCTAAAGGTTAATACCATACTGTAATTGAATTACGCCACGGTAAAGCTTAAACACAAACTTATTTGCAATTAACGTCGCTTTTATCAATAGTTATTAATTTCACTTTGCACAATATCACTTTTTTGTTAATCACTATCAGTTCACAAATAATCACAAGTAAAGTGTTCATTATTTGTCTTCATAAGAATCCTGAATTTCGTTTCCGTCGAGATCCGTCAGTAGTTAGAAGCTCCGAGCTGACGGTGGTCCTGGGCCGTGAAAGGGGGTGCGCCGCTCACATCCCCCGTATCCGCACGGAGACCCCATACATAGCCGGTCTCGGCACGGAACTACTGCAGAAATCGCAGTAGTCGTCCGGTATCCTCGTGGTGATCCATGGCAATGGTGCTGCCTTCTCGTCCCATTCGATGACGTCCTCTTCGACCGTTTCATTGTACGTGAAACGGGAATGGCAACCGCTAGCGCGCATCCCTTGCGCGTGCGATCTTCCCCTTGACGACGGCTCTCTCTTACAAGTAGGCGCGTTCGTGATTGGCGCGATGCCGAAGAAAAACAAGATTGTTGGCGTATTTTATTCTGGTTTGTTTTGGCACACTTTTTCTTTGTGCCCTTTTTATTTAAAGGGGCTCCACCGTTATTTACCGTTTTACATTCAGGTCTATCTACCTTGGACAATATTTCTGTATCGTCGACGATCACGCGCCTAACTAGATTACAATTTCCGGCCTGAATCAAGGGTACCTCCGCCTCACCGAAAACCAACTTTTGCTTGCTATACAGAATGTCTACCGGTCCCGTTCCATGGCACACCAATACGTCGAGACCAATCCAGGCGTCATCCCCAATGTCCGCCACAATGAAATCATGGTCGAAAGCCACAGGACCTATATCCAGTTGCCACGTGGAAACGCCCTTTACCTCCAAAGGCACACCATCTGCCCCGGTCAGGCAAATGTCCACCTGCCTTAGCTTAGGACGATTCCACTCGTACAACGACAAAAATAAACGGCTCGAAATAACCGAACAGGGGGCACCAATGTCCACCACAAACGCCGTCTGTGTTGCGTTTACAGATCCCTGGATGTACCATTTTGGTGCTTGCCCTTTTACCCATGCTGCGCTACATGGTTCTCCTTCCTTCAATCTAGTTGTGTTGTCGATCGTCTCATCCGAGTCATGACCTTTCACGCTTACATGGACCACCCTCCGGTCGCAAGGGCTGGTCCCGGGAAGTTTAAATGTCCCCCTTGACCATCGTGGTATTTTTTGCCAACCTCGTCATAGATTCCGTCAGTGTCTGCCGAATTCGAATCACTAATGGCGTCTAATCTGCTTAACCCGTTCCGAACCTCTCGGGTTGCAGTGTAGCCGTCATCGCCGCCGACTTCGCTTGAGTACTGGTCACGGTTGGTCATTGCTTTAGTCCTCCGCTCCTTCCGATCCGGGCACCTCCGTGCGTAGTGGCCTTGCCCATGACAGCTGTAACACTCGACCTTCGTCTTGGGGTCTGTGTTCACTCGACCTTCTAAACGCTCAAGTCGGGTTATAAATTCCTTCAGTAGGTCATTTTGTAGCTCATCTGGCATTAGTTCGGTCCCGTTTTCATTTCCCTGCCCCTTGACACGTATGACCGTATTTTGCCGCTCAGGTCCGTAATAGTCACTATCGTGCTTGTCCCAATGTGGTTCGTACGCCCGCCTTGCTTGAACTCTCCCTCTCCCGTCAGCTCTGTCTCGTCCCATGATTTGTATCCAGTTGACAGCAAAGTACACCGCCTCATCGACCGTCCTAGGTTCTTTATTAAATTCAAGTTCGAACCGCATGTCCTCGTCTGTGACCCCGTCCAAGAACCGCCGCACGAGGTCCTCGTCCCTGGTCTTCCGGTCTCTGAACCCATGTGCCTTGTCATACAGCAACTTGAGGTCCGATGCGTACTCTTCTACCGTCTCCCCCTGTCGTTGCGTCCGTCTGCTGAATATCGCGGCATATGACCGGGGCGTTTCAACGGCCCTGAACCTACTATTAAGCTCAAAAATAAGTTCTTTGTAGTCATTCATGGTGTTAGGCTTTAATTGTGAAAATACGAATTGTGCTGCTGCACCCTCCAGCCTAGGCAGTAGCTGGTCTAGCATATCGTCCTTGGACCAGCGGAAACGTCCGGCTATGGCTTCGAACTGCGACAGCCAGGTGGTCCAGTCTTCTTTACCAGTGAACACCGGCAACTTAACTAGTGGGTACCTCGCAGTGCTTTCGCGAAAATAGGGGACGCCGCGTGTCCTATCAGGCTTAGCGTATTGCCTTTGGTACATCCGGTCCGTTTCCCAATTACTACCGCCTACTTCCGTGTTCCTGGAGCTGGATATCGCATACCCATCCCATCGCGTTGACTCCGTCGCGTGGTAGCCATAGGGCGCCCCGGTCTGGTTACCCGCGTCACACATGTGGTCAGCATCCCCTTCCGTTCGGCCGGCACCGTTGTACGTCATCCCCCAGCGCACATAAGAAGAAGCATCTGCGTTACAGGCCTGACCTGAAATATGCTTACCTTCATTGCACTTGTTCCTTGAGTTACTACTGTTATACCCACTTATATTGCTGTTATTTGTACAAGATGTGACCGTCTCTCCCGATCCATCATTACCCTTAGCCATCCCTCTTTTGATGGACTGTAACTCCCTAACAACATCCTTTAAGGCCCCCGTGATACCTACCATAACCTCACGTAACGGCCCCTTGTCACGATCACCTGGCGGTTCGTTGGTTGTAGACCCGGCCTCGGACACGGAGTCCAGTGTGGCATACTCGTCAGCGTCGTCCTCTACCCCTGGCTTATTAAATTTAACCTCCCCACTATCGACGTCCCTCGGATCAGTCATATCGCGAACTCTTGAACTCCTTGGATAAACCCCTGACCCGCCTGGTGCGTGAAGTCCTATGTCACCACCCCCTTCGTCTGGCGTAGTTCGTATCGCTGAATCTGTTATAATAACAGATCCCACCGCTGCCACCAATAAATGTTACGACCTAGCCCCGTGGTCCGTCGACGCTATCAACTGTCCCTTTTAGGGTGACCAAGTATTTGAAGTGTTCCCCTCGTGACTGCCCCTCAGGTACTGGTAGCGAAACCTCTCAATGGCAGTTAAATTGTATGTAGTCTAACCATTGCGTGTCAAAAACTAGTTCACCGGGAAGACAACTCAAATCGATGTTTACAAGTTTAATAAACGTTGGAAAACAGTACACCAGCGGAATAAATCATCATTTAAACATCAAAAGAAGAAAAGGTACAGTATGCAATCGCTGGGTAGACACAGGAAAACGCTATATCATCGTGTTGAATTTTATAAGTCCTTTAAACATTAATTTTCCGCGAATTTCCTATATAATTCTTTTTGGATTTTATCAAGGAGACAAATAATAAAAATCGTTTCATTTGTTATCGTTTTCTATTTCCAGTCAAATGTCAAAACCAAATGCCAAAATGGACGAAACGCCCGAGGGCGAATCGTACGGAATGTGCTTCAAGCTATGTCCAAGTTACGTCTCCTCTCGATTCTGGAAAACCCCGCCTTATATACACACATGGTCAAATGACCGAAAATCATGGTCATATGACCCGACCGAAAATGACCCGACCGAAAACGACCCATATATTTGGGTCAACTGACCCAAAAATATTGGCTGACAGCCAATCCAAGATGGCGTCGTCATAGATTGTGAACTATTGAAAAAGTAAATAAACAATCTTCTCTACATGAACACGAGGATATTCACGTCTGATTTTCTGTGTCTTTACCCAAGTTAATCAGGTTTGTGAGCAATGAAATCTGAATAAAATAAATGTAGATAGCTTTGTGTAGCATTTGTAATAACTTTTATCCCTGTGGAATGATTGCTCACTCGGCGGTGGCAAAATTCAAACAAGGCTGGCGCGCCTGGAATGTCGGGGCGTTGCTAGTTTCTTGTGTGATTTGCCATTGACCGATAACAACAATAATACATATTATACAAAGAATAAGGTACGTGCATATTTTTCTAACACAACCGTACATATGCTGGGGCATATCAATATTGTATTATCATCTCGGGGTTTTCCCAATGCATGGATGGACGGAATTATAAGTTCCGGTGTATAAAAAGGGAGATGACACAAATGTTACAATTATAGAGGGATAACTCTCATTAGCTGTTTAGCTAAAATATACGCATCTATTATTAACAAGCTTTTAATGTTGTGGGCAGAAAAGTATGAAAAAATTTCAGATGCACAGTTTGGGTTCAGAAAGGGGTTTTCTAAAACAGATGCAATATTCTGTCTGAAATCTGTTATCGACCACATGTTGAATAATGGTAAAAGACTATATTGTACGTATATTGACATGCAAAAATGTTTTGATAGTGTTAATAGGAATGCTCTGTGGTTGAAATTACATACAATGGGTATAAATGGAAAGATGCTTAGAACCGTACGATCCATGTATACTTTTGTAAAAGCAAGGGTTAGACACTGCAGCAAATACTCAGAGTTCATAGAGATATCAGTCGGCCTGAAGCAAGGAGATATTTGTTCGCCATTTTTTTGGTCAATGTTTATAGATGACTTAGAGTTATATCTTGAAAATAATATAAGAAGTGGAATATCTCTAAATGACATAACATTAATTTTATTGTTGTATGCTGATGACATGGCAATATTTGCAGAAACTCCTGAAGAGATGCAGTCTACCCTCAATAATCTTAAATCCTACTGTGATAGGTGGGGGCTAAAAGTGAACGTTGAAAAGAGTAAGGTTATGGTATTCAGACGTCGTGGACATGTTCGTGCTAACGAGAGCTGGAAATATGGCGAATGTTTATTAGAGATCGTTGATAATTTCAATTATCTGTGAACTGTGTTATTGTCATGGATCTTTTTCTTCAAATATACAATTGCTATGTGGAAAGGCATTAAAAGCAATGAATGTGCTTCTCAATAAATTGAAAGAGCTTACGTTTAGTCCTAAAACAAAATGTCAATTGTTTGATGCTTTTGTCACGGCAATCCTAAATTACTCATCTGAAGTTTGGGGTTTTACTAAATCGAAGGACATTGAACGTTTACACTTAAAATTTTGCAAACGGATTTTGGGTGTTAAACCATCATTAAGCAATGCGGCAATAGATGGGGAGTTAGGAAGATACCCACTACACACGTATCATCAAGTATTGGGTAAAACTATTATGTACCAAAAATTGTATTGTAAAAAGTATATATGAGATGTCTTTGCGGGACTTAGAATCAAATAAGAAAAATTGGTTATTTGATGTTAAGAACTTATTATTTAAATACGGCTTTGGTGACGTTTGGGAGAATGCCTCACATATGAATACACAACTATTTATAAACGAGTTCCAGCAAAGAATTAAAGACTGTTTTATCCAGGACTGGACAAGTAATTTACAATCAAACTCTGTGTTAAGAGTTTATAAGGAAATAAAAAGAGACTTCGAATATGAAATATATCTAAGTGCGAGTATTCCTACTCATTTGCTTAAACTGTTCACACAAATGAGGATATCTTGCCATAATCTACGGGTGGAAACTGGACGATACGGTCGCAATCGTATAGAGAGACATGAGAGACGTTGTGAAGTGTGTCATTCTGGGGACATAGAAGATGAATTCCATTTTATGTGTGTTTGTCAAAAATATAAAACTATCCGTAAACGCTATTTACCGGCGCATGTTATTCAAAGACCAAATATGGTCAAATTTCTTGAACTTGTTGTATGCAAGAACTCTGATGTAATATATAAAATGATTACTTATATATGCTATTAAAATTAGAGATAATGTATTACAAGGTTAAGATTGTCATCGTTTTAACATTCTATGTATCGTAAATGTTTCCTTCTCGAAGTCATATTTATTAAAATGCTCTCCACTCGTTATTTTAGCTCTATTTGAAATAAATGCCTTTTTTTGGTCTAAATATAAATATACATACCTGTGTAAGGAACCTTTTTAGTAAATATGATATTTGTTTTGAAAGTTATTAATTTACCCTCCAACAAAGTATTATTAATTTATTTTTTGGTTTTAACGGATTATGATGAGTTACTTCATTAATATCTTCATTCTTGCGATTATTATCATTATTATTATTATTATTATTATTATTATTATTATTATTATTATTATTATTATTATTATTATTATTATCATTATTATTATCATTATTATTATTATTATTATTATTATTAAATTTGCTCATTGAGTTTCGAAGTGAATAACAATACTTAAAAGTAACTTTATGCAATATACTGCTGTATATAATATACCATTATAGGTTAACATAACACGTTTGTTGTATTGTGTTTGTATTTATTTACTATTGACTTGTACATATTATTGTTACATGTTTATGATGATAAACTACATGTTTAAATCCAAATAAAATACATTCTGTTTCTGATTCTTCTTGACCGATCTTGTAATGTTTAAAGAGTGCCATTTGATATTTTGAAGCGTATACTATTTGTTAAACATAACTATAAACTGTGAATAATTGTTTCCGACTGTGGATAACAATGCCTTACATAAGCCGATAAGGTATCAAAAACATAACCTACATACCAAGTTAAAGTATTGTAACGTGCGACGCCAATGAAACAAACACCAGATAGCCGAGCTTTCTGGCGTAATGAAACAAACACCAACAGATCCCTTCAGGGAAAAGCATGCTCTACCCTGAAGGGGTCCACTGGTCTTTATATACACTAACTTCTCTATTCTCACAGCGCGTGACTCATCTGGCATGCGGGGATGCCAGATAGAGTTTTCCAGCACGGCTGAATTCACCGGAAATGCCTATCCAGTGTGCTAGAAAGGCATTTCCATGACGTCAGCCGTGCTGGAAAATTCCATCTGGCACCCCCATGCCAGATGAGCCACGCGCTGTGACGTAAAACTTTTTATTGCTTTTATTATATACTTTATGTAACCATAATTATGAGATTTCAATAAATGTGTTCCATAAATATTAACTTTGCAAAATATATCTTCAAAACAAAACTAAATAACCCTTAAAAGACGTGATATCGAAGGAACTTATTGACGTATGCAGTGAATACAAATTACTGCTCGTCATGACGTCAGTAAACATTATCGCACGCGCTTTTTGGTGAAATGTACATAAATGCGACTTTTTATGTATTTTCTTCACAAAAATGTAATTCAAGGTATGCTAGAAAAAATATCTATTATGTGTGTGTGCTACGGCTTTTTGAAGCTTAAACTGTCTATAACTGTGTCGATTTTACTGATTTTTAAAAAGTTATAAGAATTAAATAAAACTTTTATAGACTGATGTTATCGGTGTTTATTATATGCTTTCCGGTGGTTTATAGAGGTTTATCAATGAAATAAAATTACAAATCAAGTCAGCGGCATTGGGCTACAGTTTCAACGACGTCTTTTCCGAAATGACGTTCGCATCCAACTTGGAGCCGCTTTTATTAAAAACTACAATAAACTTTCATTTAAAATCTTTAAGACATATACTTAAAAGAAGAACAGAATGTTGTTTTATTGTTAGATCGTAATATATGTAAGCTCGTGAACGCCAAAAGTCAATATTTCGCTTGTGGCTATGCGTGAAATATGGCTTTTGGTGAAGGCTACACTTCATAAAAAGTGACACCTAAATTTAAGATTAGAATCTAATACAATAATTCAAAATTTGATTTATTATTTTCGTAGCCCGGGTAGTGAGTGAAATGATTTATATATTACGGGATATGTAATAAAACACCTACGGATTACACAGATCAAAGCAATAGTAACCTTCGATAAAGCTTACGTCAATTTTGTTTCCACTGGTGAATATCACTAACAAGTACATGATTGTGTAATGCACACCTCATCATTCGATACTTCATGTGTATACAACCAGCTTTTGGTTGGCAACACTATCATTTGTAACAAATATATAAAGCACCAGATCAGTGTTTTATGTTAATAACCTTTTTATTAATGGACCGATTTTAAGATTTTCATATCGATTGAATGCTCTTAAAACTCATATTGTGAAAGCTGACGCAGATTTGTTATCCCTATGCTTATAAAAACAACACCAAACCAAATGGCCTTTATCTTCTAGCAAAATGCAAGATAAACAAAACATGTGAGTGTGAATTTATATATTCAAAATAGTAATCATCAAACATTTCCAAAATATCAAGTTGCGCGAAAAATAATAATTTCGCAATGTTAATTACTAGGTCGATGTTTTGCTTTTATCAACTGGCATATTGCTAACCACTGATCATGAATAATATTCAAGTTGATACAATATACCTTGACTTTAGAAAAGCTTTTGATAGTGTACCTCACCGTAGACTTCTCAAGAAAGTAAATGCATATGGTATTTCTGGACAAATTTTGAACTGGCTTGAGAACTTTTTAAATGGACGCAAACAAAGAGTAGTTGTTGATGGTCAAAAATCTGAGTGGAATCCAGTTTTGTCAGGAATTCCCCAGGGCTCCATACTTGGGCCGATTCTTTTCATAATTTTCGTGAACGATATACCGGATGTAGTTGGATGCCTCTGTAAAATGTTTGCAGATGACTGTAAAATCTATAAAAATATTCTTTCCGCAACTGATCAACAACAGCTTCAGGAAGATATTGACCGTTTATGTCAGTGGAGTAAGGACTGGTTACTGAAATTTAATATTAAGAAATGTAAAATTGTGTCATTTGGTAATGAAAAATTTTACAATGACTATAACATGATAGATGAGAATGGAAATGTTCACAAACTTGCAAGGGATTTTTCTGAAAAAGACCTGGGTGTGCTCTTCACAAATAATTTGAATTTTGAAACCCACATTAATAATACAGTCAACAAAGTAAACAAAATCATTGGGCTTATTAGAAGGAAATTCACCTTCATGGACAAATCCTTGTTCTTAACATTGTACAAGTCTCTTGTTCGTTCCCACTTGGACTATGGAAATTTAATATACTTCCCATACACGAAGAAGTGTAAGCAAGTTCTGGAGAATGCGCAACGTAGAGCCACAAGACTAATACCTGAATTTCGTGGACTTTCCTATCAAGAACGATTGAAAGAACTGAATCTCCCAACATTGGACTACCGTAGAAAAAGATTTGACATGATACAAGTTTTCAAAATTATTCACGAAGTTGATGACATCAATGCAAGTGTATTTTTCAATTTTGCGGACAATAGTGGAACAAGAGGTCACTGTTTGAAGCTTGCAATGCCTAAAGCTCACAAGTCTATTCGATTAAATTCTTTTGGACATCGTACTATATCCATTTGGAACGGCCTTCCACATAATATTGTTACATGCAGCACCGTGAACAGTTTTAAATCACAACTGGATAAGTTATGGGCACACAAACGTTTTGATCTAAGTGATGTGTATTAATTTCATCAGCAAAAAATCAGACTGGAGTAAATGTCAATATTTTCATTGATAAACAAAATCAGATCGGAGTGGAGATTTGCATAGAAGTAGTCTAAAGGGATCAACTAGCCTAAAGGGCTAAACATTTCCCTAGAAGACACAAGAAATGAAATGAAATGAAAATGATGATAATCGATTAAATGGGTAAGTATAACTATCACTAGGTCCGTGAACTAGTTTTTTTCCAACGCATTTGGAATTCGGAAATTCCGGTAAAACAACGCACCCAATAAGGCCAAACACTACCACATTCGGGCCAAACATTCGGAACTCCTTGGTCATTTTCATCGAAAACAACCTCAGATGTATTCCGGTACATCAGTTGAAGTAGTTCGTAAATTTTTGAATAATATTATTAATTAAATGTAGTGTTTTAGAGTTGTATTTACTGATCTAAGTTTAAATTAATTGCCAGTGAGGTGTATTATTGCAAACATAATAAAGATTCCCAAGAGTTAAGTCATAAAGTTTAACTGCTAAAAAGTTTTACATCTACTTGCAGCGGACTTAAACGTACCACTTTTTGAGTATGTTAACAATCCAAATACATCCGAGGTTGTTTTCGATAAAAATGGCCGAGGAGTTCCGAAAGACCCTACCATTTCCGGAATTAACAAAAAAAGCACAGGTCCGTTTATTACTCTGGCATCAACATATAACCTCAGCAAAGGAAGCAAATACTTTATACGTCAACTGATCAAGGTATAAGGTGATCCGTGCAATGTCCATATTGGTTCGGAAATGTACATGGATAATAATACCTGGCTCCAATAGGCATTCGGTTGGAAGATTGTTCACCCATATCGACTATGTAATGCCTCGAACATGTTGAACACTTGTAAAACGCCTCATATAAGGACATGTTATAATTAATTTTTATACCTTCAACAACAGATTCTATTATTTTGCGTACATCAAACAGATAAGCTAGCTTTGACTAACGCTATAACAAACCACTCTTAGTTTTGATTTGTGTAATAACTATGGTAATACTATTGTGCACGAGTTATTTCTGATTACAAACAAACTAAGCAAAACGTGCTCGTTGATCAGTTCAACAAAGCACATCGCATTACTTAGATGTTGCACCGAAGAGATGGTCAATTTGTACCGCTCATTCGACATTGGCTTCGAACAGAGAGTTTCTGCACTTCAAAGAGTTTCGTTTGTCAGCGCACTGCTCTCACAAGCGTTGTTTAAAGATACATGTACGATGTAAGTGGTCGGTCGAGGTGAAACTTATACAAACTGTACACATATGGATGCAGCGACCGCTTCACCTTACATAAGTCTTTGATATGATGTGGTATTCATTAATGAACCATTAATCACGCTCAAAGTAGCAGTCATTGTTTTTAGGTGAGTTATTTTCGCTTTGAATTTAGATAGTTTAAAGCAGAATGGAGGTAAAGGGAAAGGGGGTCTTGAATCAGTTGCGAGCCCGAGGTCCGTGTTGAACGGCGGTGACTACCAAACAGCGACAAGTAGGAAGTCGAATATAGTAACCTGATGACTGAGCCCTATGAGTGTTAAGTAGAGTCTTTGTCATATTTTAAATTCAAGTGTTTTGCAATGTTATATTCTTGGTTAATTTTCAAGAGACCGCCCCGCTGCCGTCGGATAACTCTTTCCTACCGCCACGCGCCCCTGTCCTTTTGTGGTGGCGACGACTACCCTTGTGACAACGTGGGCGGAAATAAGACCAATACCTTAAGTTCATCTGATTAAACTGGAGAGCCGAATTTGTTCATCATTTGCATCTCCAAGCACATGCTGGTGCCCATGAGCATATGTGCGGGGTTACACTAGTCGAAACCTGTTGTTGAATTTACATGGGTAAGCTGCGGTAATCACAATTATTATAAGAACTATTTAATTCATTTGATGACTGAAACCGAAAGCTTTACTAATTAAAATTATTATTGGATGTTTGTAAATGTATAATATCATACTATTTTATTCTTATACGATATAAAAGTACAAACGAATCAAATGAAACTACATGTACAAGTTAAAGCCCTTAACGTCCAGTCTCATTTGCGTATTGTTATGGTTTCCTAGCTTTTCTACCAGCCTGAGTTGTCTCTTTGATCACTGTGATGACCCGAAACAATCTCACTCTTAATTGTATCTCATGAGTGCTGTTCAATGTGATAGCTGAGCATAGAGAAAACACTTTAATAACTCTGACTTACATATACCATATATGTGTGTTGTTTTCTTTCAATTCACATATCGCGAGGATTTGTAATTATTCAGCGATAGTGGGTATCGGGTATATTGAGGATGATTCCCAATATCGATGAACTCAATGGAAACGTTCCTGCTTGCCCGTGAGCAGTTTATTAAATTAATAACTTCTGTATTAATTTGATTATGCAAATATATATTTGCATCATTGCATACAAGCTTATCAATGAAACGTTCATCAGTAGTGTGCATAAATCGTTCCAGCACCTCGATATACGGTTATTTATAATATACAGTTTAGGGACTCATTTGCGACCGACGCATGCTTTAGGCGAATGTTTATTCAAACTTATTATTTTTTCAATCTTGATTTCAATGATTCATCGGCGGAAGTCATAAGTGGAGACTCTACGTTCAGTTAGTAACCGTGTGTTTCTTTTCACATACTCTAGAAAAAAACGTTGTTTATCCAAGTATTTGTTGCAGCTTTCTTAAGGAAATGTGTACAGAGTATAATTAGTGATGGAAAACAGAAGACGCCGGGGGAATAGTGGAGAGTAAAAAGTATCGGAAATGGTGTAGTACCGGGACGGAACCGGGCAATAACGCATGTAATGGAATGTAATGGCTTGCTTTAGTGGCGATGGACCTTTTGAGTGATGAGATTTTACGATGATTAAATCATCATCTTCGTTAATAGAATCGAAGGGATTCGAAAGTGAAACATGAGCAGATCGTAATGATCTTTTCTATTTTCCCATTTATGCGATATGCTTCAAGCGAATGGAATAAATAAACCTTCAAATGGATTAACTTCACACTAGAACGTATAAGACGCTCACATTTAAAAAAGTGAAACTGATAATAAAATATTTTTCAAATTAATTTTATTTCTCGAGAAAGTTCGAAGTTGTCGTTGCTAAGACGACGGGAGTGCCGCACTGGAATGGCGGTAAAGTACCGGCTGGATATTGCAGCCTTCAGCTGCGTGCTGGCGGCAGGTGAGTCAACAGCTAATCCACCTTTTAAACTGTTTTAATCATATTCATACTGACACTTAATCTTTCTGAAACATACTTAAGTCTGGATATATTTATGTTAAAGCATTTCAAAAGATGCTTTTGAATTGAAAACCAAACTAAGAGCTGGTTAAATGTAGTTGTCGAAGGACCCTCCGTGTTATAAGCGCATTCATGCTGTGCATATGTTCACGTGAAACAAAATTGATGCACCTATTTTTAAAAGATTGTATATTTTGTTAAAGAAGCATGTTCTCTTTTATATTTCATCTGAATTGTCTTTCCTCTGATATATTTAGAAAAAAAAAACATGTTCCCTTTATCATTTTTACGTTTATATTTGTATAACCATCAATTCATTTTAACTGTAAAATGTTCTAATGTTTTCACAAGATTTTGAATGCAATATTCGACATCATATTATAATTTAATATTGCTTTTGCCGCATCATATATTGTTGTATCAAAAATATTCGCTATGATAATCTTCGTGTAACATCGTAAATATACATTATTTTTTTTTAATCATAACTGAAATCTCAGACTATTGTCATTATTGTCCTTCTTTTTCCTCCAGTGAACAATGGATACCATTACTTTACAAAACTACGAAACATCCTGTGAACTTTTTTTGCAAAGCGCTGAATAGCAATGAATCCTGAAGTTAAAATTAAATAGTGTGGTTTTGTCGTCTTTTTTAGAATGTATTTTGCATGTAAATGCATCCATAAGCTACAAAAATGAGAAAAAACAGAAAAGCCATCGTTTATCCTAGCTCATTTCATCTGGGAAATTAAGTCGAGCGCTAGGAGAACGTTTAAAACTAATTATATTAGCACTCATGGGGTGTTCCAACAACTTATGTATCACTTTCAACAACCAAAACACATTCTACTGTCTTGCTTGATATGTTGACTGTCTTGATGCAATATTAGCCTTGAAGAAACACCGCCGTTAATTTAAATTGGAATAAAATAAATGAGTCCAATAACTGATTCCACTGGCAAAAATATGCTGATCGGTAAAACATCGCCAGCATTGTTGATTAAACGCAGCTCAACGATAGGAAAGTTGAATACCACCACGTACAGTCACCGTATCAGCTCACTGTGGTAACTAACCATCAGTATCCTGTGTTTGCATTCGTCATGATCCCAGAGGCAATTGTATGTACTTGGTTGAAATCTCATACATGTACATGTATAGGGTTTGAAAAATAGTAACACTCTTTTAGTACTTCACTTTCTACACTCTATTAAGGCATACTTTCAAACTACTGGAGAGACTATCTATGCATGCAGATAAGTTTGTGTGGATGGTTTAATAGTACCGTGGAGGTTCCAGCATCGGTTGATAAGACCAGATCTTTTGAAAAATGTTATATTCTTTGTTATTTGACGACTATGTGTTTCCTTCGTTATTTTTTTTTCTCTTTTATTTAATCTGATGGTGTCTGCGGGACAGGAGCGGATCCAGGAATTGACGTTAGAGGCACGGTAACTTAGGGATACAGCCATTTGACATTCGTCCCTCTCTCTGAACCGACATTTAAATGGTTTGAAATGTTGGCAGTGGGGATTACTAAGGGGATTGCTAATAGGTATACTATTTATTGCGTCAATCTTATATTTTGGTCGACACGTGAGATTTGATGTCCGAAAACAGGTTTAAAGGCTCAAGATTTTCACTGTACATTCCAAGACTTATCTCAAATTCAATTTGCAGACTTATAATTATTACCTTGATTAAATGTTAGTATTGTGATGGTTGTCGTAAAGCTTACTGTATCGTTTATCGTCTTAAAAACTACATGAGCTTAACATCTCTAGCTATCTATAAATAAATGTTGAAAAATGGGAGTTCAAACGTTCAAATATTATAACTGGTAAATTTACCGTTTGCAGTAAAAACATGTACCCTCGTTACACCTGTTTAATATGGGTATGATGCCTGTATGGGTCCTGTTATGGATGCCTGTTAGTATTGTGCTATTAATTTTGACTACTAATATTGGTCAGAAACTAGACAAATGACACGTCTTGGAGTGTATGCCTTTCTTTGACCTATCGGTGCAAAATATGCTGATTGGTGGTTCTACCTTTTTTTTTCATTTGTCATCTAATTGTGCCCTATGCGGTCACTTTTGCCTCAGTGGCTTAGTGTTGAGTAGAATAAATGCCACTTACTTTGCTAATTGAGTTCTGGTAGAACTAACGTTGACGTCAAGCATTTGTATTAATTATGTATCGTTTTGACGTTTAACATCATCCAAGACGAAGGCAGAAATTAGATTAAAGGAGATTCTACGGAGTAATAAAATTGATTACTGTCAGGGCGATGCTGTAATGGTCGCATTCAACACATGCTACCCGCGTAGATGTAGCAACACAGTTACTTGAAATGGGGTGTTGACAGGACTGTTTCGAACAATATACTTTTATAATTAACTGATACTGGTAATAGTTACATTGACCAGTACATTTCTAAAAGACGTCAACTTATTCATGTATACCCTCAGATTCTCACCTCATCATTTCAGAAATATGGGACAGCAATAACATAACTGTTTCGTATGTTTCACATGCGTCTTCAAATAAACACCCTCAGCATGTCGGTGGTTTATTCAGTTCCACTCGAGGCTGTCAAAACGATTCACAATTACATACTTGCAATGATCACTCAAGCATTCGCTCATTTAATTATAATTCTTTGAAAATATTCGGCGAAAACATAACAACGGCCTAATGTTAAAACCAGAATCAATTACTCAGTATATATAAACAGATAACCTATCTACTATTTGATCATGATCTATATTTATCATATAATAATAGTATGCGAGTCTGTGGAGGCATTTACACTAGCAATTAAAAACAAATTTAAACAAGTAAACAAGCGAACACTTTTATCACTGAACATATTTTGAATAAGAAAAAATCTTCAAAGACATAATCCAAGTAGCACGTTTAATGCAACGATGACATTGTACCGTGCATGAACATTACACGCCATATCATTCTTACAACTTGATATCTTACTTCATAAGCAGAACTCATACTTGCTTTCGGACACATGGTGATATTTCAATGTGTCATTCATTCCGAAACCTATTTGATGTTGTTCCAACTTACTGTCCAATCAGGTGGCTGGATTTCAAATACAAACCAAAAAGTGTCCATTTCATGTAGACTATTGAGCTGGAGTAGGAAATTCTATAGACTCTGCCTAAAACATGGACACCATCTTAATATCTCAGAACTCTGACGTAGAATGTTATAGCTTGTATTGTTTATATGTTATCACATCCCATAACAAAACTACTATACAAAAGTATTGGAACAACCATTAATTAGTTCCATTATAATCAGGGTCGCTTTTACATACAATATAATACATACGATACGTTATTCACGCGACACTACGATGATGAAAATGTGACAGTAAGATACTACGATATCGACAGTTCGATGGTGAAAACACGATATAATAACGCATTATCATTACCGTACTGTCGTATTTTTGCGTTTTCACCATCGTAGTTTTCGATTTTCGTTAACGTAGTTTCATGATTTCGCATTGTCATTATCAGACTATCGAGTATCGCGTTTCAGATGAACATCCACAGGCGATGGCCCTAACGGCATTCCGTAGTTAATAGCGTCGTCACAAGATAGGGACTGTTGGACTAAAAGGTATTATACATCCTGTCTTCGAAACAAGCTATATCGTTTCAAAAGTTACACTGAAAGCACATAGTCCTACTACGACTGCGTTGCATTTTTCGTTGCCGACACATTTATATCTGCATTGCAAACTTTATTTTTTGCTGATAAACAGGTTAAGAACATTGATATTAATTTATTTACTGTAAATTGGAGTTCTGAATAAGATTTATCTTCAACAAACGTAATACAATACTTTATTTGCAAATTTCACACAAAGATATAATATAACTCATTTTAGAACATTTTACAAAAGGCATATTTAAAAATTGAATGTAATTAAACAAGAAAAACGGCATATAGACACAACACTCACATTATGGACTACTGTTAATAGCAATGCTTATAAATAAACCTTTACGAAGCATTACGTAAGTCAGATATATTGTCTCGAATAGGTTGAAGGTTCTAGCGTCTAGGCAATTAAAGGGCTTTCTCTTCATTAGTAACCCTTATTACGTCCTTTGTGTCGACACTGTACTCCCTGAATGTGGGGCCAGATACAATAAGAGCAGTGCTTAAATATAGGAACAGGGCAGGATTGTGATGCATTGAGTGCCTCGAGTTTGAAAAATATATGTCACATAATTATAACGCTAGCTTGTTGATCAATCCTTAATTATGAAGCTTCTGTAATAGCCTTACCAGAACGTCCAGTTATATACACCTTACGATACATACGTCATCATACTACAGTTGTTCGAGGATCTAGGCAACACCGACCCATTTAGCATGTTCGTAATCATATGTAAACTGGCATCTGGCACTATACAACAACTGGAATGACGTCATTGGGGACCAAAGTCAAATAAAATATGCATAGAGTGTTCAAAGACGCTGTATTTAAACTGAAGCAGGCAGATTTTCTCCGCAACTTTATTTCATATTATAAGCACACATTTTACATTAACATACATGCAACTGTAATTGTTGAATAAATATATAATATTGGTCATAAAAAGCTGTCTTCAAATGCGATTTATAGCCCTGTTATGGAAATAGGAGACTGTTTATGGTATTTGGTTTCACCGAAACATTTGCAGAGCGTTTGGATGATGGACGGGCTCCGGTTACCGTGAGTTATTACCCGGACCCCGCCAATCGATGGGCATATGTCAAACTGATGGAAGTTAATTGAGAAGTCAGAACAATTTGAGGCCTAATTTAACAGGGGTCTGCTTTTTGCCTTCTCGGGAGCCTGCGTTATTAATCAACAGCTGATAAGAATGGTGGTAGAACGAACGGCAACATCGCCGCTAGCCTTGCATTATTTTTTGCAGCCAACTATTGATATAAAATGCATTCAATATTCATTTACTTATATCTGGAAATGATAAAAGTATCAGGATCCATTTATCCAAGAGGTTAAGATTACAGCAAAGTGATGCACAGTATGCAGGGACAACCACAGTAGCGACACAATAAAATATCGCGGTTATTGTTTATGGACATATATTCTTGAAAACTTTCTTTGAAATTGTAATTTAAAGCTGCACTCTCACAGATATACCGTTTCACAACTATTTTTTAGTTTTTTACTTGGAATGAGCCAATTTTTGCGTAGGTGTCTGCAAACCAGTGATAACAGACTGCGGACAAAAGATGAAATCGCATATTTTCATATTTCCGTCCGAAAATTAATGTGTTGTTTCTAAAAGCGATTTACAAAAATAAACATTTTTTATCTTAAATATAAAAAATCTGCCATCTAATTTTGCCAGCAGTCATATATGACTGGTTCCCATGCATGTTTGCTTAAATTGGCTCGTTCCAATACTACAAATAAAGTTGTCAAAACGTTCAATCTGTGAGAGTGCAGCTTTAAGTACGAGTGATGATTAAATGGTTAATGGAACAAATTAAGCGTAAACCGGAAGGTCTTGCAAAAGGTGTTTCTTAGATCATAACGAGTCTATTGCCAATTCCCTCGTACAAACATCTCTATGTTTGATAAAGTCATTCAGCTTATTAGGAGTGGCAGCTTTGGCCTGTCCGGTCAATTGCCTACCACTTTATCACTTCTTGTCTTCAAAGCCAGAATGATGGTAACATGGTTATCGCCGTAAATTGATGACTTTCAATATCCACAAATTCGGTGTCCACTTCAGGAGGTTATTTGTGTTCCGAGGGGGTTCTCTAATTGGTACGGGCTCCACAAAACAATACAAAGAAAGGTTCTACTAGTTGGCATCACAAATAGACCGTGTTTCCGAAAAGGACGCAAGCTCCTATACGAGCGTACGTGTATAGAGAGGAACATTTGTATTGATGTTTAATGTCAACATGATGTCCTCCAGCATTCGTGTTTGCGGTGTCACTTTCTTGTTGTTAAATGGTTTTGCTGCAGTGCAAATGAGCAGGTTATTTGCTATTGACGTATGGGCATGTTTCATTCGATCTAGATGTGTTATCAAAGTTAAAGATGTTTACGCCGGTACCATATTCACATATTTACATATGGTGTCTAAGCATTAAAGGTACCAGAAGCATGTTACGACATCCACTATTTTGAACCTTAAAGAGGTATTGTATTGTATGAATGCATGTCTGTATTGTTCCAGCGCTGCTGTTGTGCCAGGTTGCCTGTCAGTGCTCGGAGGCTCACAGACAGGCGTGTTCTCGGCCCTATCTACAGATGCAGGCCCTTTACGCCCAACCGGCTCTCGGCAGATATGTGCCAGATCTCAATCAGACCACTCTGCAGACAGTGTGCAGGTACGCACAAACAATTGCCGTGTCCTAACAATCTTTAAAGCACCAAACGGGGAATTCCAACTGTGTATTATATCCTAATAACACTCATTATAAATCTCCTAATCCAACTATCGATTTTTAACATCTGGGACACAAATACTCTCATGCTAGCGTCAATAGGGGGGGGGGGGGGGGGGGTGTATGAGGGTAGGCTAAATGGAATTGTTCAATGCCTTAACAAAGGTCAGGTGCAAATAGTTAATATGCTTTGAAATTGTTGGTAATTGGTTTAATATAAATTATATTTTTAATAAAGATCTGTCAGTGTTTTTTGTAAATACCTAAATCTTGCTAATCCTCTGTTAACAACATTACTCTTGAAAGGTCGTACCAGGATTACCGCAATTGCACTGAGCCGTTTTTGACGTCATGTAACAACCGGACACGGGAAGAAATCCAAACATTCGACGTCTCCCTTGGCCTTATATGTACTGATCTTTTCAACGGTAAGTATAACTAAAATAACAAATGGGATGTCTGTTTGTGATCAAATATAGTATAACACGTTTACCTTTATTCAGAAACCAGCTTGTGAATAAGTATTCGAAACTTGTCGGTAGTTACCAAAATCAACATATAACTGTTTATCGTGTGTATCAATAATTGGGTTGTTGCAGACTACCTCCAGCACCGCGCCTGCTTTCATCGGCTCCAAGGCTCGCACGTTGCCTGCCGGAACAAGCAGGTGGCCGCCATTAAGGACATCGATGTCCGACTTCCGGCTTACAAGCTCCTTTTCTGCAGGTTAGATACTTTATGGAAATTGTCATGCTAATTTGGTAACTAAGACTCACAGCAAGTTTACAATTAAAACATTCTATGAAACAATCTGTTAATTACGAACTATATTTAATATCAATACTGAATGCGATCTAACAGGAATCTCACTTTCCTCAGCGCTGCACGAGACTACGTTCTCTGTGTGTATACGGCTACTGCTTTAGGATGCTCCATGTCCGCCGCAGACACATACTTCCGGTTGCTCAATTCATCCATATCGCACGTGTTTCGGACGTACAGCTACCCGTGCTCAGTGCGCCACCCTATGGACGTTATCTCCATCTTCACATCGACCAGACCTACAACTGGTGCTGAGACCGTCAAGGCCTTTACTAGCAGTGACAGTCCGATACACTCGAAGGAAGTGTCAGCAGCATCATCTGTAACGCCGCCTGATGTATATATGTGTTATTTTTTATCTATGATGTTCTTATGGACATTATTTAATAAAGAAGATATCATTTCAAAGATAAATATATTATAAACGGAACACTATACTGTGAAAATGTGAAAATACGGTGTTGAAAAAGAATAAATCTATTATAATACAAGATTTTGAATCATACTATGATTTTATGTGGTAACAGGAATTAAGTCTGACGTTGAATGCTTGAATTTGCTCGACCTACATCACAATATTATAAATAATTGATGTTCTATGTTCACTATAATATTTATCATATTTTTGTTACATCATTGAAAAATAAACAAGTATGAAAAATGAAATAATTTGTTAAACGCCATTCGTTAATTTGACCTGAAAATTGTTGTTATGGCTTGCTCTTCAAAGCAAAACCAAACAGTTTGTTCCTTTAAAAATGCCAAAGAACACTTCGGTAAAACCATCAAAAAACAAACTTTCGTATTTTTAAAGTGCCTGTATTAATGTTAAATAAAATTATGAGTACTAAGATCATTAATATTTTAATAATTATTCACGAGACATCCGGATGGAAATATACCTAATATATGACATTTGCAGGCTGTGTCACAGATACCCAATAACACATATCATATCAAAACAGTGAAGAAAATAAGTATTTGTATTAAGATGTGCAAAAGCAGTTGAAAACGTATATAAAGCAACAATTTAAAATTACAAAATAGATTTACTGATAGGTAATATTATTCATCCGAATAATTCGTCAAAAAGACTGTGAGGGGACAACGCTGAGGAATGTACACTATTGACAAGTTCACCTGTCTAGTATATACACTGTACCCCGCTCCATTTTCTGCTGATACTTATTTGCATCCTCGGCACCCCAGCGTATCATAGCCTATATGATATAGGTTATGATACGCTGGGGTGCCGAGGATGCTTATTTGCAGTGCGTACGTATTTAACCCTGTCGCTCTAGCAATTAGAGTTCAATTTCAAAATATATAATCGAATGCAAAGTAGTGACGTTCAATTGATTCTAGTTTTCTTTTAAGAAACGCTTTTAACTTTTTTAAAAATTGTTTAGTGTTAAGTACACAAGAGGAGCTCTAAACCAAAATATGATGTTGGGGTCGTGAAAAACATAAAATCAGTGTAATCGGTTAATTTACAATTGAATATATAGAAAGTTTAGTCATTTAGCGGTCTATAACTTTAAAAATGCCAATTAATGTCGTAATCGAAAAATACGGTTATTCAGTTGAAAGCTTTGTAAATGATTAATGAGAATCCGTCGAGGGATCCCATTGGCGGAGACATGAGTGTAAACACTAAACAATAAGTATGATGACTTCCCCGTCAGAATAGATCTACATGGAATTAAGCTACAGAAAAAATGACAAATCCTCGACTGTCATTGGTCCACAAATAAGTGCGAACATCAATATACTTTGAAACGATTAACAGGATTATAAACGATTATTAGTGCATTCTGCACCCATATGGATAGACAAGTACACGTTATATAAGAAGTTTAATTAAACAAATACCCTGCAACAATTAAAAAAAAACAATAGCAAATTTCCCAAAGAAGCGAATGCATGTGGGCAATTCAGTCACTTACACAAATAGAACCTGCTGCCTTAGAAGATAAATTGGTCTCGATATTGTTGTCTTTGGGGAACAAACTTATATAGGCAACACTGTGTAATTTTCTAGATTAGACAGCACAGCAGCGCAGCGGGGTTTTACGGCGATTTTAGTTCTTTTTTGACGGGAAGTCGAGCTCATAATTATTATAATCTAGTTAGGAAAGAAACACTTGCCTTAGGAAGCTTGCCATAAACATAGCTATATTAGAACATTTGTCGGCAGGTCTTTCAACAAACAGACAGTTACAGAAACATGTGTTTTCGTACTAACTTGTGGGCCAATGCCAGTAGAAGAGTTGTTTTTCTTAATTGTCCGTTGCTTAATATAGTCATTGACCCGTTTTGAAGTTTAGCTCACTCTCATTTCCAAACCAAACGTCAGCGCGCGCATGACAGGAACATGATTTCAACGACGTCATTCGAAATAACATAACGTTTTTGTTGCTTACTTGGTGGAATATATAACGATCTTACACTGAAACAAACAAGTATGCTCCTATGTCAATAAATCTATAATATGTTCTAGTATATGATTTCATGTCACTTAAAGAGATTTGTCAGTAAAATAAACGTGAAATTACACTGTTTCAAGCAGTGAAATAACATATGATAGTTTTCACTCTTTTGAAATTTGAGCCCCCTCTCAATTCTTAGTCAAACGTCATCGCGCATTGGAATGCGACACAATTTCAACGACGTCTTTTCCGAAAAAAAAACTGTCGATTAAACGCGATAGTACGATGATAAAAACGCGACAGTACGATGATGAAAACGCGATTGTACGATGATGAAAACGCGACAGTACGATGATGAAAACACGACAGTACGATACTACGATGTTGAAAACGCGAAATCACGAAACCACAATGGTGAAAACGCGACAGAATGATGGTGAAAACACGATAGTTTATCGCATTATCATCATCTTACTGTGGTATTATCGCGTTTTCGTTATTGTACTGTCGCGTTTTCATCATCGTACTGTCGCGTTTTCATCATCGTACTTTCGAGTATCGCGTTTCAGATCAACACATCCACAGGCAAAATACAACAATATCTTAATAAAACTTAAAAATACAGAACTTCAACTATTTCAAATATGCCGAGTTGAGTGCATTATTAATTAATTAATTAAAGATTGTCCGAGTACTCGAGTACCAATTTTACTACTCGTTGCCATCCCTAAT
The DNA here is from genome assembly GCF_026914265.1 of Mya arenaria. NCBI lineage: Eukaryota > Metazoa > Mollusca > Bivalvia > Myida > Myidae > Mya > Mya arenaria. Next base: position 72,030,176 of record NC_069125.1, on the reverse strand, counting down.
TTTTATTATACAGCGTAACGGCTCAGCCTCCACGCTTTGGCTCAAGCTCCCTGGATTTTGGCTCCAGCTCAACCCAGAAAGAGTATAAACATGCTTATTCCGGTAAACAGGTGGTCATTTTTATTCCCGACAAAATAAAAGCACTCGATTATACTGGTTTTATCTTAAATGTAAGCTTCTTGAGTGAAAGTCAGCAGAAAATTGGTGAAAATGTTCTAATTTCGTTTGTAAACATGCATGTGTTTGATGGGAGAATCGGTCTTATAACTCCATAAAAAATATCTTTACAAAATAACCGGAATACGTGTGAAGATTAATCATATTTATATGGCACTGCATTCTTCGATTTCTCAAACAAGCCCTCATAATTGTGAAATTAGATAAAATAACGAGTCATACTTACGTTTTATGATTGTGTCCGTTCATTTGCTCTAGCTCGGAAGTGTCATTGGCCTTTTTTTATATACAGCTTCTAAAAGAGCTAGAGCCACTGTTTCGAATCCATGAATACGAAATCACTTTTCAGTCAACACGCTATTAATCCAATTGCTGCAACTTTTGCGCAAAATATCACGTGACTACTCTTTCTATATATGGGAGTGACTGAGTTGAAAGTGGTGGGTTCAGCGGGTCAAATAAGTACAAACCTAGAAGCTGTCTCGGTCTCAGCCTCGCTTCACTGCTCCATTTTATATCAATCGTCAAAATGAAATACCATCATATACGTGGAATGTGACTATATAGCGAACGTATTAAAGCCGTGTCTTTTTTTTCTTTACCAAACTGGTTTGTTTGAAATCCATTGCTGTTTATTGATGTGGCTTCAAAAATAAGAAAGTGTTTCGAAAATTCTCGAAAAATGTCATCCAATAACAATTATTTTAATAAACTGTAAACACTTTCTTAATGACTAAATTTCCAATGCTTTACAATCCAAATAGAGAAAGTAGGTCAGGATCACGGACGTGCAATATTTATATTCATTTTGCTAAAATAGACACAAAGTCCAAATGTCTCCAAAAAATAAGAAAGTAGGACAAAAGACCTCAGTTAAAGTCATCCAATGGTAATATTAAATTTAAACAGAGCTTGCAAAACCTGACAACGTTGAACATCACGTAAGTCAAAAAAGCAATACGTATATTCAAACATTCCGTTATCGATCCGGTAGATAAGATCATCTGGGGTTGTTGTTTCAACCATGGAACATTTTTGCAGGGGAAAAATTCGGAAAACAAACGAATTTTATGCTGATCTGCGATTCATGCAATTTTACAGGAAGCTGTGAATTATATATTAAAAAACTCATGTTTAATCGAATTAAAATATAGATATTTAGATCTTCTTTTAGACAGCCAGTCGTGACGGAAGTGCGCTGTCTACCGGTGTAACATTGAATTTTGACCCCGTTAAAAATTTATTACGATGGTCATTTTTCATCGTTGAAGATTTAAAATTAAATGTTGTCCGATAACAATCATCTCTTTAACGCTTAATAAGATTCACAATTAACGTCAGAGATCAACTTTCCGTAGAAAAAAATACGAAGGTTTCTCTGGAAAGAACCAGCGACTGCCGCAACATTACACGCTTGCTTCTTTACACGAAATACAGGGGCCAAGCTCGAACCTACAACTTAACATAAACTTGGTATAGATGTGTACAATGCATTGAAACTTACTAACTAAGTACCACATAGTTTACAATTTATTTATTTTTTCGTAGTTTCTTCGATTTTTCCATTTAAAAAGATTACTAGGCATGTCTACCTAGTACAAGGGCAGTAATGTCAGGTGCGTCCATGTTTCCTGGTTCATGGTTTTGACTGAAAAACGTCCTCGATTCGGTGAGTATTCTTCCAATCCTCACCAACATCCATGATGAAGAAATATGTATAAACCTATTTTAGTTTTTGTCCAAACTGACATCAGTTTTGTATGTTTTTTCTTATTTCTAAGAGTTTTAACGACGATTGCTATTTGTATCCATTTGTTGGATATAAACAAAATTTGTATCATATTTGAATTATAACAATTTTCTTTTTTGTATGCATACTTTGAATATATCTTATTGTAAGATGTGCAAATTTCAAATTAAACTTTCACACGGTTTTCAGTGAAGAATATTTCTGTTTGTTATGAAAGGTACATTGGTTGTAACTAAAATCATGGACACTGTAAACTGTATTTTCACGGCTTTTGCTCTTTTTTGCCTTTGCTAATAATTATATACTTGCTGGTATTTGGTACTCTCTGTATTGATGTTCAAGGACTACGTTACTGTCAACGTCCCCTTGTATTTTATAATATACACATACATGCAAATGCTATAGTTGAAGATACACATGTGCAATTAAATGTACTTGTTATTTCTTACATATATTATCCTCATAATATCGTCAATAGTAATATCTATTACTTCAGCTTTATAATATGTACTATTTATTATGTACGTATGCTATAACTAAACATAATAAACGATGTTGTTTCTTTTTTAAACGAGTTTGTTCATACTCGAATTAAGTGAAGTTGTTATAAAGAGACAGACACTTAATATTAAACGTTTATTTGAAAATAATTTCCACAGGAATTCGTAATCACAGATCAATCATGAAATCAACAAACATGGTAAACGAAGCTAAAAAACTGATACAGCAATTTTGCAAGAACAATGTAAACAAAGTAAATCTAAATGATGTGCCTCATCATTTTACACAAAATAAAAACTGATAATACGTAGATCAGCTTCTTACTTCTCGTAAAACTTGCAATAGTACTTCAATATTGTTTTATCCCGCATTTCTTTGCGTCCCTCTAGATCAAGCTTAGTCGAAAATGGCTTTTCACATCTTTTACACACATGGCTCTTATGTGGATGATGTTTTAGCTGTATGTGTAATTCAGGGGATGAACGTGATGCATTTCCATGCCCGCATAAAACACGCTTGTAGCGTTCTTTCCCAGCATGTCTGCTACTTTGAACTGAAATTTATGATAAGAAAGAGTATGCCTTATAGATTATGCAGATGACGTTAAGCATATTGTTTAAATTTGGCATATAAAAAGGGAGACAACCTTTTTTTTCAATTCAAGACCTAATCGTGTCTCGACTTACTATATTACCTTCAAAATATAATGACAGATTTACTTTAAACAGACAGTTCTGATCAAAATGACCCACCTTAGACGTTTTATAGTACACACATATGGATAAGGAAAACAATAGAAGCCTTTCAATCGTTATTTTAGTGTGCCATAGATTTACCAGATTTGGGATGAACCTAGGTTCTAAAAATGTACAGAATGAACCAGTAAGCATTTCCTTAAATTTGCCGATTTATCTCCAAAACTTGCTACCAGCACTCGGAAAACAGTAACAATGCTATCATTGACCAAAACAAGGTATCGGATGAGGTTTGCACGAAAAAGAATGGTTTTAAATTGAAGTTTTGAAGCATAAAATGCATTGAGTGAGTCGGTAAGCCTTGTAAGAACGTGTATTGTTTTCACGAGATATTTTAATACACACATAATTTTCATCTAAAACAAGGGTCTTTGTACACAAGCAATTGCTCTTCTCTGCACAAGGTCGTTTTTAAAGAATATCGTTGAACATATAGAAAACTGTGTTAATACTCACCGAATCTAGGACGTTTTTCAGCTAAAACAATGAACCAGGAAACATGGACGCACCTGACATTTCTGCCCTTGTCAGGGGGGTACACGTATTCCGAATCAACAAAGGTTTAAGTGAGGGTTTGGAGTCTGATATGCAAGATGGTGGCGAAACAATGACAAAATAGGATTTTCGGCACATGTTTTCGCCTGGTAAGTAGTATACAGTATATATTTCCAAAATATCATGACGCGCATTTGGCTTTACAATTACCATGCTTCCCTCGGCTTTTTAGTTCATGCTTCTAGGTTACGGAATAAAAAAAGTTGGAGGAAAACCATCGACCAGTCTGTTGTTTACAAATGTGGGAAGCGAGAATTTTATACTTTTAAGGATGTTGAATCTCAAAAAAACACGTGTTTTGCAATGGTTTCTCCTGTAACATTATTTAAGTGTGGTAATTTAATTTCCTGACAATTCCTTTGCTGTACAAGAGCCTTCATGGTCAGTGTTGTTTGGTTTAACCACCTAAATGTGTGCTGATAACTCGATTTATTTTGTTTACATTTTGGTATTGTTTTTTTACAATTATGATATCAAAGAGTTAAACATTGTATGAAATCATTGTCCTGAGATTCGTTACAGAAAAAAAAACTTTTTTGGTGCCAATCTGGTGAACAGTCCCTCTAAGAGACACCACTGATTCTTGTGTACGTAAACAACTAACGTGACCTTGGTTTTAGACAATAATGACTTGTCATTTATTTTAGACCAATCAAATATTGTATTTAATGAATAATGCCAAAAAAAGAAGGAAAGAGCCAGGAGAAATAGATTATTTGGTCTTGTGACAATGCTCAGATTACATGTCCTCGTGTGCTAGGTCTTTCGCATATTTAAATTCATATTTTAAACGCTCTGATCATGTTAAACTACTGCTATGGTGATTTGATTGCATGATGTACATGTATAAATAATGATAACATGCTTTGTATCAAATATTTGAAGGAAAATAATACATTCAACTTTCCGTCGCCTTCAGTTTTCATTTATTTTGTATTTAATTCGCCTTTCGCCGCTTCGGTATATCTTTGAAATAGAAAAAGAGATGTTGTTTTTCGCTAGCTCGTGGATATGTGCGTGTATGTGCCGGAAATTTGCTCAGGAAAATCATAGTAAACGGGGAACATTGCTGTCTCTTAATTGGCTCGTTTTGTAGATAGTACTTCGCCTCATGTCCCTTTATTAGTGCAACAATAAGCGGAGTAATTCTAAAAAAAAACATATGTGTCTAAACAACACAGCAAACTATATAGGTGCGTGACAGAAATAAGGCCAGGAAAATGAAAATTCTATGTATGTATAAAGAGGGTTTTGTTATACCGTTGCATAAAATGGGAAATATCAATGATGAGAATAACTACCGAGGAATCACATTGCTGAGTACTATTGGTAAACTTTTTACGAGAATAAATTGACTGATTGGACAGAAACATATAATGTATATATAGAAGCACAGGCGGGATTTAGATCAAGTATCGAGTTTTATTACAATAACGAGGAATTAGGGATCGCAAATCGGTTTTCATATCTTGGTGTGGTGTTTAGTAAAGGAGGATCCTTTTTGGATGCCCAAACTACATTAGCAGGCCAAGCGCTTAAAGCCATTTATCAAATGAATAAATATCTTTATAAGTTAACTTGTTTATCAGTAAAAGCATACTTATTGCCTCAATTTTAAATTATGCAGGAGAAGTTTGGGGTTTTGTTCAAGGTAATGCAGTTTATCTACAATTCTGCAAACGTCTACTCGGTATCAAAAGGGCAACTCAGAATGACTTTATTTACGGAGAATTAGGAAGATTACGTTTTAAAACAATTAGATATAGGACTATTATTAAATACTGGGTAAAACTATTGTATACAGATAATAACAAATACATAAAAATGTTTATATTATGCTTAAAAATGGCATGGAACGAAATGCAAACATGCCGAATTAGTGTTCATTTCCTAAAGTCCTTCTTTGTAGTTTAGGTTTATTTAATGCATGGTTTTAGAAGAAATAGGTAATGTTGAATTATTTTTGTCATTTGTGAAACAGCGGCTGAAAGATAATTTTATCCAGGATTGGCATTGTAGTCTTAATGCGTCGAGTAGAGCTAGATTTTATATCAATGTATCAAGTTTTTTACTTCAGCCATACCTCAAAATATTAAAAGTTCCGTAAGCATATGTCTAAAATGCGGCTATCCTCACACAGATTAAGCAGTGAAACAGGTAGATGGAAATCAAAACCATTAAACGAACGTATATGTACCATTTGGAATTTATTAGACGACGAGTATCATTTTGTTTTAGAGTGCACATTGTATAGTAATGTATACTGAACTCAATATCTACCTAGGTAATATAGACAACGCCCCAGTATGCATAAATGGAAGGAACTTTTTAATATCGAAAATGAAGCTATTTTGGAAATATGTAAGTGTGTATATTTTTAAAGCATTTTAATTACGAAACACTACGTCATATTCCATGTAATTTGTATAGGTTTGTTGTAATTGTCATCTATTTGTTTGTTAAGAAGTAACTGAATCAAGTGCTCTTATGAAGACAAAGATAAATATTAACTATTAGTGCACCTCTCTATATCTGCATAATTATGTATTTATCTATATCATTCTTTTTCATAAATTGTGTTTACTGCGTTATTGCTGCTTTTGTCGCCATTGTATACATATGTACATGTTTTGCCAGATGGGTCTATGACCGTCTTGGAAATAAATGTTCTGTTCTGTTCTGTTCTATAAAGACCGCTCGGTATACGTTACATAGGAAAGTCACATGTTCAACTTTCGGGAAGCTGTGGGTTTACAAAAATGCCGAAAATGAATATGCATTGCATGCTTGAATTGGCTCTGCTGAAGGCAAATAATGTATGGTGAAATTTTACAGACGAAAACACAAGTGATTAATTGCAAATAATTTCAACGAACGCATAGCTGGATTTTGTTCAGTGTTCACTGACAATTCAAAAAGTGTAGTCAATAGAGTTGGTTACAGTCGAAGAGTTGGTCATATTTTCAGTTATGCAACCCACCGGCTGCAGACAACAGACTTTAGCCAAGCAGCAGATTCGGATTTCATAAGCGTGTCCTTCTCGTTTAAAATTAAAAAAGCCAATAATGTCATAAATATTTAACTGAAATTTGGCCTTTCAACTGAAGAAAGCATTGTTATAATCATAGAGACAGATTATGTCAAAATTGACATTCAGTGCCTTCTAGGTAGCTCTCAAAGTGTTGCCTGCTACATGCATACAGAAGCATAACAAAATGATTATGCAGAATCAACAATAGAGATGTTTTGTAATATAAGCCAAATCCCAACCCCAGATAAGAAAATCTATTCTCCCACCTCAGAAAAGTAGATCCTTAATTTAATCATGCTAGAAATTCTTATCTTGCCCACGGGCAAAGATAAAACGCCCGTATGGAACTCCTTTTTAATGGTCATCACATTGTAATTACCTCCCTTGTTGAAGACTGTCGTCTGTAGCATCATAGAAACGTTGTCTTGTTGCAATATTTAGATTGCTAATTAATTATTTCTCGCTTCAAATATCTCCATAAAAAGGTTTTCACGCACCTTTCAAGAAATAATGATTCACTCTCCTCAGAACTATTTAAAGGCCGATTAACATAATGTGAATCACTGCGCGCATATCCATGACAACCACGAATGATCACATATCCATACGCATTTATTTTCACTACGCACAAAATAGTTCCAGCAAAAATTACATTTTTACTTAATTTTGTTTCACTGAGGTAGGAGAAAAAGCATCTACCATAGGTAAACCTCGTTTCAGCAAAACACCCTACGCTCGGGTCGGGATGAACCTATCTTACACTCTCGGCCATGGAAGATACTTATAATGCCATACTGGAAATCCGTATCTTGCCCACGAGCATAGATAAAAAAACGTATGTGAAAAATTAATTAAAATACATTTATATTATTTTTTGTATAACTGAGTTTGGAGAAAAACGTATCTACCATGGCCGCTCGTGTGAGATAGGTTCATCCCAAACCAAGTGTAGGGTTGGAATGAACACCTCCCAGCTCAGATAAGTGGATCAAAATATATGGCCATGCTGCAAATCCTTATCTTGCCCACGGGCAAAGATAAAACAAGTACCCGTATAGAACTCTTTCTTTATAGTCATCACACATTTACCTCCCTTGTTAAAGACCATCGTCTGTAGCATCATGCATTGTCTTGTGGCAATACTAATAATCCAAATAAACTTTTTCTCGCTTCAAATGGCACCAAATTCTTTTTTCACGCTGCATTCAAGAAATAATGTTGCACTCTCCTCAGAACTATTTAAAGAACGTTTTGACAATTTACATAATCTGAATCACACGCATCTCCATGGCAATGGCGAATCATCGCATTACCTATACGCGAACTATTTTCACTACGCACAAAAGAGTGTTCAAAATACATTTTAACTTTATTATGTTTAACTTGTGAGAAAAAGCATCTACCCCACCCTCGCGCAGGGTAAACCTCGTTTCCGCAAAACAGTACACCCTACGCTCGGGTTTATGGAGGCTATTCGTTGCCAAAAATCCAGACGTGTATGTGTGTATTTTAGGTTTGTATCATTGATGATTTACCAATTTACATTTTACAACCGCCAACTCATCGGTTGTATGTTTACATTTTACGCTGCACATTTTCATTTTTCATTGTACCGATTGGAGTTTTATTCTCGTTGCATTTATTCAGCAGAAGATTCAGTCGTGTTTATAAAGTTGTGTTTGTTAAAACACACGTCATTCTATGAAAGTCACATGCCGGGTTTTACATTGCGGTGTGTAGAAGACAGATTTCAGTTCGTAGTTCTACAAAATACATTGTATGGTGGCAACTTTTCATTCGCAGTTGAACATGAGATGAATTTAATTTTATTTATAGATAGCTCCGCCTTAACCAGCCATGTCTTAACTCCGCCTTAACCATGTCTTAACTCCTCTTTATGTCTTTCGGAAATTTCCGCTATCTAAACCAATTATAGATACTTTGGACCATGGACATTGCGAACCTTATTATGGACATTACGAATCATCTATATTATGCCACTATGGACTATGATTTGGAAACAGAATGGATTATAAATTAATTCATGTCGAATAAAATAATATATGATATTGCAACATGTTTTTGTCTATATAATAGTAATTAATACGCACATATGACATGAAATGAGATGTATGCAAAATGATACTTGACTCAAACACAACAAAATGTAAGCCATTAGCAGCATTAAATTATACTTCAAAAATGAAAAGTCCCATTGTCTTATTTTTCTTTTAAAGCTGCACTCTCACAGATTGGCCGTGTTGACAACTATTTTTATTTTTTGTTTTGGAATTAGCCAATTTTTGCGTAAATGTCTGGATACCAGTGGTATAAGACTGCTGACAAAAGATCAGATACAGTTTTTCAGTTTTACGTTCGCAAATTGATGTTTTATGGCTAAAAGTGATACTACAGTAACGTTTTAAGAAAAATGAAAAATGTCGGCAGTTTTCCAAACAATTTAGATCTGTTTTATTGTGAGTAATCTTATTATTTGTATAGAAAGCATTGCTGCCAAAATCAGCCGAGTCTTGGACAAAAAAGGTTGTCAAAACTGTCAATCTGTGAGAGTGCAGCTTTAAATTACTATAAACACTATTTTAAATTCAACCATTAGATGACACTTTCTTGCCTTTTTGCAATGTTTAAGATTGCAAGTAATATTAGATAATTTAAAATTTACGAAGAAAAAAATCTAAATTTTCTTTAAGTGGAAATTATTCACTAACATGACCCACAGGTTTCTTACCTGGTAGCTGGAACTGTATGGATAAAATACACTAAGATTACAACTTCATATAACTCGTACATTATACTGTAACGAATATTATTTTATAGGTAATTAATAAAGTATTTTAATGATGAAGTCAATTTATTGCTAATAAACAATTATTACTTGCTGCTAGCTTTTATACCCCATCCACACTCAACAGTCAGGGCTTTTTTCACATTTAGGTGAAGCGGACCTAGCCCTTTTGGAGGGGAAAATCGCGCGTTTGTTTTTCTAATCTAAGACTCACGATATCTATTTTTTCATGTTCTTGAAATCCCCCCCACTTGATTGTTATGGTTCACAGTGGCAGATCCCGTAATTCATAACTGGGGGACACAAGTGGGTTGGAGGGCTGTTCTTCCATCCACATGGATATTTTGTTTCAATGATGTATTGAAATTACACGTTTACACCATACATGCTTATTAAGATAGTAAATGTATAACATCAGACAAAACTAGGTGGATATCATTATGATGTCCATCAAAAGTTTCGTGGGTTTGCTGGAGCAGGTTTTGAACAGGGACTTGCGTTAGAGGGGCGTTACTTAAGGGCACAAATTTTTGGACATGATCCCTCGAGTGGGCATGACATTAATATGTTTAAAATGTGGAAAGTGGGGTTAAGGGGTACTCCCCCTAGAATATATCAAATATATTTAGTCTGAATCGGTGCATTATGGCGTAATTAAGTACTTTTTTTCTGAGAAATATTGACAAAAAAATAACCTTTAAGTTTACTTGCGGGCCAACTGGGGGGGGGGGGGACACAGGCCCTACAGCTCCCCCCCCCCCCCCCCACTGAACGACCCGCCCATGGTCCACTTGTAAATAAAATAAATGAACAATTCTTGCCTGCTTGGGTATATAAGTAAAAAAAATACTGACAGTGGCAGTATAAATCTGGGTCCGTGAGCCCAGCTCAGATACACCCAACTGCAATTGACTAAATAATATGGTGATTTAAAACCCATTTAGGAACATTGATCGTCAAAATTAAATAAAAGATGAAGTTAATTTTAGTTTTTATTGTGAAATAAGAGAGAGAGTACTCGGACTTACAACCGGGAATTAACAGGAGGTATGCGAAGATGTTATCTCCCTTGCTTGATTCGACGGAAATAAACGAAAGAAAATCTGATTCGTTAGCTCCGCCCATTCACATTCGTTTCTTTCGGTGACACTTACCATATAAGGTATAGGCTAAATCGTCAATCCTTGTAATTCTGAACTTGTCAATTGACTTTTGTAAACCTGGACTTGTTGGACTGCAAATGTTCATTTTACGAATGCGAATGTCGACTGTAGGATTGCAGTTTTACATATGCATGATTCGGCTTTCTAAATTACATCATCATATTGTTAAAGGCAAGTTATACGATCTATGTTTTAGTGAGTTTATACAGGGTCGATCTGACAAATATACATTTTGACTACTATAATGACAAATGACAAATCAATACGGAACAACTGGCGAATAGAAACAACAAATAGCACGTCTACATTGACAAATGTAAGAGATATTTAGTACGATTAAGAAGCACATTGTGGGAATTACACGTCTGGACTTTTGGCAACGAATAGCCTCCATACCGGGTTGGGATGAACCTATCTTAGACGAACGACCATGGGAGATACTTATAATCTTACACAAGAGGCCATGGAAAAACTTATCATCCGAACCAACGGGGGAAAAGATTTAGATTTAGGGGGCTACATCTTGAACACCTTTGTCAGTTGAACTTGTCACATATTTGTCTTTTGTATAAAATATTTAATTTTGTTTGAAAAAAAAATACGTCAAAGAACATTTCGAGCGAATAAATGTCTTACCAATTTAAGTCAAATTCTTAGAGAATAACTACCGAGTTACATGTAAAACTAGAAGCATTTATCCTTTCAATATAAAAGTGTATCGTTTGTAATTCATTTAGGATTTTCTATTATTTTCTAGCAATTATAGTTTGTATTTTTATCACTTTCTAGTAAGAGTATGTTCTATTTTATAATTTGCTTACTTGATTTATATTGTTCAACTTCCCAGTATTAAAGGGACTGTGTCACATATTGGCACCAAAAAGTTTTTTTTCTGTAACGAATTTCAGGACAATTATCTAATAGAATGTGTAACGGTTTGATATCATAATTGTAAAAAAAGTACCAAAATTAAAAAAAAATGTGTGAGACCGGGTTCGAACCTGCGTCGCCAAAATTGAAGTCCAGCGTCTTATTCACAGAGCTACAAAGGCTTATGCTAATCGGGTGACATAATTAAGCTATATTCCTAGCTCGGTAATATCACGTGATAACACCGACTAGCCAATTACGCATAAGGAATGAATTCTACCTGGTAGACATACCTAGTAATCTTTTTTAATGGAAAAAACACGAAATAACTGCTAAACTTAAATAAATTGCAAACTATGTGGTACTTCAGTTAGTAAGTTTCAAAGCATTGTACACATCGATGCCAAGTTTATGTCAGTTTTCGACAATTTTCTTTTTTTTCGCTATTTATCATACGTGAGACCCCTTTAATCCTAGTTTTTAAGTTCGGCCACACCTTATCAACTAAGGTATACAGTTGTTATTGTTTACTAAAGATAATAATTGTAAAAAAAGAACTGTAGATGTTAATACAATTGTTTGAGTTCCAAGCTGCGATGTACGTTATTCAACAAAGTTTGTATACTTTCATGAATGTTCCAGAAAACAATTTATGTCGATTTAAAGGATGTATTTTCTCGATTCAAACTACATCAAATAACAAAACATTCTTAAATTTTCCCCTTTAAGAAGCCTTGAACTAGTTTAAATATTTCCATTTACAATGTTTAAATTGCAATTCACATCGTTGCGAAATTTCGAAAAGAATTCCAGAAAAAAACTTTTATTTCGTTTCCCTTGAAACAGGGTGTGAGAAACAGAGGCTTCCATGGGCCGTCGTGGAAGATTAATGTCTCCCAACCCTCGTTTCGGATATTTTACGGAAACTCGGTAAACATTGTTGTGTAAAATATCCTGTACTCGGACTATCTCTCAGTTAAAGCTTTGGATGATGCTTATTATGACCAGTACCGTTCGCGTCGCTGCTGGTCTCAGTAGGTCGAATACTTAAGCACATGTTGTCATTGGCTTCTGAAAATCCGGGATAAAAATAAGAGCTATATAAACTGACTTAAGTAAATCTCAACACAAGGACGGAAACCTAAATAGACGACAAAAATTCATTACAACAAAAAAAATCCAGTCCGAAAACAATGTGTATTTTTAGTGTTTTTTCGCGTTGTGCTTACCTTTAAATGATGATCAGTCTTTCTTTTCGGGAAAATCGTTCGCGGGGATATAAACTTCTTCAACTTTTAAACATTCAGAGATCTAACGAGTTCGTTTCCAATACACCTTTAATCTTTTAACTTATTTTACAATGACCAATATAATTACTAGTATAAGTTCAAATTAACCAATGCAAATCTTAATTTTATTCAGTTGATTGTTCTGCGAACTTCACAGGCATTCATGCAAGGTGAATTCGGACGGCCTTATGGCAGACAAAAATGATAACTTTAATATGCGGTCATGTCTATAGCATTCCGCTAAATATATAATAGCATTACGCTATATAGCCCAACCGATGAGCTTGTTCCAAAGCAAGTCTTGTTTCAATAAATATATTTTGTAATTTAAATAAACTTAAGCATAATATTAGCCTTACAAATGTTATGTTGATCACTACATCCTAGAAGAATTCAACGATACATCGTGGTCGGCTAATTGAATTGTGAGCCGAAATTATTTTATTTTTTTGAAATAAATCTCAATATTTCAATGTCCATACTCAACGTAACACATTCTTCTATTATAACTATTGAAATATACATGTATATCGCACTTTTCTTTACTGTAAACGATGATCGATTTCTGAAAAAACACAATCGGTTATCGGCGATATCGGAGGGAAACGACCGATTTTCGACAACATCGATCATCATTTTATCCCTAGTCAAACACCTGACGTTTACACTCTGTGACTGACGCTAGTAGTGAACTTAATCAACTTTACAAAAACATAGAGGAACTCCATACCATTTTTTACCGTTTCCGAGATTGAGATACTGGATCTAACTACTGTCACAAATAGCTCGAGGTAAGCGGAGATTTATGGCCACAAGACAATGTCACACTCCCCTTTTAAAATCAGAGCAATCTCACTCATACAAAAGCTCAACTTCAAATTGTAAAAAAATAATTTATTATCACGCATAAGGAATTAATTCTACTAGGTAGACATACCCAGTAATCTTTTTTAATGGAAAAATACGAAATAACTGTATTACATAATTTAGACAAGTTTTAAGATTAAGAAAATGTGCAAAGATAAGTATCGACATTCATCTGCTAGACACAGCATTACACTATGATTTGCAGGAATGTTCGTAAACCTGAAATTTAGTATTTCCTTATTAACTTCCAACTTGTATTCACTAGCGCACGCACTCCTTACGATATTTGCTTTCATCTATATAGATAGATAAATTGAACCCAAAATTGAATAGGTGAATATATATGTTTTGCATTGTGTGGACATCATTTAATAAATTTGCAATTAAGGAATGGTTATAAACACCAGATGTTGCATTTGTTTTCTGTTTTTATTTTAATGCCAAGATACAAAAAATGCACCAATAACGATAAATATTCTATGGTCAGATTATTCCGTGCTGAGCATGCCCCAGTTCCTCCTTACTCTTGGGCCTGCAAATTAAATTGACCCATAGGGACGGCCCTCTCTGCCATAACTAATGTTTAAATAATGCACTGGTAGAATATGCCAAATAATATCTTAACAGTAGATGATGAACTTCACTATATTATAGGTTTTCTTATTGTTGAAAAGTAACGAAAGTTTATACATTCATGCTTTGGCCTGTGCATCAACTACAATTCGTTGGAACTTGTATTAAATGTCACGTTTTATTTTCATCACGGCATATACTATGCATGTTTATTGACATCAAATAAAACAGTTAACAAACATATCATACACAATCACTTTTCCAAACAATATCAGTGAAAATATGAAGTAATAA